>NW_027457607.1:620000-931666 GCF_050624435.1 Tenrec ecaudatus
CCCAGAGACCCGAACAGATCAATTTCCAAACGGAAAAAGGAACAGCTGGCCACTAGGAGAAAAGAAAACGCTTACCCTCACTAGAAACCAAACAACATTGTTGTTCTTGTGGTTGCCGCCAGGCGGGTCGCCACTGGCTCACCGGGACACCCATATGAGGGAGAGAACTGCCGCATGGGGTTTCCTTGGCTCTCGTCTGTACAGAAGTGGATCTGCAACCCCTGGATGGGTTTATTTTGATGGGAAATTGCTTCGTTTAAGAACTGGCAAGCATGAGGAGCCTTACGTAGAACGGGTTTTATTCTCTAGATCAACCATCACTGGATTCCTCAACATCTCAAACCTTTTCCACCTGAAAGCTAATCTTACACTATCTATAAACATGATTGCAGCCAACTCGTTTCTAAAACGAGTGGGAAAGAGTAGGAGCCGAGAACTGCCAACATCTTCAATGTTTCCTCGACTCCAAAGGCAATGTTCACCCCTAAAGAAAGAAGCTCGAGCCACGAAGGAGCGGGGCTCTGAACTGGTTCATATTGGTTCATTGGTTGCACCTGCATATCAAAGGTGCTTTTGTAAGATCTCTACTTTTCCTCTTTTTCAAAAGAAGGAAAATAGATCGATAGTGTCTTCCAGGTTGTTGTGGTTGTTGGCGGTGTTTCCCCCTCTCTGCGGAGGTTTCAGTGGTAAGCACATGGAATACAAGTGTGTTGCCTAAATTTAAGGAGAGCTGGTTTGTGAAATGCCTAAGAGGAAGGCGGGCTGCAAAGACATCCATCCTGAATGACTCTTCAGGGGCATCGCTCTGAGACAGGCAGATGCAATAAGAAAAGCGAGCTTAATGGCTGAAACCTGACAAGCGAGACATCATTTTCTGTAACAGGTTCACGATCAGTTCCGCCAGTGCAAATTGTCACATACATTCAACTTTTAGGTACTTGAAATGTTTAAAGACTCCAATAGTAGTAACACCAAAATGTCTCACAAGGCTGTTCTGAATAACACGTGGATTTACATTTCTCCTTAATAAATACACCTCAGCGGTCAAGAGAGCTCCCAACATGAAATACATTCATCTCTACATGGCGCAAATATTTTAAACGTTTTTAAAAACAGGATAAAACACAAGCTTTCGTTTGTTTTCAAACATAATTCATTTTTATAAGGTAACAGCATGCGGTTTTACATTCTAAAAATTGACTCCAGTACTTCAAAGACGCTGGGTGGATTTAAACTGCCAGTCTTCAGGTTAGTAGCCAAGCAGGCAACCACAGCGCCCTCCAGAGCTTCTGTAGAACAACCATAAAAGGGACGCCCCCACCCCGCCCCCGCCCAGCAATGTACAAACTCATTCCTCCCTTTCACAGTCATAAGAGGAGGCAACACTTAAATCTGTTGGTTTTGCTCCATAACGCCCTGCAAGCTGAATTCCTCCTTTATCTCCTCTTTTTATAGGGCACAAAACCAAAAACCTAACCCTCTGCCATAAAGTCAATTCCAACTCATTGTGACCCTATAGGCCCGAATGGAACTGCTCCTTAGGGTTTCTGAGACTGTAAATCTTTGAGAGCAAAGAGTCTTATCTTTCATGGTTATCAGTTCAATGCTTAACCTACTGTAGTACCGGGACTCCTGATAGGGAACGTGTGTCCTTCAAGACAACAGATCAAGATTAATTCTTCGGATCTCTCCAAAACACTCATGCTAACTTTCTAAGTTGAACTCTCTGCCTTGAATTTAATTCACTCATCCCACAGATCCCCTCAAAAGCCACTGTTTGGCTTATACCACTCTTTTAGAGCAACCTAGTAATGCCAACTGTATTACTCAAGTATGATCGCAAAGTGGGACTTTCCAGATAAACAGAAAATAAGAATATTTTGGAAACCAAACTACATTTATAAGAAATGCTAAAGGGAGTGCATCAGACAGAGAATCAGTAATGGCAGAAAGCAACGTGAGATTAAGACACTTTATACCATCACCAGAAATTAACCCAGAGATAGAAGTATGGAAGATAAAATGACACAACCTAGAGAACCAAATGTCACTTGGTAAACAATAGCAACTACAAAGCAAAATGGGGTGGGTAGTTATGTAATGTCAAATATAGATAAAATCAAGGTGATGTCAATATAGAAAGGACTGTCACAAACTTAGAAGGATTAGCAAACAGAAAATAGACCTTTGCCACCAATGTTTTAAAAAGGAAAATCATAAAAATTCAGTGAACAGTGAAAACAGCAATGAAAAAAATTAATTTATAACTAAAAAGCCAACCAAAATGGAGCAGGAATGGAATATAATAAACTAAGGCAACAACCAGAAAAGAGACAAGGAAAGATTGTACAATAAAGAATTAATCCAACAAGAGAACATAACATAATAAACATCTGTGCAAACAATGAAAGAGCTCTAAAAGACACAAACCTAACTTTAATAGAATTGAACAGAGAAACTGACAACTCCATAATAATAATAGGAGACTGTAATACACCACTTTTGAGAATGAACAGAACAGCCAAAAAGAAAATCACCAATAACACAGAAGAGCTAAATAACACAATCAACTAGTTTAACCTCACAGACATTTACGAAACACTCGAGGCAACAGCAGCATAAGACATAGTCTTTTCCACTGCTTATGCACAGTCTCCAGAATACATCCTATGCAAGGTCACAAGGGAACATGAATAAATTAAAAATATCAAAATACTAAGAAGTCACAATATAAAGTTGGAAATGAAAAGCAGGAAGATCAACGAAAACTATCAAATACATAGAAACTGAATAACATCCTCTTTAAAAACTACTGGGTAGGACCCATTGAGAGACTGGACATGCCTGTGTTCATGTAGCCATGGTGGCCAGGGGCTGTGTACATCATGTTACCATGGGGAGGGGTCTGCATTGGCTGTTGGGCATAGGGCTGGCTCCCCATCATGCCCATCTGCACAGGGTACTGGGTGGTCTGATTCATGTAGCCATGCTTGCTGTGGTAGCTACTGTTCATCATCGGCTGGGACATGCCGTACCCGTTCATGGCATTGAGGCTGTTCATGTTCACTGAGTTGACATTATACGCTGGGGCTGGCATCAAGTTCACACTCGTGTTCATGCCTCTGCATGGTTAGAGTCCGTGCAGGACCCTGCATGGCTACGGTCTGGGAGCGACCATAGATTTGTGACTGATGGGTGGCAGCCACTGGTGACAGAGATGCCGACTTGGTTCTCATGGAGATGTGGCCCTTGCTGGCGATCTGGGTTTGCAGTCGTTGGCTGTGGGAGATGCCAAGATTTGATGCAGCCAGGTTCCGCTGCAGAAGGGGTGGCGGCAGATTCATTGGAGAAGGAGTCAGGTTGGGGGGGTGGGGTCATGGTTGCTTGTGCTTGAGGCTCCCCAGGGACAGAGTATGGCGACGGAGAAAGCTGAACAAGCCCTGTGTTGCTTAATGGCGTGTCCACTCCATGAAAATGCCGTTAGGCTTTCAGTTACTGTATATTTTGTTTAAGGTGACACTTGAGCATGCCGCTAATGTCTTTGTTAGTGACAGTGGGTCTTGGAGTACTGTACAAGTGTTGTGCTAACAGTAAGCCATTTCTTAAGGGTTTTTTTGCCTTGATTAGGGTGCCCTGCTTTGAGAGTGTGAAAAAAAAGAACAAAACTATATTGTTGTTAATTATAAAACTGTAAAGAGCTATAATAGCTATTCCCATTTGATTAGTCAGAGGGGTTTTATTGCTAAACGTTTGGTGTAAAGGTGAGACCTTTTTCCATTTTTGGTGACAGATTTTTTTTGGGGGGAAAAGGCAGCTTTCTGTTTTATAAATGTAGACTTCTGTTTATTGAATGAAGCATATCTCAGTGTTTATATGTCAGGTTTTGAAACATTTCAGATATGTCCAAATACTTGGCAGCATTTAAAAAAATAGTGAATTTGGTATAAAGTTGCTATTTTATGGAAATGCCTCTAACTTTACATTTTCATTCCATCTGTAGATTTTTCTTTCTTTATAAAATAGTGGAGTTATTTTTTAAGGAAAAATAGAAAAGTAGCTTCTGAATAGCTCAAACTAAGCTTTCAAATCACATGTAAAAAAAGCAAAAAGGTTATTTGTGTCTGTTTATATTGCTTCCTTTTTTGTAACCTTTGCACCTGTAATCCTTGTATTAAATAGCCAGTGACACTCTTGTATTTATCTGTTCTCTTTTTACTCAATCACTTAAAAAAACACACAGAAACAAAAACAAAAAAGTTGTACATTTTAACATAAAATAAATTATGATAAGCCAAAGAAAACACACACTACTGGGTAACTGAATAAATTATATATATATAAAATTTATTCAGTATATATATATATATATATATATATATATATATATATATATATATATATATATATGTCAAACAAGAATGAAAATACAACATGCCAAAATCTTTGTGACACAGCAAAAACAGTACTCAGAGGACAATTCCTACTAGTAAATACACACATCAAAAAGAAGAAAGGACCAAACTCAGTGCCTAAACCCAATATCTGCAACCATTTGAAAAACAGCAGCAAAATAAGCATATGTATAGTCAGTAAATAAAAAAATAGCAAAGATTCAAGCAGACATAAAATGGAGAAAAAGGTAAAGTGTTAGCAAGACTAGAAGTAGGTCTGTTGAAAGAATAAAATTGGTAAACCATTGGCAAGAAAGTAAGAAGATGCAAATAATATGTATATGAAATTAAATGGGCGATGTCATGACAGAATTAACTGAAATAAAAGGATAATAACAGAATTCTATGAATAAATATACTCCAGTAAATTTGAAACCCTAGAAGAAATGGACATTTTTCTAGAAACACTACCTATCCAAATGAAAAGACATTAAGGTAGAAATTTTTAGCAGATTTATCACCAAGGCAAAAATTGAACAGGTCACTAAAAATGCAACCCAAAATAGTTCTGCACCACGTGACTTCACTGTCAGATCTGATTGGTCAGAGAAGTGCTGACTTCAATTCTACTCAAACTACTCCAAAATACAGAAAAGGGGGGAATATTCCAGAATTCATTTTATTAAGCTAAAACCAAAGCCAGGCAGATACTACGAAAACAGAAACTTATATTATCAATAGCCTTCATGCAAAAATACATACAAGCAAAAAAATTCAAAAAAGTGATTACTCAATAGTAGCCAACAAAAATGAAAAAAAAAATACACAATGATTGAGTGCAATTCGTATCACTAACTCAGAGTAGGAAACCAAAGCAGACCAATAACAAAACAAGAAATAGAGGTGATCACGAAATTTCCAGAGAAGAAAAGTGTAAGATGAGATCGTTTCATGGGGGAATGCTACCAAGTATTCAAAGAAGGGCTGCCACCAGTTCCACACTGCCTATTCAAAAATATAGAAAGCGACAGAACTCTCAAATTCATTCTATGAAATGAGCATAATCCTGATATAAAAACCAGGCAAAGATCTTACAAAGACAGAAAACTACATACCAGTATCCCTTATGAACATCGATGCAAAAATTGTCAACAAAATTCTGGCCAATAGGTTCCAATAATATATAAAAACATTAATTCATCGTGACAAAGTAGGATTGATACTAAGGATGCAAGGATGGTACAGCATTTGAAAAATATCATTGTAATCCACCACATAAGACAAAAAAGAAGCAGATCATATAAATATGTGCAGAAGAGCATTGGACACCAACAACCTTTTTTGCATATAACATGCATTTAATAAATGATGGTTTCTAGAGTCCTGTTTACCATTTCAAAATGCAGTCATTTGGGAAATTCTGTGTATTATTTTAAAATATTCTTTGTCCAGGAATAGGTGTTATTATTACTTTTATGATAAGATTCTTGTCATGCTTTCTTCATCTGTTATATGTTGAAGTAAAACTTACATCTATTAAAAATTGAAACCATACATTAGTCTTCAGTGCATAAGAAAATTGTTTTTGTGGTTTCCATCTCTCTCTAGTGGCTTGAAAAATCCAAATTGCTCTTTTTATTGTGATTTTTCTTGAAGGATTTAAAATAATAGGTGTCAGCATCCACATCACTCTTAAAATTCTCAATTCTCCTCTTTCCTAATTTTCTGGTTAGCCACCCAGTCAAGGTTGGCATGTATTGGCCCAAGTATGTAATAAACAAACGGGTGATCAGAGATTCAGGTATCTTTCAAATCATTGGCCATACTGATTAAAATCAATTGGGCAAAATGACCGGTTGCCATCTTGAAGGGCTGGTCTCCATCATTACCTAAAGGCTTCATGACTTCTTCAGTTCATTCATCACAATATTTGACTTCAGTATTGGTCCTGGGTAAATGGTAGAAATGATAATACTGAGATATGTAGCAAGTTCAGAGGCTATTAAAAATAAAAAACCCGAAGAGCATGCTTGCTGCTCAGACACTATACCCATTATGCTATTGACAGTGACAATCTTGCCATGCTTCCTCTCGATCATGTGAGGCAGAACACATTTTGTCAAGGACACGGTCCCTAGTTAGTTAAGTGTCATGAGCTCTCTGTAGACATGCAGGCTGGTGTTCATGGACAAAGGACGTTGGAATCATCCAACATTGTTGACCAGAATGTCAATTTTACCAAACTCCTGGAGAACAGCCTTGGTGGCCGCTTCATGGGATTTTATGTTCATTAGGTCAAGGGGCAAAATAAGTACATCTTTTCCTTTTAAATTGCCATTCTCAAAACATTTTTGTTTCACCCCTTCAGCTTGTCCATTTTTCTGGTGGGTATCACAAGAGAAACTCCTAGTTTAGATAGCTGGTAAGCCAACTCCTCACCAGTTACACTTGATACCCCGGGAACCCACACCGTCATATCAATCAGCTCCCATTCTGGGTGTTGCCCTTGCACTCAGCCCACATTAGGCTCAGGTCACTGCCTGCCCACAGGAAGCATAGCAAGTGCACCACGACCAGAGCAGAGTGCCCAAAGCTAGCCCAAACTCTCAGAACATTGCAGCAATGCTCACTCAGCTCCGCCACACGACCCAACACACATTTCTGATTAAAACACTCAATAAAAAAGGAATTGAAGGAAAATTCATCAACATAATAATGACCACATACAAAAATCCAAGGGCCAATACCATTCATGGGGAAAAACTGAAACATTTTGCATGAGAATGGGAAATAGACAAGGACACCCTCTAGCACTACTCTTCTTTAACCTCATGTTCAAAGTCTTAGCCAGAACAATTAGAAAACAAAAACAATCACTGTAACTTGGCTAAGAAAAAGTGAAGGTCTCACCATTTTCAGACAATATAATTTTATAGAACCCCCAACTCCACAAAAAGACTGTTGGAAACAACTAGCCCTTAAGGGATTTGGTAAAATAGCAGGATAAAAAATTAACAAGCAGCGAAATCAATTGGATTTCTATATACTAGTGAAAAGAGCTCAAAAAAGACATCAAGGAAATAATACCACTTATAAAAGTCATCAAAAAATGAAATACTTTGGAATAAACCTAACCAAAAACCAAAAATTCTGTACAAAATAGCTACAAGAAACCAAAAGAACCCTACACATATGGAAAAATATCTCTTGTTCTTGGATAGGAACCCTCAATATTGTGAAAATGTCAATACTATGTATGATAATCTACAAATACGATGCAAAGCCAATCCAACCCCCAATTTCATTCTTTATATAAATGGCGAAACTAATGACCAAATTCATATACAGAGGGATGGGACCCAGGATAAAAAACACCTCACAAAGTCGTAGACCTTACACTACTCAACTTCAAAACCTATTAAAAAGCCACAAAGTCAACACAACCTGGTAAAATGACAGCTACATAGACCAATGGAATAGAAAAGAAAACCCAGAAATAAAATCATCCTTCTACAGACAACTGATTTTCAAAAAAAAGACCAAAATCCTTAAGTGGGAAAAGGACACTCTCTACCACAAATGGTGTTGCATAAATTGGATCTCCATGTGCAGAAGAACGAAACCGGACTCATACCTCACTCCATACACAAAAATGAACTCAAGATGGATTAAAAATTGAAATGTAAACCGCAGAGGTAACAGAATCATCAATGAGAAAACTGGGACAAACTTAAGGGCTCTATGACAGAGTACCAAGTATAGTAAAGGAAGCGCACACAGTGGAAGTCAAAATAAAGGAGTGGGACCTGTTAAAAACCCCTCTGCACATCAAAAGACATTATCAAAAGAGTAAAATGTGAGTCTATGGACTGGGAAAAAATCTATAGCAATGACACAATAGACAAGGAACTAAAATCGATAGAACTCTGCAACACCTCAATAAGAAAAACTAATAAGTGAGACCCAACACATAATCAGACCTACTCTGAATCCCTCTCCAAGAAATAGCGGAAATTTTACGGTAGTCTGAGAAGTTCAAGTCCCTGTTAATTATATTTCAGCACTTCAGAGGGAGCAATTGACAACAAAAGATCCCAAAAATCAAAAGTGTGAATTTTGTGCTGCCAAGCAGAATGCCTCTGATTCACGTTGTTCTGCCCTGTCCCAATGTTTCTGGACCTTAGTAGTAAGCTGATCACCATCTACTTCCCTCCCAACACAATTGACCCACTTCCCCAACTGGGGAGAGGTTAAGTCAGACCTGGACTGGAAGTAATCAGAGGGTTCCTGGGACTGAGGTATTCTAGACTGAGGCATTCTAGACGGGCTCATTGCCTATCAGCCGGATAAGAAAAAAATAGGTCTGCTTTGCACTGACTTCCGGCATCTGGCTTGAATTTGGGGGAATGGATTGTGGCAGAACTCCTTCAATGCCATCTGAAGATTAACCAACCCTGGGCAGGTGCAGAATTGAAAAGACTTGCATTAGGGGAGACACTCAGCTCAGTGGTGAGTCCTCAGGCCCAGGATCCAAAGTGTTGTCACTTGCCTGGCTCTCTGGCCCACGCAAAATAGAAACTGGGCCCAGCACTGACATACAATCTTCAGAATGTTGTGTTCTAAATAGTTCATTCTCTACTTCATCCTGTTGGTAAGATGGATCATTACCTGACACTCCCTGGTGACTTGGGAGCCAGCCTCAAAGTGGGACTTTGATGAAGGCAAAAGTAAACTGCTTTCTGCCTTTGGCTCCTGCTGGGGGTGGGCTAGTGCTGAATTGCATGGTCATCTTTAATTACTCATGTTCCACAACAGGTATGGGGGTTGCTCTGTATTAAGAAATATTTTTTAAAAGCACGCCTGGGAGACAACAGTCAATCTCTACAACTTGCAGAAACAGGATAATCCAGTTAACTCCAATACATACAGATGTGGACCTAGAGGAGCTCCTGGAGGAGAAGACCATGCATCCTCCCATGTGGGAGATTACAGAAATGACAGGTTTCAGTTACTTTAAGGGAATGGAGGCGGGGGATTTATAGAAATAGAGAAAAAACAAGTGACTATAATGGAGACCACAATTTCTCTAAAAGATAATTCTGACAAAATGAATGAAAAGCTAAAAATAATTCAACAACTCCAAATAGAAATACAAAAGTTATGCACCAAAATATTAGAACTAGATAAGACTGTGAAAAAACAAAATAGAAACAAGAGTTTGTGATCCCAAAGATAAATATCTCATGACCCAAATATTAGAAGACCAAGTGATAAAAATGACCTAAAAGGTGAAGAAAACCAAAATATTATCAAAAGATACAGTGTCTGGGGTCTTGCAGGCTTGAAGATAAACAAGTGGCAATCTAGCTCAGAAGCAACAAAGGCCACACGGAAGAAGCACACCAGTCTGTGTGATCATGAGGTGTTGAAGGGATCAGGCATCATCAGAACAAAAAATCATATCATTGTGAATCAGGTGTGGAGTACGGAGTGGAGACCCAAAGCCCATTTGTAGGCCACTGGACATCGCCTTATAGAAGGGTCTCGGGGAGGAGATGAGCCAGTCAAAGTGGAATTTAGCAACTATGAAACATACAACTTTCCTCTAGTTCCTAAATGCTCCTCCCCACCCCCCACTATCATGATCCCAATTCTACCTTACAAATCTGGCTAGACCAGAGGATGTACACTGATACAGATAGGAACTGGAAACACAGGGAATCCAGGGAGGATGATCCCTTCAGGACCAGTCCTACGAGTGGTGATACCAGGAGGGTGGGTTGGAAATGGGCAGCTGATTACAAGGATCAACATATAACCTCCTCCCTGGGGGACGGACAACAGGAAAGTGGGTGAAGGGAGATGTCGTACAGTGCAAGATAAGACAAAATAATAATTGATAAATTATCAAGGGTTCATGAGGGAGGGGGGAGTGGGAAGGGAGGGGTAAAAATGAGGAGCTGATGCCAGGGGCTTAGGTGGAGAGCAAATGTTTTGAGAATGATGAGGGCAATGAATGTACAGATGTGCTTTACACAATTGATGTATGTATGGATTGAGATAAGAGTTGTATGAGCCTCTAATAAAATGATTAAATATATATAGGATTAGAAAGCACAGTCCTCAACATAATAAAAACCATATACAAAAAAAAAATAACAGCTAACATCAGGCTCAATGGGGAAAAACGGAAAAGAGTCTCCATGTCAACTTGACAAGGATGTTTCCTATCACCACTCATACCACATTGTGTTCAAAGTTTTATCCAGAATCATTAGAAAACAGAAAGAAATCAAGAGAATCAAATTAGGCAAAGAAGAATCGAAACTCTCACTACTTTCAGGTGACATGATCCTACATATAGAGAACCTCAAGGATTCCACAGAAAGATTGTTGGAAATAATCGAGGAGTTTGGTAACGTGTCAGGATACAAAATTAATAAACAGAAATAAATTAGATTCCCGTATAACCAACTGAGATAACTCTCAATGGCGACATCAAGAAAACTATGATATACAGTCACCATACAAAAAATGAAATACTTAAGAATAATCATAACAAAATACATAACAGACCTGAGCAAAGAAAAATACAGAACACTACTATAAGAAACCCAAAGAAATCTACATGAATGCAAAACTGTCCCATGTTCATGGAAGGTGGACTTAACAGTGAAAATGTCAATACAGTAGAACCCCCAGTATTCAACCTCATCAGTACTCAACAAAATTGGAATGTCAAGAACATTTTTCATCAGAGCTGGAACAAAACAGTGCAATCTGAACTGATACACGTGGTTTTTGTAAACAAAAGCAGTTTGTGTTTCACTCTGCTTTAGTTGGTGTTGTTAGTACACATTGTTTAAACCTTTTGTGGCTGTGTTCCAAACGTTTTTCTATAATTTTCTTAGTTCTTGTGACTTTTGTACAGTTTTTAGATTAAAATAACGGGTCATAAGAATGAGCTTTTGACAAGATTCATGATGATAAGGAACTCGTTAACTTTGTTATCAATATTGTTAAGGATAATTAGTAAACTCTTTTAGAAAGTAGTTAAGGAAATGCCAATAGTAGACCACATTAGACAGCTTTTTTAAAGAGAAAGCCAGCCAGGTCCTAGTGAAGAAAGGCTAAGAAGGGAAAAAACTCCTGAAAAGCAACTACCGGTTGATTTTACGGAAGGGGACTCCCCTTCCAAACAATGACTCTAGATCCAGATACAAAACTTGTAAGAGCCCCCCAATAAAAGTATTTTTAAAAGAAAGAAAGACATCGCTCTCTCCCCGTCCTTCCTCCTCTGGCCCTCTCCCCTCTCCTACCATCCTCTCTCTGCTGGTCCCTCTCTCCCCTGTTCCCTCTCCCCCTGTCTCCCTTCCCTGCTCTCTCTCCCCTGTCACTCCCACCTTCCACATCCGCATGCACCACCAAGGGGGCTGAGGTGAGCATGCTACCATAAAAAAAACACCCCAAACCAAAAAACTGTTTTTAACGTTGTGTTTCTTATTTAAATTATATTATTTAACTCTGAACTTATTTACTGTGAAGTTTCTGTGTAATGTTTTGTATAAAAAGGCAAGGTTGGGGTAAAAACTTGATGGTTGATAACGGATTAATCTGTTTTCAGTTATTTCTTATGGGAAAAATTGCTTTGGAATTCTACTGCATCATATCTCGAAATTCCTTCTAGAATGGATTAGCGTCGAGGTCTTTGCTACAGCACCCATATCCTCAGTGATCTCCTAATGAAAGCAAGCAACAACCAGGGCCATATCACAAGAACAAATTGTTCATAGATTGGGACTAGAATTAAGTTTAAGTCCCAGGTTGATTCATCTATGAATGATTTTTATAAGTTTCTGCTTCACTTTAGAAACATCAATATAATTTTATGTTAGAGAACATTATCAAACATCCCCTGAGGCATAAGGTAATTCTGTTGACAGTTACATGAACTTCGCCAATGGTATGGAATTCAGAACACTGTTGAGAAAAGGAAACCATACAAGTATAGATGATTTTTACAGTTTAACTCTTTTTTTTTCAGTTTAACTCTTAAGTGGATATTATTTACACAAATAATGGGGGTTGATAATAGGGCAAAACTTTCAATAACATTCATTTAAAAGGCATAACCATGCAGTCATATTAATACATGTCACGATGAAGCAAGAAAGATATTAAAATAGTAAATATCAGAGCACCAGGAACAAACAAAGATGAAAGGAGAGAGTGGAACACATCCTGGGCCAAGCCCCAAGCAAGATATCCCTGCTTAGAGCAGCCAATGCACCGAGAGGATCATAGGGCAGATCCCACTACAATACACAACGTCCCTCACTGACCCATAGTGCTACGGGGGTCAACATTGGAGACACAATGTGGGAATTGTGTCCCATTTGACTCTACCACAACGGGGTGAAACATGAAGGGTAGTACAACAGAGCACCAAGGGGAGAAAAGCAATGAAGTTCCTATGGAATACCAAAAATAAATTTTGGGGCCAGGGTGTGGCACCCCATCAGACTCGACTGGAAAACACTCCTAAAGGCCAACAAACAGACTTGGAACTATTTATAGATTTTTCTCTCTTTTTTTGAAGCTTGGTTTGTTGTTGTTTTGTTTTGTCTTGTTTTTGTGCTTATTATTGTCTCTGCTTACCTATCTAGGTAAGATATTGCTTCTCGGCCTTTTTGCTAAGATCAAGTGTGAAGATAGGTGGGATAAATAATCTGGAAGAGAGAACAATGAGACTGATGGTTCCCGGGGGGACACAGGAAGGGGGGGGGGAAGGGGAATGTCAACAAGTCTTGGGACAAGGGAATAACAAATTATCTAAAATCGATGGCAAGGAGAGCACAGGATGCCTGGTGGGGCTTGATCAAGAGCAATGTAGCTGAGAGGAATTACTGAAACCCGAATGAAGGCTGAACATGATACTGGGACCAGAGAAAAGTGAAAAGAGGAAAGAACTAGGAGACAAAGGACATTTATGGAGGTCTAAATACAGGCATGTATATATGTAAATATATTTATATATAATGATAGGTATATAGGTCTATGGACATATATTTGTAGGTTAAGTATTAAGGTAGCAGACAAACTTTGGGCCTCTAGTCAAGTACTCAATGAAAGAACACTTTGTTTTAGTAACCTGGTATTCTGTGATGTTCACCTTCCCTGACAAGACTGCTGAAGACAAAGCGGGTACATAAGCAAATGTGGTGACGAAAGCTGGTGGTGCCTGGCTATCAAAAGATATAGCATCTGAGGTTTTAAAGGCTTAAAGATAAACAAGCAGCCATCGAACTCAGAAGCAACAAAGCCCACATGAAAGAAGCACACCAGCCTGTGTGATCATGAGGTGTCGATGGAATCAGGTATCAGGCATCAAAGACCCATAACAAAAAAGTCATATCAATGTGAATGAGGGCGAGCAAGGAATGGAGACCCAAAGCCCATCTGTAAAGATGAGCCAGTCATGATGCAGTATAACAGCAATGAAACATACAACTTTTCTAGTTCTTTAATGCTTCCTACCCCCCCCCCCCACTATCATGACCCCAATTCTACCATACAAATCTGGCTAGATCAGAGCATGTACACTGGTACAGATAAGAGCTGGAAACACAGGAAATCCAGGACAGACAAACCCCTCAGGACCAATAATGAGACCAGGAGGGGAAGAGCAAAGTGGAGGGGACAAGGGGGAACCAATCACAATGATCGACATATAACCCCCTCCTAGGGATATGGACAATAAAAAAGTGAGTGAAGGGAGACATTGGTTAGTGTAGGACATAAAGAAAAAAATTATAAATTATCAAGGGTTCATGAGGGAGGGAGTGTGGGGGAGGGAGGGGGAAAATGAGGAGCTGATACCAAGGGCTCAAATAGAAAGAAATGTTTTGAAAATGATGATGGCAACATATGCACGAATGTGCTCGATACAACGGATGCATGTATAAATTGTGTTAAGAGCTGTATGAGCCCCTAATAAAGTTTTTTTAAATAGCAAATATATGGTAGTTCCGGCTCACCCTGCATTGGGCACCATCAAGGCAAAATATCTGAACCAAAGTCCAACAGCCACCAATTCTATACCCTTGAGATAGCAGTCATCTCCTTCTTTTCACACTAGGGAGTTTCCGCGTTAAGTCCGAGGGCTACAGGTGAATTTGGGGTAAACTCCAGTTCACTTAGTGGAGTTTCCACATTGAGTCCTTCTGGTGTGGCCTGCTATGAAGGATGTTGTTCACCTTGAAAGCGCACAGTCCAAAGTTTGTTAGACTATAGCACATGGCCTGGATCACCAAGGCTAGATGAAAACGAGGTCAAAATTGTCCAATTAGTATAGTGCATACTCTTCCTTTGGGTTCTATGTACACACTGTTATGTATTTCTTTCCCAATGTGAAGTTGCTCCTTCCTGTTGACCCAATAGTAATGCAATCATCTTCTCAGAGACATGCATGCTTCTTTCTCCCCATCTAAACTGGAATCTCCAGAAACGTTTGTTTATCACTCTTGTAGGGGTCTGGGTTGATTTGGAGTGACAGCACAATGTTGTATGGCAGCAACTGATGGTCTTCTCCCTCCCCCCCATTTTGATAAACTGACCCCAGCTGAGGTGAGGTCTCCTCTGTCAAAGTGGTTTTTAAGGCGAACATCAGAGGGAGTGATATATGGTTAATGGACACTTGTTGGTAAAAACAATACTTCTCTCTTTTTAAAAATCATTTATTGGGGCTCATACAACTCATCACAATCCATACATACATCAATTGGGTAAAGCACACTTATACATTCATTGCCCTCATCATTCTCAAAATTTGCTTTCCACTTGGGTTCCTGGAATCAACTCCTCATTTTCCTTTTTTTCCCTCCCCCTCCCTCTCCGCTCCCCACTTCCTTATGAACCCTTAATAATTTATAAATTATTATTTTATCTTACACTGCCCGGCATCTCCCTTCACCCACTTTTCTGTTGCCCATCCCCCAGAGAGGTTATATGTAGAGCCTTGTGATCGGTTCCCCTTTTCTATGCCCCCTTCCCTCCCGGTATTGCCACTCTCACCGCTGGTCCTGAGGGGTTCATCTGTCCTAGATTCCCTGTGTTTCCAGTTCCCATCTGTACCGCTGTGCATCCTCTGGTCTAGCCAGTTGTCTACAGATGGGCATTGGGACCCCATCATGTGCTCCTCTCATTCACTATGATATGATTCCCCCCCACCCCTGGCTTTGGTGCTTGAAACCTGGTCCCCTCAGCCCTTCATGATCACACATGTTGGTGTGCTGCTTCCATGTGGGCTTTGTTGCTTCTGGGATAGATGGCCACTTGTTTACTTTCAAGCCTTTAAGACCCCAGACGCTATATCTCTCAATAGCCAGGCGCCATCAGCCTTCTTCACCACAGTTACCTATGCACACATTCGTCTTCAGCATTTATGTGGGGAAGGTGATCACACAATGATGGATTTTGTTCTTTGGTGTCTGCTACCTGATCTCTTCAAAACTTCGTGTCCACTTAGGCTTGTGTGCTTCTTCTCTGTGGGCTTTGTTGCTTCTGAGCTAGATGGCCACTTGTTTGCCAGACACTATTTCTTTTGATAGCTGGGCACCATCAGCTTTCTTCACCACACAATACTTCTCTTTAGCCAGCCATCAGGTCTCTCCCTGATTTGTAGCCTCCTAGTCACTTGGTCCCTTGACTTCTGACTTGTCCCATGAAACAGGCACCAGGGTCACTGGGCTAACAGTCTAATTAATAATCTCTGTTCTGCTCTCATTGCTGTAGCACTTCTGTTGAGGTGTTTCAGGTCTTTGGATGGCATGGACTCTCCTCTCTTTGCTACTTGAGGCACGGATCTGGGAAGATTAAGATTCTCTGATGGTCCAGCACTATTTTTGAAGAGGGTGTCCTTTTCCCATTTAATGTTTTTGTGGTCATTTGGTGAAAATCAGTTGTCTTTAAGTGGATGCTTTTATTTCTGGGGTTTCTATCCTGTTCCATTGGTCTATGTATCTATCATTATACCAGTACCAGGCTGTTTTGCCAACGTTGGCTGTCAAGTAGTGAAGTTGAGGTCAAGTAGTGAAAGCCCTTCTACTTTGCTCTCTTTTTACATTTTTAATTTTTATTATTATTTTTAAAAAGATTGCTGTTTCATGGCTTCCCAGAGACTGTTGGAGGAAGAGTGTCTTCTTCCTCCCTCCCAGAATTCCCAGCAGCGACGGTTGCCGGGGAACGCTGGCGCGGTGTGGAGGGATGGCGGGAGGATAAGATGTCCAAGCTGAGTCCGGAGCCAAGTTGGTGAAAAAGAGCTCGGACTCAGCATGAAACAACGAAAAGGTCAAGGGGATGGGGGTGGCCGTGGCCACAGGAAGAGAGGTTTGAGTGACATTTCTACCACCTCTGGTTGAAGGCTAGCTACGCTGCTTTCTGAAACTTACTATTCCTAAAGTCATGTGCAAGATTGCAAAGCCTCCCGCCTGTGTACTCGTCCGAGTGAGATGATGGGGAGAGACATCAGATGGGACCCTTGTTTGTCCCAGGGATGCTTTGCAGACTGAGCCAAAAGCTGTGAGGACCACCACACGATACGCGATTCAGTGCGGTCTGAAGCCATTTACCTCTTATCTAACAGAGATGGCAGTGCTGGTTCTGGACGTCATTACCAAATTCCACCGTCTTCCAGTCGGTGGAGTTCAGATCAGTGGGCTAGCCCAGCTTTCTACAACCCATCAAATCAACGGCTGCTGTACTATTGTTTCACCAACATCTAAGAAACTTGCAGAACTCCAGACGCAATGACGCCAACTGCAGGAGGAAAGCCCAGCCAGTGAACAACGTGTAAACACCTCAGTGCTGGCAGGGGTCTCCACAGGTTGCTCCACCACCCAGGGCTGCATTGGGGTAGGTCTATGCGGTTTCTCCTTGGGGATGTCCTGCAGGAAGTGAGCCTTGGCGGCTCAAGCAGGGAACTGCTAAGGCAGCTGCACCCTGGTCTGACCAACACAAAGCAAGAGACCAGAGAACTAGAAAGGTGAGGCTCACGGAGCCATGTATCCCTCTGCCCCCTTCAATTAACCCCACATGTGTTTATCTGTCAGGTTGGCACAATAAACTAACTACCTCATCCATCAAAAAAACAAAGATCAATTCATTGGGGGGCTCTTACAGCGCTTATAACACATCAGTTATATCAAGTATGTTGCCATCATATTCTAGTTATTTTTCTTTCTATTTGAACCTTTGATATCAGTTCCTTTTTTATCCCTCCCTTCCCGTCCCCCTCCTACTCTGATGACTCCTTGATAAATGATAAATTATTATTTTCATATCTGCCACTGACCGCTATCTCCCCTCACCCATGTTTCTGTTGTTTCTCCCCCTGGGTGGGGGAATTATGTGCCGATCATTGCAATTGGTTCCCCCACTTTCCCCCTGCCTTCCTGGTATTGCTACTCCCATTTCTGTCCCTGGGGGTTTATCTGACCTGCATTCCATATGTCATGAGCTCTTATCTGTACCAGTGAACATGTTCCATTCCAGCCAGAACTGAAAGGCAAGACTGGGGTCCTGATAATGAGGGGAGGAAGCCTCAAAGAACCAGAGGAGTAGTGTGTGTTTCATCGGTGCTATATTGCTCCCTGGTTGACTCATCCCTTTCTTGTTACCCTTCTGTGAGGGGATGTCCTATTGCCTACAAATGGATTTGGGGTCTCTGCTCTGAGCCCCCTTGTTGTCAACAATATTGTTTGTTTTGGGTCCGCTGATGCCAGTTACCTGATCCTGTCAACACCTCATGATCTAACAAGCAGGTGTGCTATCTTCCATGTGGGCTTGTTGCTTCTCTGCTAGACAGCTGCTTGTTAACTTCAAACTTTCAGACCCCAAATGCTATACCTTTTGAAAGGCAGGCATCATCAGCTTTCTTCACCACATTTGTTTATGCACCCATTTGGTCTTCAGTGATTGTACTGGGGGAGTGAGCATCACAGAATGCCAGGTTGTTAGAACAAAGTGTTCTTGCATTGAGGGAGGGCTAGAGCAGAGGCCCAATGTCTGTCCACTTCATCAATGTATTTCCATATGAATATATGTACATAGACCAATACCTCTATTTTATGAATTAATATATTTATATATGTACACATCTATGTTTATATGTCTATCCATAGATTTGCTTCCTAGATCTTTCTTCTGTTGCCTTTTACTTTCCTCCTGCCCCACCTTCACACTCTCCCTTCTCCTGTCTCTTAGTAATTCCTCTCAGCTAGATTGCTGTTGCTCCAACACCCCAAGGATCTCTATGTCCTCCTCATTATTAATTTTAATTCCCTAGTTGTTCCCCTGTCTATGGCATTGTTTGCTCACCGCTCCCTTCCCCTACCTCCTACTCCCCCAAGTCTCTCCGGAACCCTCAGTTCACCTGATTTCTTCTTGGGCTTGCTTCCTATGCCTATTTTTCATAGGTAGGCAAAACAACAACAACAGAGCCACAACAAAAGGAAAACACAAGCTTAAATAAAATTAGGGAAAAAATGAAAAAGCGCACATAATTCCAGGTCTGTCTTCTACTTTTTGACTGTCTCCCCACAGGACCTGGAGGGTTCTGGGAACTGTCCCCCCTACCCTGAAGTCACTGTGGGGGTATCCTCAGGGGCTTTGTGGCTTTTCTCCCATTGCATGTTCCCTTCTTGGTTTGCCCTACGGGGGGAGAGGGGAAGGTGTTAGACCAGACTAACTCCCTTCTGTGTGTCCCCAGTATTGTCCTCTGTCTCGGTATGCTCCATCAAGGGGACATCATGTCTTGAGCTGTTGTCTCTGTGCTTTAGCAGCTCCTCACAGCTTGGTATGGTGATGTGGGGTCTAGTTCCTCTCTCTTTTTCCTTCTTGGTTTGCTTCCGTGTAGGCATCACAGGAGGGCTCCTCTCCTCAGCCTGTAGGTTTAGTGTTGTCCTTTGTAACACATACTGCTGGGGAGGGAGTCAGATTGGCTCTGATTAGGGCCAGCCCTGTAGACCTCTCTGTTCATAATTTGCTCCATGCGGCTACATTACCCTCAAAGTTTGGCGTACAGTGGTGGAGTCTGCATTCACACTCCCATTTCTGTGGAGGCATATATAATACCCTCTCACTGGGTGGATTAGTGCCCTGCTCCCTCAGCAAAATCCTAGGCTGCACTCTGGGGATTAGAGTCCTATCTAGGGGGGTGGCTGGGGGTGGGGGTGGGTCTGAGTCAGCCACCTTAGTACACTGAATCTATTGGCCTCTGTACTTCTCAATTTTCTGATCTAACAACAGGTACACCAGGCGGGTGATTGTACATGGACGCCATCTTGACTCCTCCCTCTACTTTGTTCTCTTATGAGAAGTTCTTTGCTTAACTTGGGCCTTTTCCTTCAGAAGTTGGTAATTAGCTTTTTAATTTCTTTAAAGAATGTAGTTGGGGAAAGGGTGTGGAGAATTGAGAAACAAACAATGATTGCGGGAGGGGGAAGGGAAAATTAGAACTGATTGTAAAGATGCATATACAACTCTTTTCAAAAGCGATTTAACTATGGAAGTGTATGATATGGGAAGACTATATTAAGAAAACTGCTAGAAAAAATGAACCAAACTTGACCTGTGGTTACCATGGGTGAAGGAGGAAGAGTTTTTATTTAGGGGCATTGAGTTTATGTTAATGGAGTTGGAATAATTTGAAAAAGAATATCAATAATGCTTATACAACATGAAGAGTATAATCAATGGCACTGAATTTTACATGTAGAAATTACTGAATTGGAGAATGTTTTGTAGTGTACACATTTGCCATAACTAAAAAAAATAATTACACAAGTAATGAGTACAAGGAAGAAGTAAATGTTCTCAAATTGATTGAGGTAATTATTGTACAATTCTTTATATAATTGAACTATTGAATTGTAGGATATGTAATTGAAGTGCCAATTAGACTGTTTAAATCAAGAATGAAGTTGAGATTTGTATTGGAATTGTGTTGTATTTGTAGATTGCTTTAAGTAATATTGCCATTTTCACATTCCACAATATTAAGTCCTATTCATGAGAACAGGATATCCTTCTATTTGTGTAGGTTTCTTGTAATAATGTCCTGTAGTTGTCTTTGTACAGGTGTTTTGTTTCTTTGGTTAGGTATATTCCTAGGTATTTAAACTTTTATGTAGCTATTTAAATGGTTTATTTTTTAATCTTTTTCAGAACTCTCTTTGCTGGTATATAGGAATCCAATTAATTTCTGCTTGTTAATCTTGTATGCTGTTACTTTACCAAGCCTCTCAAGTGCTTACAACCATCTCTATGTGGAGTAATTTGGGTACTTTCTATATTCTGCTTTGTTTTTGATAGAGGGTTTTCTGTTTTGTGTCGTCGTTTTTGGGCTTTACTTTGTTTGTTTACTTCCTGTTTGTGTTTTGTATGATTTTCTGTATATGAAATCCAAGATAGGAGACAGAAATTTGATTGATAATTGCTCAGGAATATGGCAAAGGAGGATGGAAGAAAATATGGAGCTAACAACAATGAGTATGAGAAGAAAGTATTCTGAAATTGACTGTAGTGATGATTGCACAAATCGTCTTAATATGACTGAATGATTAAATTTTAAGATAAAGTGTATCACAATGAAACTATTTTAAAAAGAAATATGTTAGATTGTTATAAGGTGTTAACTTGGGTGAAATGGAAGATTTCACAAGAGTGTGCTAGTTATATAATCTGTTGTCGATTTGAGAGGATTAAGAGTGAAGGGGTGGAGGTTAGCCTGTCAGTAAGGCCCCATATTGCTGACCTCATTTGGAGGCACAAAGGAGATAGCTCATTGGAGGTGGGACACACATTCCCTGTGAGACACTAGGGACAATGAGCTGGATGGAGTTATGCTGATGCAGCCAGAGTGGAGCTGGAGGAGCCACTAGGAGACCCCTGACAGTGATGAGATGCTAACAACACCAACTACTGGATCCATAAGACTCCTCATACACTGGCCTGTGATTTTCCTGCATTTGGCATCATTGCATGTGTTTTGTAAGTCTGAAGAGGAATTATAGATTGGTATTGGACATATGGACTAATATTGGGCTTATAGACTTGATCTGGACTGGGCTAGGATGTTTTCTTAATGTATAATTACCTTTATGTAAAGGTCTTTCTTATACACATATGAGGGTCTCTCTGGATTTGTTTCTGTAGTCAACCGACACTAGCATATTATGGTGCATTGGGCGTGGGGTACTATAGACACAAATCATAAAGATGGAGAGTGGATCCTTGTTTGACCTCTGCCTGACGATAGTGTTTTCTCTTTGGCTAGCCAGAGGTCAGGCATGTTCATGCAGTTTACTGGGTTTTCTGGAAAGAACATGTGTGTCTATGAATTCATTTATCTAGTTTACCTGGACTAACACAAAAAGGAAGAAGAGAAATCCAGGAGAAAATACATATTAAACTATTGGAGGCATTGATAGTAGTTTAAAGTGCTGAATACAAAATTGGTGATTTTTTTTCTGTGAGTCAGTGAGAGGTGAGTGAGAGAGTAAGAGAGAGAGTGTGTTAGTGTGTGAGAGTGAATGAGCGATTGAAGGAATATGTTGAGAGGGTGAGATAGTGAGAGAGAGACAGTGAGTGAGTGAGTCAGAGAGTCAGTGAGAGAGTGAGAGACTGAGTGAGACAGGAAGTGAGAGAGTCAGTGAGTGAGTGCAATTGAGTTAGTGAGTGACAGAGTGAGTGAGTTATTGAGTGAGAGAGTGAGTAAGAGAGCAGGTTAGACAGTGAGTGAGTGAGTGAGTGAGTGAGTGAGTGAGTGAGTGAGAGACTAAGAGTGGGATAGTGAGTATGTGAGTAAGAGAGTGAGAGAGTGAGAGACTGAGAGAGTGTGTGAGAGATAGAGTGAGAGAGTGAGCGAGTCAGAGTGAGTTAGAAAATGAGTGAGTGAGTGAATGAGTGAGTGAGTGAGAGAGTGAGATTCAGGGAGTGAATGAGTGAGAAAGTGAGTGAGAGAGTTCAGTGAGAGTGAGTGAGTTAGTGAGAAAGTGAGAGAGTGAGTGAGTGAGTGAGTGAGGGAGAAAATTAGTGAGAGAGAGAGTGAGTGAGAGAATGAGAAAGTGAGAAAGTAAGGGAGACAGTGAAAGACTGAGTAAGAGAGTGAGTCAATTGGTGATATTTTAATGGGCAATATCTACCAAAGGACAAATTTCAGTGGATTAGGGAAGGAGAAATGGAAACAAGAAATATAGGGAGGAATTATGATGAGTGATGATGCATCAAAAGGATTGCAATGTATAAAGTGAAACAAAATAATGTATGAATTTTTGATTATGAAAATGATCATCTGCTCTGTAAACCTTCACCTAATTCATAAAAAAGTTAAACAAAATTGGTGAGCTAAAAGATAATCTCCCATCTAATTTACATTAAAACTGTTATAATATAAAAATAAATAAAGGAATTGAACATATAGAGTAAGATGAAGTTTAGAGTGTATTAAAACACCAAGAAACCATATATAAATCAATGGAGGAGGAGAGATGTACTTACACTATACTTTGGGGAGCATACAATCCCATAATTAAAGGGGAGCAGAATTTATAACCAACAAGGGCATCACTTTGTGGAGTGGAATCTGAGGGCAGCGATGATTATGCATGACTGTTATAGATTGAATTATGTCAGATTGAAATATGTATTGTAAATCTTAACTTCTATGTCTGTGGTTATAATTCCATTTAGTTATAATGCCATTACATTAATGAGGCATTGTTAATGTAGGTTGTATCCTGAGGCATGTTCTTTTGAGATGTAATAGAGATAAAATGAACAGAGAGAAGCAGAGATGGGGAAGGGAAACGCTAAGCCACATGGAGATTAACCAAGAACAGATGCTCAGATAACACAAGGACCTTCCTCTGCAGAAACAGAGAGAGAAAACCTTTCCCTAAAGTTGGCACCTTGATTTCAGACTTTTAGCCTAAACTGTGTCAGAACAAAATGCTGAAACCAACCAATAAAACAAATAAATAAATAAATAATTCCAGAAATGAATGAATCAGAAAATATCAAAACAATACAAAAATGAGCAAAGTTGGTTCTTTGAAAGGATTAACAAAGTGATATGTAAAGGAAAAGAAGGAGAAGAAATAAATACTACCAATAAGAAATGAAATGTTCAGCGGCTATGAGATCTGAGTGATCTGGTCGGGCCTCAGTCATCAGACCTCACTGCCCCACCCCTTCCATACTTCAGTGTCGATTCAATAAAGTAATCTGATTGCAAAAAAGAAATGATGTAGGAGACATCATAAAAGAACCAAGTGAAATAAGGATAGCTACACAATATTATGAAGGGCCATACTCCACCAAATTTGAAAACCTAGAAGAAATTGACACATTTCTAGAAACATGTTACCTACTTCAATTAGCACAACTGATATAAAAAACTTAATAGACCTATAACACAAGAAGAAATAAATCAGATCATTAAAAAATTCTCCAAAACAAAAAATCCAGGACTAGATGGTTTTGCTGGAGAATTTTAACAAACATTCACAGAAGATTTAACACCAATACTTTACAAATTAGTCCAGAATACAGAAAAGTGCAATCCACCATGAAACTCATTTTAAGAAGTTTAACTGATACCGGAACCAGGTAAAGTTGTTCCCATCACAAAAAAGTACAGATCAATATCCCGTATGAACATAGATACTAAGTTTTTCAACATATTCTCAGCTAATGGATTTCAACAAGAACTTTAAAAAATACAACATGTTCAAGGGGGATTTATACCAGGTATGCTAGCATAGTTCAATATTAGAAAAACAATCAATGTTATCCACCATATGATCAAAACAAGAGAACCATATGATTACATCAATCAAGGCAGTCAAGTTGTTCAACAAAATCAAACATCCATTTCCCCTCCCAACATAGATTTTTTATAAAAATGCTTAATAAAATGGGAATAAAAGGGAAATCCCTCAACATAATGAAGTTCATATATATAATACCAATGGCTAGCACTTTATTCAACAGAGATAAACTGAAAGCATTTCCTCTCTGAACAGGAACCAGATAAGGGATTTACATTATTACGACCCTTATTTAATATAGTTCAGGAAGTCTTAGCCAGAGTTATTAGACATCAAGTACTATAAATACAATGCAATTCTGGTTCAAATCTCAATACTATCCTTCAAAGAAAAGGGAAAAACTAACCAGTAACTTTATATGGAAAGGAAAGAAAATCAGGATAAGCAAAACAATGTTTTTTTCTTTTCTTAAAAATTTAAACCATTTTATTGAGGGCTTGTAAAGGTCTTATCACAATGCATGTACACATCCATGGTGTCAAGCACATTTGTACATATGTTGCTGTCATCATTTTCAAAACATTTTCTTTCTACTTGAGTCCTTGGTATTAACTCATTTCCCCCCTCCATCCCCAACCTTCCTCATGAATCTTTGATAATTTATATATTTTTTTTCATGTTTTACAGCGACCACTGTCTCCCATCACCCACTTTTATGTTGTCCATCCCCTTGAGAGGGGGTTATATGTCGATCATTGTGATTGGTTCCTCCTTTCTCCTCCCACCTTTCCCTCTCACTACACTCATTATTGGCCCTGAAGGGTTTATCTGTCCTGGATACCCTGTGTTTCCAGCTCTTATCTGTACCAGTGTACATGCTCTGATGTAGCTAGATTTGTATGGTAGAATTGGGGTCATGATAGTGGGCAGGGGGGTGGGGGGAGCATTAAAATACTAGAGGAAAGTTGTATGTTTCATCGTTGCTAAACTGCACCCTGACTGGCTCTCCTCTTCCCTGTGACCCTTCTGTAAGGGGATATCCAATGGTTTACAGGCATAAAAGACTCATTCACATTGATATGATTTTTTGTTCTGCGTCTTTGATGCCTGCTACTAATCCCATCAACACCTCATGATCACACAGGCTGATGTACTTCTTCCACGTAAGCTTTGTTGCTTCTCAGCTAGATGGTTGCTTGTTTATATTCAAGCTTTTAAGACCCCAGACGCTATCTCTTTTGATAGCTGGAAGCTATCAGCTTTCTTCACCACATTTGCTTATGCACCTGCTTTGTCTTCAGGGATCTTGTCAGGGAAGGTGAGCATCATAGAGTGGCAGGTTATTAGAACAAAGTGTTTTTGCATTGAGGGAGCACCCGAGTAGAGGCTCAATGTTCATCTGCTACCTACTTAACATATTAAATATGTACATAGATCTATTTCCCTAATGTTATATAAAATATATTTACATACATACATGTCTGTATTTAGACCTCTACAAATGTAATTTGCCTCCTAGTTCTTTCCTCTATTTCCATCTAGTTTCCTTTTGTCCCACTGTCATTTTCGGCCTTCATTCAGGTTTCAGTAATTCCTCTCAGCTACATTACCCATGCCCCACCAGGCATTCTATGCCCTCCTCATCGTTGATTGTAGGTCACTTGTTGTTCTCTTGTCCCAGGGTTTGTTGACACCTCCTTCCTTTCCCCTTCCTCCCCGTCTCACGTGTCCCTCCGGAATCATTGCTTCTGTTGTTTTCTCCTCCGGATTATTTATCCCATTTATCTTATCTAGATAAAATGCAGAGCCAATAATAAGCACAAAAACAAGACAGAGAAAAACAAAACAAAAACAACCAAAAAACCAACTACAAGAAAAGAAGAGCCTATAAATTGTTTGTTGATCTGTTTGTGGATCCTGATGGGGTGCCACATCCTGGCCCCAAAGTCTATTTTTGACATTCTCTGGGGACTTCATTGCTTTTCTCCCCTTGATGTTCTGTTGCACACTCTTAGTGTTTTTGCCCTGGTGTGGTGGGGTAAGATGGGGTACAATTCTTGTACTATGTTTCCAGTGTTGTCCTCTGTAGTACTATGGGACAATGAGGGATATCAGGTCTCGTGATGGGGCCGGCCCTATGGTCTTCTCTATGCATTGGCTGCTCTGAACAGGAATATTTTCCTCAGGGCTTGGGCCAGGATGTGTTTTACTCTCTCCTTCCATCTTTGTTTGCTCCTGTGTGCTCTCATCAGATGCCCCTCTCCCTGAGCTGTAGCTTCAGTGCTGTCTTGTGACGTGTATTTTCTTGCAGATGGGGTATCCACATAGTTGGGATTGGGGCCGGCCCTGCAGACCTCTTTATTGGTTCCTTTCTTCATGCTAGTATGTTTAAGGAAAACACTATTAAAAAACAAAATAGGAGACCCCTCACTTCCTGATTCTAAAACCTATTACATAGCCACGGATTTCAGAAGAGTAAAAAGAGAACCTATAGATTTGGGAGGCGGGGAAATTCAGATAAAGATATATCAAATAAGTACCCAATTTCTAAAATATGTAGAAAACTGCAGCATCTAAGAAAAACATGAACATTCCAATTCAAAAATAGGCAGAAGACATAAACAAACAATTCACCAAAGATAACATACAGACAGCCAACATGCTCAAGATCACTAGCTAGAAGGAAAATGCAAATGAAAACAAAACAATGAGATACCACCTCAATCTAGCATTAATAGGAATATTTTAAAACAAAAAAAAACATAATAAATACTGGAGGGGATATGGAGAGATTGGAACTGTCATACATCGCTGGTGGCGTTGCAGAATTGTACAGTCACTATTTATAACAGTATGGCACTTCCTTAAACAAATGTGAATAGAAATACCATATGACCTAGCAATCTCTTACTTGGCATGTATCCTAGAAAATTAAAGAATCAAACACGAGCATCTATATGCACACCTATGTTTATTGCACACTATCCACAATAGCAAAAAATGATGGAAATAACCAAAATCCCTGTCTGTTGAGGAATGTATAAATAAACTCTAGTACATATATACTGATCAGAACCTGCCAGTGTCTTGGGAAACATTTGCCAGAGTAAATTATTTGAAATTGTTAACTACCATATGATGAGAACTGATGAACTAATATTAATACGAGGATTTACTGGTCAAATTTTAAAAATCGTTTATATCTTTCATTAAACAAAAACAAAACCCAAACCATAGTTACCCTATAGGACAGAATAGAACTGCCTCGCAGGGTTTCAAAGGCTAGAACCTTTATGGAAACTGACTGCCACATCCTCTTCTCTAGAAGCAAAGTAAGTAAAGTAGCTGGCGGGTGCAATCTGCCCATCCTTTGGTTAGCAGCTCAGCGCTAACTACTGTGCTACTAGGATTCCTGATTCCTTGTATGAGCTAAATCCTGTCTGTCCCTCTCCCCTCTCCCTCCTCCCCACCGCCCCCACTTTGTCATTGGAAGACACGGCTGATAGAAATAGGTTATGGTAAACTCATGAATAGCTACATCTTTAAGTATTTAAAAGTATGTATTTGCAAGGACTTTATAAAGAGCCGAGGTTATGTGTTTTAGCCCTAAAAATCAAATTGGCGGCAAGCCGCGACTCTTCCTTGCCTCAAACTACTGGAAACTACATCTCCCAGCATGCTCTGCAGGTGGTTTGACCTAATCACAAATAGCCCCGTTGGGCAACAAGGATGGTTGGCTTTGACTGGACTTATTTTTGCTGTAAATTTCTATCCCTTTGGACAACTATTTAGAATTTAAAAAATTTATAGCTACCAAACCTTCTTTTGAACTGGATGGTTTCCACGGAGGCAGGCGCATTGTTTTCTCTCAGTCGATGTGGGGCGGGGAAAGCGTTTCCGGAGAGCTCGGGAATAGGAGGGAATGTTGACCAGAGAGCACCTGCGACGGTTCACAGGAGCAGGAACTCGTCTCGAACTGAGTCTGCGAGGAGCCGGATCTTAACGGAAGGATTGCCAGTGGAAGATGGAGGAGTCTGAGGATGGTGGGCAGTCGCTGGCCCCGGTTTACATCTACAGTCCTGAGTATGTCAGGATGTGCGACTCCTTGTCGAAAGTCCCCAAACGGGTGAGAAAGTTGGGGACGAAAAATCGTGGGCTTTTTGGTGGAGGCGGGCGGCAATGGAGGCAGTCGACCGGGCAGAGGGGGTGGGGGTGGGGCGGCTTTTGGAAGCGCCGAGGATTTTAGAGTTTGGGAAGATCTTCGTGACAAATTTGTGAAGTAATATTGGGTGGAGGAAGTGTTCTCCGAGAGCAGCGTTTATCGGCGGGGTGCCAAAGGACAGGTGGGGTGGGGGGCACAAGGGAGAGGTTGGCACAGAGAGGATGGTGTGGCTTTACTTGAGAATCTCCGAAGTCGTATGGAAGAAGTTGGAGGAGAAAAATTAATTAAGGTCTGGTGTTTTCGCTTTAGCCATTTAGGTAATACCTATATTGTCTAAAGTGTAGGTTCAAGAGGATGAGAACATAGGATTGTGCTCAATTACACTTTCAAGAGAAATTAAGCACAGATTATTTTCTGCCTTTTTTTTGCATGCTGCTTTTTTTTTTTAGGCCAGTATGGTACATTCTCTGATTGAAGCATACGCGCTGCATAAGCAAATGAGGTAAGTTATTTTTCTTGAGCATAGTCTTTTTTTTTCATATGTTTGAAATGAACTTGCTTATCACTAAAGACTCCTAAATGCAATTTTACTTTCCCTCCTTTTTTTAAGCCACTCAGACCAATAGTTAGATCTGAGGGGTAAGGAATCTGGAGTGTTTTTTTGTTTTGTTTTAAGGCTGTGACCCTTTGCTCTTGCTTTTATTTATTTACGTATATATTTATTTTGGCTTATAAGAAGCATGTTATATATAGTTGCTAATAAATGAAATCAATAATAAATATCCCGTTAAACCTTCCATGAATGTGACTTTCTCTTTTTCCCTTCTGTCTGTCCTCCCTTTATAATTTCCTTTCCCTCCTCTCTCCCTGCCCCTGCCCCCACCCCTATTCCTGGGGGAGGCACCGTCTTCGGAGTCTTATCTTTTAGGGTAAAGCTCACTCTTCCTGTAATAATGGTGTCATTAATTTTTTATCTGTTTTAAGAGTGGCTAACTTTGCTAAGCACAATGTTCTCTAGCGTTGCCCTTGGGTGTTCACAGGAGTCGTCTTTTTAAATTGTATGCGTGAAACAGAGTTTGTTTATTCACACCTCTGTAATTAGTGTTTTGGATTGTTTCCATGCTCTTTGCTATTGTGGAAATTGCTGCAGTAGACATAGTGCGTAGATGTCTGTTTGTGCTTTATTCTTTATTTTTTTACGGTGCATGCCCAGTAGAGAGATTGCAAGATCATCAGGTAATTGCATTTGCATTTGTTTCAGGAAGAACAATGCTCGTTTCCCTGGTGGTTGCATAATTCTACAGTCCCATCAGCAATGTATGAGGGTTCCAATCTCTCTGCATCCCTTCTTTATTATTTTGTGTTTTATTGATTGATAGAAGTGTCGGTGTGAGGTGTTTTCTCATTGTTTTAATCTGTATTTCTCTTATTGCTAATAAACATGAACATTTTTCAGAGGGTTGCTGTCTGCCTCTATGTCATCTTTGGTAAATTGTCAGGGTGGTCAATTTTTGTTTGGGTTATTTGTATTTTTCTTCTTAAGATGTTGTAGTTTTCTGTAAATTTTGGAGATTAGCCCTTTATTTGATGTGTCATTAGTAATTTTTCCCCCCAATACGTGGCTTCTTTTTTTTAACTCTTTCGATGTGCATAAATGTCATTGTTTTAGGAGGCCCCAGCCCTTTATTTTGTCTTCTGTAGTGTGGCTATTTTTCATTACGTTTGGTAGTGTGTTTATGCCTGGCATTAGGGCCCTTAAGCATGTCCCTATTTTTCATTGATGGTTTTTATGGTTGTGTGTTTTATATTTAGGTCTTTGATTCATCTTGAGTTTGTTTTTGTATATAATGTGAGGTGTGAGACCTGTTTCATTTTTTTCCCAAACCATTCTATTAGGAGCTAAGCCAGACATCACACCATTCTGTAGTTCAATCATATCACGCAGTGTTGTAAAATCGCTATCACAATCAGTTTCAAAACATTTTCTTCCTTGAACTCTTTGATATCAGCTCTGCTTTTGGAAGCGGCCATCTAGCTCAGAAGCAACAAAGCACACATGGAAGAATCACACCAGCCTGTGTGATCATGAGGTGTTGAAGGGATCAGGTATAAGGCATCATCAGAACAAAAAAGTGTTACCATAGTGAATGAGGGGAGAGTGCAGAGTGGAGACCCAAACCTCATTTGTCGGCCACTGGAGATCCCTTTGCAGCGGGGTCTAGGGGAGAAGACGAGCCAGTCAAGTTGCAATGTAGCACCGATGAAAAATACAACTTTTCTCTAGTTCCTAAATGCTTCTCCCCTCCCCACCACCCCGCACTATCATGATCCGAATTCTGGCTAGACCAGAGGATGTACACTAGTACAGGTAGGAACTGAAAACACAGGGAATCCAGGGCGGATGATCCCTTCAGGACCAATAGTGTGAGTGGCGATACCGGGAGGGTGGAGGGAGGGTGGGTTGGAAAGGGGGAACCAATTACAAGGGTCTACTTGTGACCTCCTCCCTGGGCAACGAACAACAGAAAAGTGGGTGAAGGGAGACGCTGAACAGGGCAAGATATGACAAAATAATAATTTATAAATTATCAAGGGTTCATGAGGGAAGGGGGAGAATAAAATGAGGAGCTGATGCCAGGGGCTTAAGTGGCGAGCAAATGTTTTGAGAATGATGAGGGCAATGAATGTACAAATGTGCTTTACACAATTGATGTTTGTATGGATTGTGATAAAAGTTGTATGAGCCCCTAACAAAACAATTAAAAAAATATGTGCAGTGTGCATAGGAATTTGTTCATAGTTTTTTTTAAAACTATAATCCAGCCCTTCAATGGGTCTGAGGGACAGTGAACTGGCCTCCTGTTTAGAAAGTTTGAGGACCTCTGCCCTAGACACTTATCTTTTAATAGCTGAGCACCATCCGCCTTCTTCACCACATTTGCTTATGCACCCATTTTGTCTTCAGGGATTGTACCAGGAGGGTGGGCATCACAGAATGACAGAACAAAGTGTTCTTGTATTGAGGAAGGGTATGAGCTGAGGCCTGAAGTCCATCCACTACTTCAGTGTATTATTTATAAAAATATGTACATAGGCCAATACTTCTATTTTTATGGATTAATGTATTTACATATGGACACATCTATGCTTATGCCTCTGTCCATAGCTTTTGCTTCCTAGATAATTCTTCTGTTTCTTTTTACCTTCCTTCTGCCTCATCATGCTTGTCCTACTTCTGCCTCATAGTACTTCCTCTTAGCTAGATTGCTGCTGCTCTAACACCCCCAGGATCTCTATATCCTCCTGTTGTTGGTTTTAATTCCCTAGTTGTTCCTCTGTCTATGGCGTTGTTTGCTCACACTATCCTTCCCCCGCCCCCTTCCCCTGCCCCCTTCCCCCACCAGGTCCCTCCGGGACTGTTGGTCCCATTGCTTTCTCCTCAAGCTTTCTCCTCAAGACAGGTCCCATGCCTGTCTTATGTAAGTGGGCATACCAACAATGGCATCGACCAAACAAAAAGATAACAAAAGATTGAAAAAAGAAAAGAAGAAAAACAGGAAAAACATACATACTTCCAGGTCTTTCCACTGACCTTTATGACTCCCCCATTGGTCCTGGGGGAATTCCAGGATTTGCCACTCCTAGCCTGAAGTCTATTTTGGTAGCTCATTAGGGGCTTTGCTTCAGTTGCTGATCTGTTGTGTTCCTTTCTTGATTTGCCCCACTGTGGGGGGTTCAGACCGCACTACCTCCTTGCCACATGTCCCCAGTATTGTCCTCTATTGCAGTATGCTCCAGTAAGGGACAACATGTTATGAGCTGTTGTCGGCCCTACAGACATCTCTGTGTTTTAGCAGCTCCATGCAGGAACGTCATCCTCGGGGCTTGGTGTGCCGATAATGGGGTCTAGACCGACTATCCCTTTATCTTTTTCTTTTTCAGTTTGCTTCCATGTGGACGTGATGTGCCGGCCCCTCACCTCACCTGTAGGTTTAGTGTGGTCTGTTGCACATACATTTAGGGAGGGGGTCAGTTTGGCTCTGGTTGGGGCTGGCCCTGTAGCCCAATCTTCTCATGTATTCCTGCTTGCGGTTACATTGCTCTCATGGTTTGGTGTGTTCAGGCATTGTTTGAAGCCATCTATGTATTTGGCAAACATAAAAATTATATGCTTTCCATTAAAGTTATTTACCATTTCCCAAAACCTTTATGACAAACCAGAAAGCATAGCAAAGATGTCCTATTTCTTTACTGTTAAGTTGGGAGATATTTATTAATAGTGACTTTGATTTTTGATATTTATTAAATAAATAGAAAAGTAGTAGAAATTGGAGCTATTGGATCTGGGAACATGGTCCAAGAAACTAAAAAAAAAAAATCACCTCTGATGATACAGACATTTTTTTCTTGAAGTATGGATCTTATTTTTTTCAATAGTTTTATTGACATATAATTCACATATCATACATTAATATTTATAGTTCACTAATATTAAAGAGTTGTATAATTATTGCTACAATCAGTTCTAGAACTTTGTTTCCTTTTTACACTCATTATTCTCCCCATTTCCCTCCAAACTCCTTTCCTATATCCTCAGTAAGCTATTAATCCCTTAACTCAGTTACTGTTCCCATAGATTTACCTACCCGGGGTTTCATAAACTGGAAAACATGCAAAATAAAAAAGGAGCTACAATAATAACAAAGTAAACTAGTGAAAAACTCCAGTAAAAAAGAAAGGAAGTATTAAAAACTATGACAACTTTCAAATGGGTCAAACAGTAGATCAAATGATGAGGTCTTACATCTTAAGTTTCCAGTGCTCTCTAAGAGCAAGGCTATTCACATCCCTGGACTCTGGTCAGAAGGGCTCACTGGAGACTCACTCCATGTGGGGGCCTTGCAGATGAATTTTGGGATCTCATTGTCATCCATAGCCTTCTGCAAATTGTGTATTCACAATTTAAGCCCTGATAACTTTCACTCCTTTAGATTTGGATTTTCTTGCTTAGTCTTTGAATCACACAGACTGCTGTGCTTCTTCCATGTAGACTTAGTTGATGCCTCACTTAGATGGCTGCTTGATTGAAGACTCCAGATGCTATTCTTTTTTTAAAGCTGGACACCATCTAGTTTCTTCACCATACTTTGCTATAGCAACTATACCTTCTGTGAGGGTGAGCATTCAGCAGGACCTCATTATAAGAACTAATTATCCTTAGATTGGGGGTAGAATTAAGTGTGAGACCAAATGGATTTTATTTTTGAGATTGAACTACAGTAATATACATTTGAGGTTGAATTACAGGATTTCTTCTGTCCTTCTTGATGCTAGTAGTAGGCTATAAACAACAGTATATCCCATGGCTGTCATGTATATTTTAAATTTTAGCTAGCCTGACCTTGTGGGTTTCTCAGAGTGTAAATCTTTTTTTTTTCTTTTAAAAAATCATTGTATTGGGGGCTCGTACAACTCATCACAATACATACATGCATCCATTGTGTCAAGCATATATGTACATCTGTTGCCATCCACATTCTCAAAACAGTTGCTTTCTACTTGAGCCCTTGGTATCAGTTCCTCATTTTTCCCCTCTCCTCGCTCCCTCATGAACCCTTGATAAGTTATAAATCATTATTATTTTGTCACATCTTACACCATCTAAAGTCTCCCTTCACCCCTTCTCTACTGGGAGGAGGTTATATGTAGATCCTTGTAATCTGTTCCCCCTTTCTCCCTCACCTTTCCTGTACCCTCTGGGTATCACCACTCTCACCACTGGTCCTGAGGGGTCCATCTGTCCTGGATTCCCTGCATTTCTAGTTCCTATCTGTACCAGTGTACATCCTCCAGTCCAGCTGGATTTGTAAGGTAAAATGGGCATCATGATAATGGGGGGAGGGGGAAAGGAAGCGTACAAGAACTAGAGGAGTATTGAATGTTTCATCATTGCTGCACTGTGCCGTGACTGGCTCATCTCCTCCCCATGGCCCTTCTGCAAGGGGATGTCCAATTTCCCACAAATGGGTTCTGGGTCCCCACTCCGCACTCCCCCTCATTCACAATGCTACGATTATTATTATTATTTTTTTTTTGGTCTTTGATGCCTGATACCTGATCCTTCGATGCCTTGTGATCTCACAAGCTGGTCTGCTTCTTCCATGTGGGCTTCTTTGTGTCTCAGTTAGATGCCCCTTGTTTATCTTCCAGCCTTAGGACCCCAGATTCTATATCTTTTGACAGCCGGGAACTATCAGCTTTCTTCACCACATTTGCTTATGCACCTGCTTTGTCCTCAGCGATCTAGTCGGGACAGGCTGGTGTGCTTCTTCCATGTGAGTTTTGTTGTTTCTCAGCTAGATGGCTGCCTTATTATCGTCAGGCCTTTAAGACCTCAGATGCTATATCTTTTGGTAGCCGGGAACCATCAGCTTTCTTCACCACATTTGCTTGTGCACCTGTTGTCTTCAGTGATTGTGCCAGGAAGGTGAGCATCTCATACTACTGAATTGTTAGAACAAAGTGTTCTTGTGTTGAGGGAGTACATAGGGGCCCACTGTCTATCTTTTTCCTTAATACTAAACCTATAAATTTATGTACATAGATTTATTTCCCCCTCATCGTATATAATTATATTTACATCTGCATATGCCTGTATTTAGATCTCTATAACTACCCTTTGCCTCCTAGTTCTTTCCTCTATTTCTTTGTATGTTCCTAGTGTCCCACTATCATGTTCAGCCTTCATTTGGGTTTCAGGAATTCCTTTTGGTTACATTGTCCGTTATCCAGCCCTGCCAGGCCTCCTACACCCTCCTTGCCACTGATTTTGGATCACTTGTTCCCTTGTCCCTGGGTTTGTTCACACCCACTTCCTTTCCCCCTCCTCCCCCTCTCCCACATCCCCCTGGAACTATCATCCCCTTGTTCTCTCCTCCGGCTTGTATATCCCGCCTATCCCTTTCAGGTAAACATGCAGCGACAATAATATGCACCATCACAAGACCGAGTACAATGAAGCAACAATAGAAAATAAAACAATAGCTACAACAACAACAACAATAACACAAAAAACCCTATAAACAGTTGAGGGTTTATTTGTTGTCCTTCATGAGTGCTTTCCAGTCGAGTCTGGTGCGGTGCCATGCCCTGGCCCCACATCTATCCCTGGGGACTTCATTGCTTTGCTCCCCCTGCTGCTCTGCTGCATGCCACCAGAGGCTGGCTTTGCTGTAGTGACTCAGGGCGGGCACAATTCCCGCCGTGTGTCTCTAGTGTCCTCCCCAGTGGTGCTATGGGTCAATGAAGATGCTGTGTCCTGTGATGAGGCTGGCCTGGTGGTCGTCTTTTTGCATTGCTGCTCTGAGCAGAAACATTGTCCTCAGGACTTGGTCAGCCAGGATGCGCTTCACTATTTTTTCCCCTGCCCCCCTCATTGGCTCCTGTGTGCTCTAATTAGACAGTTCCCTCTCCTTGAGCTTTAGCTTCAGTGCTGTCCTCTGAAGTTAATTCTTATGAGGGGGAAGGTGCTGTATACTCAGTTGGTAATGGGGCCGGCCCCTCAGGCCTCTCTATCGGTTCCCTGCTTCATGTCAGTGTGTTGTGTTCTTGTTTTGGAGCTCCGGGTTGAAGTCTGGTCCCTCTTTCCCTGTGGAGACACAATCAGCACCCTCCCCCTGTGTGGGTTAGTGCCCTGTTCCCCAGGCTACCCATGTCTTCCCCCCCCCTCCTTTTTAGTGGGTTACCATATGCTATCCATAGCATTACTAATACTACATTTCTGGAAGGCACGTTGTACCATGTCTTCTGGAATGTCTTTCCATGCATCTCAAACCCACTTTGCTATTAACTCTATGGCAGGCTTCATGAGATTTCCTCCTTTTGTTAGTCAGGCTTGACCAGATGACATCCATTCGTACCACTGACCCGTGTATAAGCCGAACATCAGTTTTTCAGCACATTTTTGTGCTGAAAACTTGGCTTACACACGAGTATATACGGTATGTAATCCCTGAGCCAAGATTCTCAACTTTGTCCCAATGCCCTCATTAATGGCCCTAATAGTTGTACCTCAAGGTCTGTGATCCATCTTGAGTTTATTCTCGTGTATGGAGTGAGGTAAGGGTCTTGCTTCATTTTTCTGGAGCTATGTATCAATTTTTCCAGCACCATGGAATGAAGAAGGCATCCACTTTCCATTTGATCTTTTGGGGGCCCCTTAATAAAGATTAGTTGTCCTTATGCTGATGATTTTATTTCTGGGTTTCCAATCCTTTTACATTGGTCTGAATATCTATCATTACACCAATACTATGGTGTTTTGACCACTGTGGCTGTATAGTCTATATTAATGTCGGTTAAAGCAAGCCCTCCCACTTTGTCCTTCTTGAGCAGTTCTCTGCTAATTCGCGGTTTCTTCCTTCTCCATATGAAGTTGGTAATCTGTTTTTCCAACTCTTTGAAGAAACATGCTGCAATATGGATTGGGATAACATTTAACTTATATAGTGCTTTAGGTAGAATTTACATCTTTACAATATTGAGTCTACTGATCCACGAGCATAGGATCTCCTTCCATTTGTTGAGGTCACGCTTATTGTTGAGGTTGGTTTGTTTTAATAGTGTTTTGTAGTTTTTGTCGAACACATCTTTTGTTTTTTGAGTTAGGTATATCCCTAGATATTTCAATGTGTGTTTGGCTATTGTGAAGGGTACCCCTTTTTTTGATCCCCTCTTCTGTGGCCTTGTCCGATGTGGACAGTATTGCAATAAACTTCTGTTTGTTGATCTTGTAACCTGATAGGCATATTCCTCTATTGCTTCCAGTACTCCTCTTGTGGAACTTTTAGGATTTTCCATATATAAAATCATATTATCTGTGAATAACGATGATTTCACTTCTTCCTTCCTCAGACAAATAACTTTGATGTCCTTTCTTTTCCTCCAGTACGATGTTAATGGGGACAAGGAACATCCTTGCCTAGTTCCCTTTTTCAGAAGAATTGATCTTGTCTTTTCTCCATTGACTACCACAGTGGCTGTTGGTTTTTATATATATAGCTTCTATTATATTGAGGAATTTTCCTTCCATTCCTAGCTTATTGAGTGTCTTAAACATGATTTGGTGTTGGATGTTGGCGAATGCTATTTCCGCATCTATCGATATTATGTGGTTCTTATACTTTTTCATTTCAGTGTGGCTTATAATACTACTAATGGTCTTTCGTATACTGAACCATCCCTGCATCCCTGGTATGAATCCTGCTTGGTCATGGTGAATTATTTGTTGTATATATTTTTGTATTCTCTTGGCGAGTATTTTGTTGAGGATTTTGCATCAATATTCATTAGGGAAATTGGTCTGTAGTTCTCAGTTCTTGTGGGATCCTTGCCCAGTTTAGGTATCAGAGTTATACTAGCTTCATAGAAGAAATTTGGGAGTTTGCCATCTTTTTTTATGTTCTGGAAGAGTTTGTGTAGGATTGGTGTCAGTTCTTCCCTGTATGCTTGATAGAAGTCTCCTGTAAACCCATCTGGTCCAGGTGATTTTTGTTTGGTAATCCCTTGATAACCTTGTCTGTTTCTTCTATTGATAAGGGTCTGTTGAGGTTCTTGACGGCCAGTAGTGATAATCTAGGGAAGAATTGTTTTTCCAAGAATTTGTCCATGTTTTCCAAGTGTTTGAATTCATTGGAGTACAGTCCTTCATAGTACTGTGTAAGTATCCTTTGATTTCACTGTGTTCCATTGTAATATCTACTCTTTCACCCCTCATCCTTGCTGTTAAAATGTGTTCCTTTCTTTCTTTGGTCAAATTCGTGAGAGGTTTGTCTATTTGGTGTATCCTTTCGAAGAACCAACTTTTAACAGCATTGATTTCCCCCCCCACCCCCCATAGTTTTCTTATTTTCTCTCTCCTGAATCTCAGATGTACTTTTTATGATTTATTTTCTTTTGCTATTAGTTGTATTATCTTGTTGACTCTGCTCTCTTTGCTGTAAATGTTGTGCCAGTGTATCTGTCATAAGCCTCTCCTCCTTATGTGAGCATGTAACTATGAGACTTTCTCTGATGACTGCCTTTGCTGTGTCCCATAAGTTTTAGTATGTCATGTTTTCATTCTCATTGGTTTCTAGAAATTTCCTAATTTCATCTCTGATCTGAACCAGTGTATACTCCTTTTGCAATAGAGTTATTCATTCTTCAATTTTTTCCCTTGATTTCTTTATCTTCCTTTTGTTGATTTCCAATATTATCACACAGTGGTCAGAGAGAGAGGTCTGTGTGGTATCCATGTGCTTAAATTTATGTAGATTCGACTTACGCCCTAGCATGTGGTCCCTCTTGAATATATGCCATGTGGGCTTGAAAAGAATGTGATTGTTTTTGTATTTGGGTGGAGAGCTCTGTAAATATCTATCAGGTCAAATTGTCTTATTTTAGTGTTTAGATCTTTAGCCTCCTTGTTGAGCTTCTTTCCCAGTGATCTTTCTCAGAGAGCAGTGTATTGAAGTCACCTACCATAATTGTTGAGGCTGTAATTTCTTTTTTCATCTTTTGGAGCGTTTGATTGAAATATTCTGCTGAACACTTGTTTGGTGAGTAAATGTTTAGAATGCATAGTAGTTCTTTGTGTACTGTTACCTTGAGCATTATATAGTGTCCCTTGTCCTTTGAGGTCAATTTTATGTGAGATTAGGATCGCAACCCCTGCTTTTTTGAATTGTTGTTTGCGTGGTATGTTTTTCTCTAGCCTTTGATTCCCAGCCTATTTTTGTCTGTAATCTTGAGATGTGACTCCTGTAGGCAGCAGATGGAGGGATTGTGTTTTCTAAGCCAGTCTGTTAGTCTCTATCTCTTAAAGCCTGAGTTCAATCCATTGATATTCAGGGTTATTACATCTATTTGTGGACTCTGTAATATCATTTTATCCCTCTTATGTTGGGTGTTTTCTTACCTCCATTTCTTTTCCATGGGTTGTGCATATGTGTGTTAGTGGTTCATTCTTGCCTTCTTTCCATTGTTGAACCTGTGTTATCTAGGGAGCTGTTTTCCGTTTGGTGGTCTCTGGTTGGAGTTCTTCTGTGGGATGGTCTCTTGCATGTGCTTGGTGAGCGTTGTTCTTCTGCCCATACTGGGTTGGCGAGGATCTTTTGTAGTGCTGGGTTCCTTTTAGCATATTCTTTGAGACTTTCCTTGTCCAGGAAGACTCTCACTTCTCCATCAATTTTGATAGCTAATTTGGCAAGATAGAGTATTCTTGGGTTTGCGGTATTTTTCCTGCAATTTTCTGAATATGCTGCTCCATTGTCTGCTCTTTTTATAGTGTCTGCTGATAGATCTGAGCATATTCTTATCTGCTTGCCTTTATATATGGTTGCCAGTTTTTCCCTAGCTGCTCTTACAATTTTCCCCTTTTCCTCATAGTTAGTTTAACAACTTTATGTCGTGGTGCCTTCTTATTGGGATTCTGTCTAGCTGGTATTCTTTCGGCCACCTGGATAGTTGCCTGGTTTTCATTCTTTAAGCTAGGGAAAATTTCCTCCAAGCATTCCATCACTATTTTGGATGTTGGCTTCATTGATGTGCATTCCTCCGGCAAGCCAATAGTTCTGATGTTGTTCCTTCTCATAGCGTCAGACATAGCTCTGAGGTTTTCTTCAGCTTCTCTGATGGGCTTGTGAGACTTTTTCTCATGTTTATTAAATTCTTCTTGAGAATCCTCTAGGTCACTGGTGAGGTTCTCTGCCTCCTCCATATCTGGGCGAAGTCCGTGAGTTTGCTGTTAGTTTTTGTTATCTCGCCCTTTAACTCCTGTATTTCCCTTTGGTGCATGGCCTTTATTTTCTCTATCATTTTCTCCCTTTTCTATAATGCTTCCCTCATGTCCTGTATAGCTCCAAGCAGCATCCTGAAGATTTCTTTCTGTGGTAGGTCCAGGTGGTCTTCTGGCATTGGATTTTGTTTCTCTTTTCTTGTTGAAACTGTTGTAGCAGCTTGCTGGTATTTGGTCGATTTATTGGAACTAGGTACCATTTTCCCAGGTGTCTCAGAGCCCTGGGCTCTCTCTTTGGGAGGTTGGTACTGGTGTTTCAGCAGGCTGCTTTTAGCCAACTTCCTTGTAAGGTTGTGTTTCACCTTTGTCCTGCTGGGGTTTCCCTCTCCCCTTGAACTACGGTTTGTGCTCCAGCCACCTTCAGGTCTCCTTAGGGGCTGTTGTTTGCAGCTATGCACACTGCGGTCTGATAAAAAGTGTTGACTCAAGTGAAGGGGAACATATTTTGGGGATGGGTTGGGGATTGGGTGATCTACTTCTGGCTAGGAGTACTTCCCACAGGTAGGCGGGTGGGGAGGGGGGGCCGCTACTGGTGTGCTGATCCATTGCTTGGAGCACAGAGGGTGGGGTGGATTGAGCAGGGAGAAGGGAGAATGCAGTAGGCAAGTCCCAAAGGCCTGGGTCCCTATGCTACAACTGCAGAAAATGCTGCCAGACTTGTGTCCGCTCCCTGGCATGCCTGAAACGGTGTGGCAGGATGGGAACCTCTGTGTGTGCGTGTGCATTGCATGTATGTATGGTGGGGGGAAGAAAGCCAGGGAGGGAGCTGGATGGCCGATTTGTGAGGAGCGCAGAGATGGGGTGGGCACCTTTGGGTTGAGACCTCTGGGAGTGGAGGCAGTTTGATTGGCGGTTTGTGGGAGCACAAAGGCATGGCAGCATCATCTGCCATCTACCTGATTATGCTGTGGCGCCAGGGCACGAGCCTCCCAGGAGGAGGCGGGGATCGTCTGGCTGGCTGGTCAGCAAGGGGTGCCCAGATGGGGCATGAATCTCTGCAGGGGGGCGATATACCGGCTGGAGCACCCACATGGGACCCCGGGCATCATGGGCAGAGTAGGGGGTACTAGCTGGTGATTCTGCACAGAGCGCCGAGGCAGGGCAGCTGCCTCCGCAATGCTCCTGGCTGCCCTGTGGTGCCAGCAGAGTGGGCACTCTGAGCATCACGCAAGAGACCACGGGTGTCCGCTTCTGCTTCAGAGAAGTACTCTGAGTTGTCTTGGGAATCGACAGACAGACTTGATACCCCTACTAGGCCCCTAAATTTCGCCACTCACTGAGTTCTGGATGTGAGCTACCTGTATGGCAGCCGTCTTCCCCCGACTCTCTGTGAGTGTAAATCTTGAAGGGAGTAGAAAGCCTCATCTTTCTCCTGGTGGTTTTTCATTGCCAACCTTTCACTTAGCAACCTAGTATGTAACCCACTATGCCACCATGACTCTGGACCTAAATGGCAAGGGCTAGAGAACGTAATGACAGTAGTGAGGCCAGGAAGAGGAAATGTGGGACAGACAGGGGTAAAAAAAATCCAAACTGCTGTAATAGAATTGATTCAGACTCTTAGTGATCCTGTAGGACAGAGTAGAACATCTATTTGGGATTTCTGAGATTTGGGGTATGAACTTGTTATCAGTTCAGTGCATAACCCACTATACAACCAGGGCTCCTAGTGGTAGGGAGTGGTAAATTTTGTTGTTAGGTGAACTCCCTTTATTCTCTCACTTAATCCTGTTTATTACTGCTTGTGAGTTTAACGGATTCTGAGTGAAGCCTGGTTATAATCTTTCTGTTCCTTCTCTTGGAAACAGACGTGAGAGAACAAGTAAAGGGACTTTTACATTTTATTTTGCCTATCTTTTATCCCTTAATATTAATAATGATAGGGATACATAAAGCATATTCATATGTTGTTGTATAATCTCCATATGCATCTCATAATGTATCCCCATTTTACAGATGAGTTAATTTGAGCTGCAGAGTGGTCAAATAGCTCACCTAAGGTTATTGAGCTAGTAAATATAGAGCTGGAACAAGAACCGAAGTGAAAAATTATCAGAAAGCATTATAATGGCCACTTAGGAATGAAAGTATTTCAAATGAAAATGAAAGCATTTCCGCCTATGGGTTTGCCATTAAAGCTGTAACTTTCAGGATAGGGCAAGATATGACAAAATAACGAGGTATAAATTACCAAGGGCATATGAGGGAGGGGGGAATGGGGAGGGAGGGGGGAAAAAAAAGAGGACCTGATGCAAGGGGCTTAAGTGGAGAGCAAATGCCTTGAGAATGATTGGGGCAGGGAATGTATGGATGTGCTTTATACAATTGATGTATGTATATGTATGGATTGTGGTAAGAGTTGTTTGAGTCCCTAATAAAATGTAAAAGAAGAAAAGAGAAAAAAATGATTAGGGCAAAGACTGTACAGATGTGCTTTATACAATTGATGTATGTATATGTATGAACTGTGAAAAGAATTGTACCAGCCCCAATAAATTGTTAAAATAAATTAATTAATTAATTAAAAAAAGCTGTAACTTGTGGAGCACAAGTTTTCTGATGCATATTTAAAATTTTTATTTTAAGTATGAATATTCTTTCGTTTTTACCTACCTATGAACTCAAAAGGAAAACCAATCCCCTTATTGTTCACATTGTGAGTACATTAACATGATGTGAGGAAGTATAGATTATATAGTGCGATAGAAAAACACATTGTGCTTATCACTTCAGCTTACTGAAATCAGAATCTGAGAGTTGTATTTTCTGCTCAGATTGCTGACTCCTTTACAACTTTTAACATAATCTGGGTCTGCCTCATTCACATTCCTTTGTTTTCTCTGTTGTTGTTAGGATTGTTAAGCCCAAAGTGGCGTCCATGGAGGAGATGGCCTCCTTTCATACAGATGCCTATCTGCAGCATCTCCAGATGGTCAGCCAAGATGGTGATGATGGCCACCCCGACTCCATAGACTATGGGCTAGGTAAGGTTCTAATGAGACAATGACTAACAAGACAATGATGAGAGGTAGAACACTTTCATCTATAGATTGTAACTAGTTAATTATTTATAATTTGCATTGTGATTTTTAATAAATCTCCAGTTAAATAATGTGTTAATCATTAATCTCTTGGTTTAGCTACGTAACATCATTTGAGAAAACGGTATGGGTTTTGTGAAACTGAGTGATGGATTAGATGGGGGAAAGTCTTTCAATGGTTTAGGCCCTGATAAACCATAAAAAAAAAATGAAACCCAAACTATACTGCCATTGAGTTCATTCTGATTCATAGCAACCCTATAGGACATAATAGAACTTCCCCTTTATGTTTCTGAAACTAAATCTCCATGGGAGTAGAAAGCCTCATCTTTTTCTTGTGGAGCCTCTGGTGGTTTCAAACTGCTGACCTTACTATTATGTTAGCAGCTCCAAACATAACCACCAGGACCCCTGTTAGGCTCTAATTGTGGTGTCTATATCTAGTCTGATTGTGTATGTGCTGACTTGGATGTCCTTGAATACAGGTTTATGGCCTAGCTAAATTTTCTACTGTATCCTTTATTAAACAACTACATTTTAAAAACTAAATGGCTATCACCATGGTTTAGTAGAAAGCACACTGGACTGAGAATCAAGAAACCTCAGTTGCAGACCTGACTCTCTGCTATGTAAGCAAGAGATACCATTTCTCAGGCCTCAATTTCTTCACCTATTGGTTATGACTAGTTAACGTGTAAGGTTTTTTTCCTCTCAAGCTCTAATATTTTAAAAATCCTTTTCCTATTATTAGAATGTTTCTGTCTCAGTTGCAGCTCATGCCAGCGCAGTCACTTTTCGGTAAATTGTCTCATCTCAAACACATTTTCCTTGTTGTAAAATTCATTTCTTACAAAGTAATCTGATTCTTGCCCTAAGGTTATGACTGCCCAGCCACTGAAGGGATATTTGACTGTGCAGCAGCTGTAGGAGGAGCTACAATCACAGCTGCCCAATGCCTGATTGATGGAAAGAGCAAAATAGCAATTAACTGGTCTGGAGGGTGGCATCATGCAAAGAAGTAAGAAAATTGCTTTCCTACTTTCTGACTGTACCTGAATCAATTTTCCTGTTATGTACAAGGGGGTACTCTCCCCCCAAAATGAAAACTTTTTTCAAGCTATGTATTTAAATTTTTTACAAAACAACCTTATCACCTTCAAACTACCCTCCATTATACTTAATACATTTGTCAAATCTGCAATTCCATTCTTGGAAATATTTTTCAAACTCGTGTTTGGATGGCTGACTGTACCTCCCTTGTTTTTTTCTTCACTTTTTCTAACTTCATCAAATTGCTGTCCTTTCATGTCCCTCTTTATTCTTGGAAACAAAAAGAAGTCACATGGAGCAAGGCCACGTGAGAGTAAGGTGCGTGGGGCAAGAGAGGCATGCTAGTTTGTTTGTTTTGTTTTTTTTTTTTTGACAAAAACTGGCCTATTGAGATGGCTGCATGAGCAGGTGCATTGTCGTGGTGGCAAAACCAGTCCCCTGTCTGCCACAAATCAGGCCTTTTTTTGGTCGCACACTGTTCTGCAATGTGAAAACTTGATTAACCTGGTGGAACAAACTCCCAAGTGCACTATGAGTTGACAGACACCCAGAACAAAGTTTGTCATCAATCAACATTGCACCTTTTTTTAAACGAGAAAGCTACTCATCTTGAGTTTTTCCCACAGCACTCCTTTTGTTAGCTGTGTTCAACATCACAACAGTTTTTGCAGCAATTTTCCTGAGCAGAAAGCAAAATTTCACAGCTGTACACTGTTCTCTTAAATCGGCCATCCCCCCAAAATGAAAGATTCAAGCAAAACTGCTTTCACACACAAAAAATTCACTGTGACTAGAGAACGTTCCCAGGCAATGCCACTGGGTGTATTAAGTGCGAGTTGCTCCATGCTCACCTGGCGGGGGGTGGAGGGATGAGCACTATGAAAAAATGAGTACTACAAAAGCTCTTGGTTTTGGGGGGTACCTCCTCGTAAAAGCTTATGCTTATTTTATTGACATCTGCTGAGAGATTTGTATGTATTAGGCATCCTGAAGAGATACAAATGGAAATAGAAGGTGACTAATAACAGCATAGTAGAAAGAATACTATACTATTGAAAGTCAAGATAACCGGGTTCTAAGCCTAGTTTTACTCATAACAAGGTAACTTACTTTGTAGGCCTCAATTTTTCATCAGTGAAATGGGCAGTGTGAAGGATAACTGCACAATCTCTAAACTCCTCTTCACCTTTCTGAAAATTTCCTGGGGATATTTCACTTGAGGAACATTAGCAAGATAAGAATAAGTAGGGAACAACATCAATAATGGTATCAGTTGAATACCTGTGTGAACTGAAGAGATTTAGCAGTAGAAAAAAGTCTTATAAGTACTAGTTTTGAGATCGTTCATGAAAGAAGTTGCAAACATTTTCAAATAGAGAATTGATGAGAATAGTTCGAAATTGGAAGACTGAGGAATCAAGAAGCAAACGTACGCTTCCATCTCTAAAGAAAGTAGTAACCTAGAAATGAGCAATTCTCTAAGGAGAAAGCTATTCTTAGGTATTGCTTGGGATTAGAGGAAAAAGTCTTCATAGAGGTTTATATTAACATTTCAAGCAGTAATACTCTTGAGAAGGCCTTTTTAGTACTCAGCATCTTTTCTGATATGTCTGTAGTATTTAACGAATGTTGGAAGAAAAGGATTTTAAAAACAATTTATCAGTGTGCTGTCTGAATGAAATGATTCCAGACAAACTGAAACCCTTGATAATTGTTCTTTTCTCCTTTTATCGTACTGTTGTTTATATGTCCAGTTCTGAGGATTTTGGTTTTCTTAAAATTGAATTGTAATCCGTACTTAAGTTCTTCTTTTTAAAAAAAAATCATTTTATTGGGGGCTCATACAATTCTTTTTTTTAAAAACAATTTATTAGGGACTCATACAACTCTTATCACAGTCCATACATATACATACATCAATTGTATAAAGCACATCTGTACATTCTTTGCCCTAATCATTTTGATCTTAATCAGCAAGTGCTTTAAGTCCTCCTCATTTTCAGCAAGCCAGATTGTGTCATCTGCATACTGCAGGTTGTTGATAAATCTTCCTCGACTCCTGCTGCTGTGTACTTCTTCATATAGACCAGCTTCTCAAATTATTTGGTCAGCTTACAGATTGAATAAGAATTGTGAAAGTATACTACCCTGACAGACCTCTTCTGATTTTAAACCTCTCAGTTCTTTTCAAACGACTTACCTTTTGGGATTCACATTCTTCTGAATATTAACCATAGTTTGTTAGGGTTCACATAGGTGAATGCCTTTGCATATTCAATAAAACACAAGAAACACTTTTCTTGTGGTCTCTGCTTTTAGCCTTGATCCATCTGACATCAGCAGTGATACTTCTTATGCCATGTCCTTCTGAATTTGGCTTGAATTTCTGGCAGTGTCCTATCGATGTACTATCAATGCAGCTGTTTTTGAATTATCAACATTTTACTTGCATGTGACATTAATATTGTTTGAAATTTTCTGTATGATTTCAAAAAGCAGCTCGAGAACCCAGGCATCAATGCAAAGAAGTAAGGAAACTGTGACTCTGTGGGGTCGCTGTTCTTCAAAATGGGCACAACACAAATACTGTAGTCAGTTGGCCAGGTAGCTATCTTTGAGTTTTCTTCAGTGCTTCATCACCTTGTTGAGACATTTCAATTTTTATTTTGTCAGTTACTATTCTGTCAAATACTGGAGCCTTGCTTTTTGGTAACACCCTCAGTACAGCTTGGACCATCAGTACCGTAGGTTCTTGATCATAGGTTACTACCTGATATGATTGAATGTCAACCAAATCTTTTTGGTACAGTGACTGTGTAATCCCTCCATCGTCTTTTGTTGTTTCCTGCATTATTCAATATTTTGTTCATGGAATCCTTCAATATTATAACTTGAGGCTTAAATGTGTTTTCAGTTATTTCAACTTCATATATGTTGAGTGTATTCTTTTTTGGTTTTCTAAATTCAAGTCTTTGCACATTTTTTCATAGTAATTTGTCTTCTCGGGCTGCCTTTTGAAATTTTCTGTTCATCTCTTTTACTTCATCTTTTCTTCCATGGGCTGTAGCTATTCTGTGTTCAAGAGAAAGTTTGAGTCTCTTTTGACATTCATTTTGACTTTTTCTTTCTTGTGTTTTTAATGACCTTTTGTGGTCTTCATAAATGATGTTCTTGATGTCCTACCACAGCTCATCAGACCTTCTGTCACTAGTGTTCAGTGCAGCAAATCTATTCTTCAGATGTTGAAATTCAGCTGAGATATATTCAAGGTTGTATTTTGACTCTCATGGACTTGTTTTAATTTTCTTCACCTTCAACCTGAATTTACAAATGAGCAATTTGTTTCAATTGGTTCCACAACTGGCCTCCTTTTGATAGCTGATAATGAGCTTTCTTCATACTTTTTTCCCACAGATGTAGTCAGTTTGATTCCTTTGTATTCTGTTGCTGAACTGTATACATACAGTTGCTGTTTAAGTTGTTGAAAAAGGGTATTTGCAATGAAGAAGCCATTGGCCTTATAAAATTCTATCATATGATTTCCAGCGTTATTTCTATCCTATGGCCATGTTTTATAACTACTGTTCCTTCTTCATTGTTTAAACTTCTGCATTCCAATCACCTATCATTTGCAATCTATTTTCATTGCATGGTTGATCAATTTCAGGCTGAAGAATTTAGTAGAATCCCCCAGTTTCATCAACACTATCTGTAGTTGTTGGTGTGTAAATTATTTGTATTGACTAGATTTCCTTGTAGGCATATAGATATTATCCTATGACATCAGCATTATGCTTTAAGATAGATCCTGCAATTTCCTCTTTGATGAAGATTATGATACTATTCTTTTTGACCTTATTATTCCTGGTACAGTAAATTATGTGATTGTCAATCTCAAAATGGCCAATACCAGTACATTTCAGCTCACTAATGCTTAGGATATCAATTTTTTAGGATATCAATCTTTATGCATTCCATTTTCACTTTTGACATCTTATAGCTTTCCTAGATTCATACTTCATATATTCCAAGTTCTGATTATTAATAGCTATTTTCAGCTGTTTCTTTTGATTTTGAGCCATGCCTCAGCACATAAAGGTCCTGAAAGCTTTACTTCATCATCCACATCATTATGGTGGATTCTGTTTTGAGGAGGCAATACTTCAGTTGCATTTTAAGTGCCTTCCAACTAGAGGGGGTCATTTTCCATCACTATAAGCCACTGCTGTTCATAAGGTTTTCTGTAGCTAGCCCTCAGAATTGAACAGCCTCTTCCATTTTTGTGGTCTGTTCTTAGTCTGGAAGCTCTGCTGAAGCATATTCATCTTGAGTGACCCTGTTGATATTTGAAATACCAGTGATGTGGTGTGTTTCAATTTGTGTTGTAAGAGTTTCAATTTCCACATATCCTTGCCAACATTTCATATTTTCTGTTTGATTTTGTTTTTATCTCACCATAGTTATCCCAATGGGAGTGAAAACACATCTCATGTAGTTTATATTTGCACCTCTCTGGTGGCTAATAATATTAAACATCTTTTCATGTGTGTGTTGGTCATTGGAATATCCTTTTTGGTAAAGTGTTTATTCAAGTCATTTACCTATTTTATTTGTTTTCCTGTTAAGTTGTTTAAGTTTTACATATATATATGTTATTAGATTCTTAGTGGATATATAGTTCCCCCAAATATTCTACCAGTTAGTAGCTTGTCTTTTCATATTTTTGGTAACAGTTTTTTGGTGGATAAAATTTTGAAATTTTTATGATATCACATTCATTTATTTTTTGCCTTTTGCTATTTGTACATTTGTTATTTTATTAGTGAGTCTACTTTAAAAAAATAAGCCTGATGTGGTTGTTTCTGAATTTTTCTAAGAATTTATGGTTTTAGAATGCACAGTTAGGTCCTTACTGCATTGTAAATTTATTTTTGTGTTTGGCTTGAGGCATATTAAGTATTAAAGTTATATAGCATCAGTCTTCTGATGTGTTCTTCTTTTTAGATACTGTGTTGGTTTTTCTAACTCTTTTGCTTTCCAGGACCTCTGGTGGCACTGTCAAGTAAGTGTCGCACTGCCACACTCAGGGAAAAGTTAAGGCTGGTCTGCTCTCATAAAAATTTAGAGCCCTGGAAATTCTATAAAGGGTTGTTGTGAGTTGGAATCAACTCAATGACAGCGGGTTTTGGTTCCCTCTCTATATAACTTTAGAATTAGTTTGTTGATACCCACAAAATAATTTACTGGGGATTTGTGATTGCTTTGAATCTATGATCATTCTGGGAAGAACTTCCATGTTAAAAATATTGTCTTATCCATGAACATGGAATGTTGTTATATGCCATCAAGCCAATTTCTGACATATAGCAACCCAATATGCCAAAGTAGAACTGCCTCCATAGTTTTCTAGGCTGTAACCTTTGGAGGAGCAGATCTTTGTGTTAGCAGCCCAGTGTTCAACTACTGAGCCACCAGGGCTCTTTACCAAGAATAGTGCATGAGAAGTGATGTCAGTTGCAATCAGCTTGAGGGCACCCGTTATTGCTCTTGTTGCATGTGGGAGGAGGTGAAAGAAGAGGAAGATGACCAGGTTTCTGTTTAGCTTGTTTGGGTATGGCCCATACAAGCAAGCAATTCTTAACAATAGCTAATATATTTTAAGCTAAGTGCTAGTGACTTGCATTTTGCTCTTCTGTCCTCACAAGAACATTAGGAGGTTTGGTATTGTTACCCATTTTCCATGATACAGAAATACTGAAAAACAATTTGTTCAGGATTTTTAGGTGGCAAAGTTGAGACTCAACACACAAGCAATCTGATTATTAATTCTGTGTGATTAGCCATTGCATATTCTACTACAATAAAAAGGAGTGGATGATGGTATGCAATGGAAGTAATACTCAGGTGAATTGGATATTCGGAGTTGTATATGGAGGTAGAAGCGGAAATAGAAATAAAAGTGTTATGGATATAACAAATGGTGGTATAAATTCTGAAAGTGGATGAGATTACTGAGGTGAAATAAAAAGAGTGAGGAGAAAGACAAATAAGAGAGTACAAAAAGAAAGATAAGAGAACACAGAACCCAAGGAAGCATTGATTTCTAATGGGCAAGCAGATGAAAAGACTAGGGAATTCAACTGAAAAGCAACAATTAAGAGTAGCTAGAGAGGTCTTGGAATGTCAAGATATCAAAAGCTTTTTAAAATACAGAGTTCTCAGAGATCCCATGTACTATCTGGTCAGTCCAGCTAGTTACTAAAGGATCAGTCATATTTGGCAATTAAGGTTAATGGTCTTTATAAGAGAATTTTGGAGAAAGTAATGAGTAGAAAGTAAAGAAATACCTAGGAAAGGATGACTGTTTTCCAGAGGTTTGAATGAGAAAGGAAAGAAGAGAGGTGTGGCCAAGAGAAATTAAAGGCTAAAGCATAGTTGACCCAGACCTTCATTCCTGAGAGACAAACCAGAGAACCCTTTCTAACACAATAGTGTTTGTATTATCCATTTGAAAATATTTAAGTACATTTAAAGGTTGAAAGGAAAATATTGGAAATGCATATGAGATGGATGAACAGTGCAGAGAAGACTACAGGAAAGAAGCAAGTAAAATGGCTTTGGGAGGATGGGACCCACCTCTTCTGAAGCCAGAGAAAAAGAAAGATGTGACAGAGGAGATTGAGTTGTCTGCTGTTCAGTTTCTGCCATATGTCCTCTTGTTTCTCTGTGGACAACTCCTGTTCTCCTATATGAAAGTAAGCCAAAAATGACGGCTAAAACCATCATAGAAGCTTTATTAATAAAAAACATAGAAATGCAAAGTTGTTGTTTCTGGACACATCTTCCATCTATGTCTGTATGTATGGAGGCATTGTTTCTGCTTCCTTAAACTTTCCCCAAAGAATTCTATACTGTTTGATTTACATTGTGAAGGAACTGCAGCTTTGGCATCCTTGAGAGACTCAAATTGTGTTCCTTTTCAATGTTATTTGAGTGTGGGAAACAAAAACAAATCTGAAAGGGCAAGATTAGAACTGTCTGGTGATCTCTTTCAGAGGAGTTGGCAGTGGTAGCCAAGCAACAATGTAGCCAAGCAACAATCTTCTGGTCTCAGGGTTGTCGAGGCTCTTTAGTCCCTTGGATTAATTGTTCCCATGCATTTGGATTTTCTTCACTCTTCTTTGTTCCATAGAGGAGAAGCCAAAGTTGCACCTTAGATGTGTGTCAGTGTGCCTCCTATAGGATATTCCTTTTTTCTACTGACTCTCTACGAAGCATGATAGGGACTGGTCTCTCCAGATAACTTGTCCAGATTACAAGAGATAAAATCTTGCCATTCTTGATTCTCAAGAGTATTTGTTCTTGCTGTTCATGATATATATTTAGTATTCTTTGCCAATGCCATATTTCAAAGTTATCAATTATTCATCAGGATTCCTTATGTATTGCCCAGGTTTCACATGCATATGAATGTCCTGAAAATACCATGGCTTGAGTCAGACCCACCTTAGCTTTCAAGACATTTTTGAATTTTAACATTTTAAAGAGGTCTTTTGCAGCAGATTGGTCCAATGCAGTATGCTGTTTGCTTTCTTGACTACTGCTTCCATGAGAATTGATTGTGGATCTAAGAAAAATGAAACCCTTTACAATATCAGTATTTCCCCCATTTATGTTGATGTTGCATATTGGTTGAATTGTGCTCATTGGTCCAGAGTCACTGTACTAAAAAGAATTAGATGACATCCAATCATTTAAGGAGGTGTACATGATCAAGAACGAATGGTATTGAAGGAAGAAGTCCAAACTACATTGAACTCTTTGGTGAAAAGCAAGGTTTCAGGAGTTGACAGAATTCTAATTGAGATATTGTAGCAAATGGATATAGTACTGGAAGCATTCACTAATCTAAGCTAATTAGAAGAGAACCATACGCATCATACATTCTTAGTACCCCCCAAAAGATGATACAATGGAATGTAGAAATTACTGAACAATATCATTGACATTGCACACAAGTAAAATTAGGCTCAAGATGATATAGAAACATTTGCAGCAATACATTGGCAGAGAACTGCCAAAAGTTCAAGTTAGATTCAGAAGAGGATATTTTATAATAGATATCATAGCTGATATTAGATGGATCTTGGCTGAAAATAGAACATACAAAGAAAAGATTTTGTCTATGTTTTATTATGTAAAAGCATTAAACACTGTGGATCATAAGTAATTTGGATAACATCAATACAATCGCCTTTTCCCAGGGGGATGATTAACACTGTTTTTCTTGGTTTTTATTTGGAGGGAGCAGTTGTTTGGTTGATTTGTTTTTTGTATTTGTTATAATGTAACCGCCAAAGTAAAGCAGAGCCGTTTGTAACCCATGGACAAGCAGATGGATTCTGGCTTCCCCTGTGATTCTAGCCCCAATCTGGGAACAGTTCTTATAACATGGCCCTGTTCGATACTTGCCGTCATGAAAAGATCACTGAAGATAAGGGTGTTACAGCAAAGTGTGGTTAAAAAAAAGCAGATGGTGCTCAGCTATCAATTGGAATAGTGTCTGGGTTCTTAAAGGCTTGTATTCAAACAGCCCTTTAATTGAGACATCAATTAAGTCCACTGGTCTGTGTGATTCAAAGATGATGATAACAGCATCCAAATATGATGAAGAGAAAAGTATCCGAGCTTAAATTGTGAACACCCAATTTATAGAAGGCTGTGGAGGAAATGAGAGCCCAGAATCCATCTGCAGAGTATCTGGTCAGATTAAGCCTCTGGCAGATCCCTTCTAGCCAAAGGTGAGGAACTCAAACTGCTTTGCTAGCAGGCAGTGACAGTTTCTAATTTGATGGCAGTGGATTGAACCATGGTGTGATATGATACTTGATCAGTTGACCTCCCTCTTGAACCAATCTGAATTTGCTGTAGGCTCAAGTATTTCTTGCTTGTTCCATGATAGAATTTTTTTCTCTGGCTTTTAAAATATTGTCAGTAGTCTTTTCTTCCTTACTCTTTATTTTTGTTTTTATATTCTTATGATTTTCTTTCTGTTTCATTTTGTTTTATTGTTCTTGTTAGGTTCAGCACAGAAGGAGTGGATGCATAGAGACAATAACTGATAGAATGACTAATTGGGGATGGGGTGGGGTGGGGTGGACGAGGGTATTGAGGGAGCAAACAATGAATACAAGAGAGGGAAGGGAGCATTAGAACTGATTGTGATGATGTACATGTATATACAACTCTTTTAAAAAGTGATTTAATTATGGTGGTGTATGATTTGTGAATATTATATGAGGAAGACTTGAAAAATAAGAAAACAAACTTGAACAATGATTAGCAGAGATGAAGGAGGAAGAGTATTTTCTTAGCGGGCATTGAGTTTATGTTAATGGTGGTGGAATAATTTGGAAAAAAATCAGTATTGGTTGTACAACACAAAAAGTATAATTGATGACACTGAATTATACACATAGAAGTTGTTGAATTGGAGAATATTTAGTTGTGTATATTTTTACCACAATTAAAACAACAAATTAAACCATGAATAACAATGATTATAAGGAAGAAGAAAGTGCACTAAAATTGATTGTGGTACAACCAGAGGAAAGCTGAAGCAAAGGAAGGAGGAAGAACGGTACGGAGCACACCTGGGTCCACCAAGCTCAGAGGACGATAGCCCGGCTCGAAGGGCCCAATGTACAGAGAGGACCATATAGCTGGCCCCATGGCGAGATGCAACATCCTGCACTGACCCATGGCCCTACATGGGACAGCACCTGAGACACAGTGGGGGATGTGCGACTGAGCTGACCCCACCACACTGAGGCAAAACACTGGGGGCGTGCAATGGAGTGGCGGGGGAAGCAGAGTAAGGATGTCCCGAGGGAGTATAAAGAATGGACTTTGGGGCCAGGATGTGGCACCCCATCAGACTCATCCAGAAAACACTCCTGAAGGTCAATAAACATACCTCGAACTACTAACAGGTGTTTTGGTTTTTTTGGCTTTTTTTTCTTTCTCTTCTTTTAAATTTTGTATGTTAGTGGCTTTTTTGTTTATCAGCGTGTTGGTGTTGCTGCTGTCGACGCCATGTTCTTATGTGCCACTTTGGTGCTTTCGAAGCCATCTGCATTTGTATGCACATATTACTATATCAGCAGGTCCACCTAGATAAGATAGGCTGGACAAACAATGTGAGAAGAAAATAGCGGGACCAACGGTCCCGGAAGAGGCACATGAAAGTGTGGGAGGTAGGGGAAGGGAGGAGGTGTTGGCCAACACAGGGACAGGGAACAACGAGTGGTTTAAAACTAGTGGACGGAGGGGATGGGAGGACTGGTAGGGAGTGACCAAGGGCAAGGTAACTGAAAGGAATTACTGAAACCAGAATGAAGGCTGAACATGGTAGTGGGACAGGAGGAAAGCGTAAGGAAATAGAGGAAAGGAGTAGGAGGCAAAGGACATACATAGAAGCCTAAATACAGACATGTACATATGTAAATATTTTTATAATTATGGGGAAAATAGACCTAGGTACATTATTTATAGGTTCAGTAGTAGGGTAGCAGATGGACATTGGGCCTCCTTGCGCATACTCCCTCAATACAATAGCACCTTGCTCAGGTCATTCCATGACACCCACCTTCCCGACATGATCGCTGAAGACAGATGTGTGCATTAGCAAATGTGGTGAAAAAAGCTGATGGTGCCCGGCTATCAAAAAGATATAGCATCTGGGGTCTTAAAGGCTTGAAGGCAAACAAGCGGCCATCTAGCTGAGAAGCAAAAAAGCCCACAGAGAAGAAGCACAAAAGCCTGTGTGATCACGAGATGTTGAAGGGATCAGATAACAGACACCAAAGAACAAAAACCATCATTGTGTGATCACCTTCTCCACATAAACGCTGAAGACGAATGTGTGCATAAGTAAGTGGTGAAGAAGGCTGATGGTGCCTGGCTATCGAGAGATATAGTGTCTGGGGTCTTAAAGGCTTGAAAGTAAACAAGCGGCCATCTATCCCAGAAGCAACAAAGCCCACATGGAAGCAGCATACCAACGGATCATGAAGGGCTGAGGGGACCAGGTTTCCAGCAACAAAGGTGGGGGAAAAATTTGAGGGGAGTGCGTGATGGGAACCCAATGCCCATCTGTAGACCACTGGACATCCCTTGCAGAGGAGTAGTGGGGAGGAGATGAGTCACTCAGGGTTCAATGTAGCAATAATGAAACTCACAACCTTCCTCTAGTTCTTAAATGCTTCCTCCCAACTATCATGATCCCAATTCTACCTTGCAAACCTGGTTAATCCAAAGGATACACAGCGGTACAGATGGGAACTAGAAACACAGGGAATCTAGGACAGATGAACCTCTCAGGACCAGTGGTGAGAGTGGCGATACCGGGAGGGAAGGAGCGGTAGAAAGGGGGAACCAATCACAAGGCTCTACATAAAACCTCCTCTCTGGGGGATGGGCAACAGAGAAGTGGGTGAAGGGAGATGCCGGGCAGTGTAGGATAAGATAAAATAATAATTTATAAATTATTAAGGGTTCATGCGGGAGGGGAGAGTGGGAAGGGAGCGGGAGGACAAAAAGGTAAATGAGCTGATTCCAGGAACACAAGTGGAAGGCAAATTTTGAGAATGATGAGGGCAACGAATGTATAAGAGTGCTTTACTCAACTGATGTATGTATGGATTGTGATAAGAGTTGTGAGCCCCAATAAAATGATTTAAAATAAATAAGTAAAATGGATTGTGGTAATGATTGTACAACTCTTCTTGATATGATTGAACTATTGAATCACATGGTATATGGATGTAGTGCCAATAAAACTGTTAGAACAAAAGTGGATAGCATTGTGAATGATTGAAATCCCAGAACACCTATTTGAGTTCTCCCAGAAACTACTCATAGACCAATAGACAATTCTTCAAACAAAACTAGGGGATACTGCATGATTTAAAATCAGGAATGGTGGTGTAGCCTGTCATCGTACTTAAACAATGTGTGTGCTATGCAGATGATTAGAGAAACTGGACTGTGTGAAGAATATGATATCAGGATTGGAGGAAGACTAACTATCTGTAATATGCAGATGATACAACCTTGCTTGCTGAAAGCAAAGAGAAACACAACTGTTGAAGATCAATGGCTACAGTCTTCAGTGTAATTGCACCTTAAAATATAAAATGTAAAAGCACTGGTTTGACACAGTGATGTTGGTACATGGGATCTTGGGAAATCTTCAACTTATTAAAAATCTTTTATTCATTTTTATTTTTTTTAAAGATCATTTTACTGAGGGCTCATAACAAGCCATACATCAATTGTATCAAGCACATTTGTACATGTTATCATCATTATTTTCTAAACATTTACTTTCTATTTGAGCCCTTGACATCAGCTCTTTCCCCATACCCCCGTCCTCCCCTCCCACCATCATTACTCCTTGATAAATTATTATTATTTTCATATCTTACATGCACTGCTGTCTCCCTTCCCTGATGGTTTCTTTTTTGTTTGTGTTTATTTTTTAAACGTTTTATTAGGGGCTCATACAACTCTTATCACAATCCATACATACATCAATTGTGTAAAGCACATCTGTACATTCATTGCCCTCATCATTCTTTTTTAAACATTTTATTAGGGGTTCATACAACTCATCACAATCCATACATATACATACATCAATTGTATAAAGGACATCTGTACATTCTTTGCCATGATCATTTTCAAAGCATTTGCTCTCTACTTAAGCCCTTTACATCAGGTCCTCTTTTTTCCCCTCCCTTCCCGCTCTCCCCTCCCTCATGAGCCCTTGATAATTTATAGATTATTATTTTGTCATATCTTGCCCTATCCGGCATCTCCCTTCACCCCCTTTTCTGTTGTCCGTCCCCCAGGGAGGAGGTCACATGTAGATACTTGTAATCGGTTCCCCTTTCCAACCCACTCACCCTCTACTCTCCAAGTATCACCCCTCAAACCCCTGGTCCTCAAGGCATTATCCACCCTGGATTCCCTGTGCCTCCAGGTCCTATATGCACCAGTGTACAACCTCTGCTCTATCCAATTTTGCAAGGTAGAATTTGGATCATGGTAGTTGGTGGGGAGGAAGCATCCAGGATCTGGGGGAAAGCAGAGTTCTGTAGATTTTAATGATTAGCTCCTTATTTGTTGTATCATTGCGAAAAAAATTCCAGTCTGTGAGTTCTTATTTTACCTATTTTGTAAAGTCTTTTGATGTGTGTGTCTTGTTTTTATTAAGTCCCAGTTGTCTATTTTGTCTTATATGGATTGTGTTTCCTTTATTGTATTTGGTAGTGTATGTATGCCCCTGCTGCATGTGGACCCTTACATTTGTCCCAGTTCTCTTGTTGGTGATTCATCTAGCTCTGGAGTTTACATTTAGGTGGTCTCTAATGCACCTTGAGTTTGTTTTTGTACATGGGGCAAGTTATAGGTCCTGTTTCATTTTTCTGCAAATGCAGATCCAATTTTTTCCAGAACTACGTGTTGAAGAGGTTATCTCCCATTCAATTATTTTTGGTCCTTTGTCAAAAACCAAATGTCTGTTGGTGGATGCTTTTATTTTTGGGTTTTCTATTTTGTTAACATTGATTTATTTATCTATCATTGTATTAGTACCAGGCTGCTTTGACTACTGTGGCTGTATAATAAGTTTAGAGGTTAGGTCGTATAAAGCCTCCTACTTTGTTCTTTTTTGTGAAGTTCTTTGCTTATCCTGGGCCTCTTCCACACCGTATGAAGTTGGTTATTAGTTTTCCATTTCTTTAAAGAATGAAGTTGGGATTTGGATTGGAATTATGTTGTATTTTTAGATTATTTTAGGTAGTATTGACATTTTTCATATTATTAAATCTTCCTATCTGTGAACACAGGATATTCTTCCATTTGTATAAATCTCTTTGGTTTCTTGTAATAATGTTCTGTAGATCTCTTTGTATAGGTTTTTTTTTTTTGGTGTGTGTTTGTTTAGGTTTATTTCTAGGTGTTTCATTTTTATGTGACTATTTTAAATGATTTTGTTTTCTTGATTTTTTTCAGGGCTGTCATCGTTATATAGGAATGAAATTTATTTCTACTTGCTAATTTTATATCCTGCTACTTTACTAAATCTCTCAATGGTTTCCAACAGACTTTTTGTGGACTCCTTTGCCTTCTCTAAATATAAGATTATATAATGTGTAAATAGTGGGAGCTTTATTTCTTCTTTGCCCAATTGTATTCATTCCCTTGATTTCTTTGGTGATTCTGGTTAGGACTTCCAGCAAAATGTTAAGAGTGGTGATGAAGGCACCCTTGCTTAGTTCCCATTCTCAGGTAAAAATACACTTTCCCATTGAGTGTGATGTTGGCTATTGCTTTTAAAAAATATGATCATTATTATGTTGAGGAATTTCCTTTGATTCCTAGTTCATCGAGTGTTTTCTTTATCAGAAATGGGTGTTGGATATTGGCAAACACCTTTTCTGTATCTATCAATATTATCATGTGACTCTTTCTTTGCCTTGTTTATGTGGTGCGTTACATTAATTTCGATATTTTTCTAATGTTGAACTCTGTCCTTGCATCCCTGTTATAAATTGCAATAGGCCACAATGAGTTTTTTTTGGATATGTCATTTGTTACATCGATAAAAATTATGTTGAGAATTTTATATCTTTTCTTGAGGGATATAGGTTTTTAATTTCCTGTCTTTGTGGAGTTTTTGCTTGGCTTTGGTATCAGGGTTATGCTTGCTTTGTACAATAAGTTTGGGAATTTATTGTCTCTATATTCTGAATAGTTTTTGCTGAAATGGTGACAGTTCTTCACTGAAAGCTTGGTGAAGCCATCTGGTCTTGGACTTTTCTTGGTTAGGAGTTTTTTTCTTCTTTGGTTAATGGTCTGTTTAGATTTTCTACTTTGACTGTGTTCATTTGGGTAGATGTATATTTCCAGGTATTTTGTCCACTTGTTTTAGGCTATCAAATTTGTTGGACTACAGCTGTTTGTAGTAGTATGTTGTTGTTCTTTTTATTTCTTTTGAATCTCTTGTGATGTAGCCCTTTACAACTCTAATTCTAGATATTTACATCTTCCTTCTTTCCTTTGGTGTGTTTGCCAGTAGTGTGTCAATTTAGATGATCCTTTCAAAGAAGCATTGGAGCCCTGGTGGCATAGTGTTCATGTGCTATCTACAAGGTCAACATTTTGAAACTGCCAGCTACTCTGAGGGAGAAAACGGGGCTTTCTACTCCCATAAAGAGTTACAGTCTCAGAAACTCACAGGAGCAGTTCTACCCTGCCCTGTTGGGTCACTGTGTGAGTCAGTAGTGACTTGATGGCAGTGAGTTTGATTTGGCTTTGGTTTCAAAGAATCACCTTGTCTTGTTGATTTTTTTCCCCGTTGTTTCCCTGCTTTCCAGTTCATTATTTTTTGTACTAATCTTTGTGATTTCTTCTGATATTGGAGGGTTTATGCTGTTGCCCTTCTTCTATTGTTGGAGGCACTGTGTTAAGGTATTGATTTTGTTTCTTTCCTCTTTTCATGTGTGCCTTCATTGCTATAAATGGCCTTTTGATACCTGCATTTGTTATATCCTAAAATATTTGATATGCTATGTTATCATTCTAGTTTGTTTCAAGGAAATTCTTAATTTCATCCATCATCTGTTTTATTACCCTGTCATTTTTAAGGTGTGTCTGTTCAGTGCTTGTCTTTATGTTCCCGTTATTTCTTTTTTTAAAACAGCCTTATTAGCTCTTTATCCATGTCATAAAATTCAATAATTAAATCATATCAAAAAGAGTTGCATAATTATCTCCACATTCACTTCTAGAACATTTTCTTCTTACTTGTACTCATTGCTATTCATGTAAATTTTTTCTAATTGTGGCCAAAATATCCACAACAAAACATTCTCCAATTCCATAACTTTACATGTATAGTTAACTGTGTTGATGCACTTCATGTTATATAACTTTATTGATATCTTTTTCCAAATTATGCCACCACCATTGACATAAACTCAATGTCCCCTAAGCAACAATTCCTTCTCCTTCACCCATGGTAACCCTAGGTCAAGTTTGGTTTCTTTCATTTTTTAAAGTAGTTTTCTTGATATAACAGTCACATATCATACATTTCCATGGTTAAATTGCTTTAAAATTGTATATACATCATTATAATGAGTTCTAATGCTCTCTCCCTCCTCCCACATTCATTATTTGCTCCCCAAATTCCTCAACCTCTCCCCCTCTAAACACCCTCCATTGACATCACTGATAAACTATTTCATCAGTTATTATCTCTATGAATCCATCCCTTCTGTGCTCCACAAACTGGGAAACCCAACAGAAACAAAAATAAAACAGCAAGAAGTAATAATAATAATAATATATAAGGAAAAATACAAAGAAAGAAGAAATTTCTGTCATGGAACAAGTGAGAAATACTTGAGCCTAGAGAACATTCAGGTTGGGTCAAGAGGGATTTCAACTGACCAAGTATCATTATTACTGTATACCATGGTTGGATCCACCATAATTAAGGTTACAATGATCTCTGTCTGATAGTAAAGCTGTTCCAGTCCCTCGCCTGTGGTAAGAGGGGATTTGCCAGAGGTGTAATCTGACTAGATACTCTATATATGGATTTTGGGCTCCCACTTCCTCCATTGCCTTCTATAAATTAGCTGTTCACAACTTAAGCTCTGATACCTTTTCCTTCATCATATTGGGATTTTGTTATCGTCATCTTTGGATCACACAGGCTGGTGTGTGCACTTAGTTGCCGCTTCACGTAGATGGCTGCTTGTTTGAATACAGCCTTTAAAACCCCAGACACTATTCCAGTTGATAGCCTGGCACCATCTGCTTTCTTCACCACACTTTGCTATCTTTGATGATATTTTCATGAAGGTAAGTATCCAGTAAATGTTCCTGAAATTTCTATAGTTGATATCTAGTTTTATAGCATTGTGATATGAGAAAAATGGATCATAGGATCTCAATGTATTTGACTTTTTTAAGGCTTTCTTTGTGGCCTAGCTTGTGTTTTTTTACTTTGGAGTATGTACCGTGTGTGCTGCAGAACATACACTGTACAATTGTCAGATGGAGTGCTTTATGTATATCTAGGAGTGACCTGATTGTATTGTTTAGTTCTTCTGTTTCTTTATTGAATTTCTCTCCCAATGATTTGTATTTCCTTGAGAGCAGTATATTGAAATCTCCTATTATTGTGAAATGGTTGCTTTATCTCTTCAATTCTACAAGGATTTGGTTAATGTATTTTGAGGGTCTTTCATTGGGTGTGTATGTGTTTTTTATGGTTTTATGTTCCTGGTATATTATTTCTTTAATCATTATGTAATGTGTATTCTTTTCTCTCATTATGTTATTTGCCTTCATGTCTATTTTACTGGAAATTAAATTTTACTACTCTAGCCTTTTTATGGTTGCCATTGGCTTTGCAGCTTCCCCCCCCCCCCCCAATCCTGTGGGTTTCTAAGACTGTAGCTGTTTATGGGAGTAGAAAGCCCTAACTTTTTTTCTGAGGAGGGGCTAATGGTAGACCTTGCAGATGACAGTCCAGTGCCTAACCATTATGCCACCAGAGGTTCCTGGGTTTAATCATTTGGCTTACTGGGGTGTTTGCCACCGGTTTCTAGGTTGATTTGGTAGTGGGGAACTCACGAACTCCTTCTGGGTAAATTTGGTAGTGGGTGAGAGTGCTGGCACAAGTCTCTAATCATGCAGAGCAGCATAACACAGGCTGTGTGGTGTTGGCTGCCATCTGTTGTTGATCCAGTGGTGCCAAAATAGGTAGTGGCATTTGCCTAGCCACTGGTGCAGTAGATATGGTGTGTATGGCTGAGTAGGGTCTCTGGCTCCTAACTGTTAGGGAAAGAGAGGGGAGGAAAAAGAAAGTAATTATAAAAAGGGGGATGTGAAAGAAAGGAGACTTAATAAGAAAGGAAAAGAAGAAAGAATAAATCATCAAAAGCAGAATAATATTTGCATAAGTGCTAGCTGCCAAGTGGGAGTGGTGTCAGGGAGCAGTGTGCTTACTCGATGGATTGGAAAAAATGAAGAAGGGAAGAGATAGTGGAAAGAAACTAAATAAGAGAAGGTAAAGACAGAATAACTAAGACGAAAAGGAAAAAATGGCATCATACTTGTACAAGCCTTAGCCACCAAAAACAGCTGCAGCTGGATTGTGGAGTTTACTCTGCTTTCCATGGAGGGATGAGTGGGTGCTGCTGACCCTAGATGCAGGGGGCATGGGTATAGGCTCTTGCTTCCTGGCTCAAAAAAAGACTGGGGGAGGAAAACGAAAATGAAAAAGAGTAGAGGGAAGAACTAAGAAAGAGGAAAGAAGCATAGTACTGGTTAAAGTGCTAGCTGCCCCATCTAGGAGGGATGAGGGTTGGCACTACTAACAACAGAGTCAGTGGAGGGAGGAACATCTGCTCTATGAGAACAGAAAAGAGGAGGGGTAAAGGAAGAGGGAGAAAAGAAAAATAGAAACGAGGACAAGAGGGAAGAACTATGGAGAAAGTTAAAAGGAAAGAAAAAGTCGCTTAACATTGGCAGTATATGTGGGGGGGTATAGTTGGGCTGGCTGCCAGGTGGGGAGACTGGTCTCTCCCTCTGGTCACTGGGAGGTTTTGCAAAGTAAGCAGAAAGATCACACCGCTCCTGTCACTGATCACTGATGTGGGTGCGGGTACAGTTGTAGGCGAGTAGAGCCCATTAATCTGGTTCCTGCTCAGATCAGATTCTACTTGCGATACCAGTTGGCGGTTCACTGCTCCATTTGCCTATTTGCCATTTTTGTTTCATTCTTCCTTGTCAATGTTTGATCTACTTCTTTATCCTCTCCTTTGAAGCTGTGGGTTCAAGGATTATCATCAGGATCCCTTGGACTTAGTTTCTTGAGCCTTTGTTTTAGAAAGTCTGTGTATCATATTTGCCTAGTCCACTATGTTTGGATCATTCCTGTAATGATAATATATTAATATATTAATAGATATGAAATTCCCAGAAAGACACACAGCAATTCACTGCACATAACAGTCAGAGATTAGAGTGCTCACAGATTCAAATAAGCAGAGTTTCAGCATAGTGGATGTTAAAAACCAAAAATACCAAACTCAGTGCCATCGAGTCAATACTGACTCATAATGACCTTATGCCCCTATGAGTTTCTGAAGCTGTAACTGTTTATGGGAGTAGAAAGTCCTGTCTTTCTCTGTCAGAGGTGTTGGTGGTTTTGAACTGCTGACCTTGCATATCACAGCTTAACACTTAACCACTACATCATCAGGGTTCCATTCAAAGTAGACATTACCAAACTGTTATGTAAGCTTCACATTTTAACCGAGACCACTAGAGGGCATGTGATGTTAAATCAAGAATGTTTCCTATTTAACAAGATTTTATTAATGTGCTTCACATTTCTATTTATTGATTTGATGTTCCTCTAAACTATTTCATCAGTTCACAGTGTTCTCTTGAACTAATTTATTTTCATCAGCCTAATATCTGGCTCATAATAGATCTTCCATAAATATTTATAATTTGAACTAAGGGATTCATATTTTGAATCAGTAGATTCCAAATCATGACATGTGCTTTCTATTAATTAACTGTGGTCAGTAGTTTCAAGAAACTATCAGTTTTTATAACCTGGCTAATAATACAATATCCATGATTTTTATTACCTAAACACATCTACGAAAGAGGATGAAAAGATTCAAGCTTGGAATTTATATTCTTTATTTGTGCAAATGATAGTATCAGACAATGATATATGTTGTAATGTGTGAGTTAATAGTCATTAAAGCCCCATGAACGGACTCTGCTCTTGCACTAAATTCCTCTCTCCAGGGTTTGCCAGCTAATAGAGGATATAGTTCAATTAGAGTTTTTGTCCCTGCCAGAATTGTTAACTCTGTTTCTCCAAATGGGGATTAAGCTGCTCATGAAACCTGATTTCCACGATGTGTTTTAGAGCTGGAGGGTTGTTTGGGATAAAGAAATTTATCAACAACAAGCTTCCCTGGCTGCCTTTTAATAATTAATTGCTTTCATTGAAATTCTCCACTGAAGGGATTTTGGATGTCTGGCCTGGTTCTATTGGCACTGGTGGCTGAAGTCTTTGACTGTCCTTGATCTAGCCCCATGAGCCTAGGCCCTCAGTATTGCAGTACCGTGCAACCATTTCAAATAGCCTGAGAAATACAGCCCAATTTTTATGTTTTGATAGACTATTTTTTCAGAGTAGTTTTAGATTTACATCAACATTGAAGAGACTATAGAGAGTTCCTACCCATAGCTTAACGTCTTGCCTTAGTATGATATATTTATTATAATTGATAACTAATGTTAGAACATTATTATTAAGTGAAATTCTAATTTATCCAGATTTCCTTAGTTGTCAGTTAGTGGCCCTTTATTGTTCCAGAACTTCACATTACATTTAATCACCATGTCTCCTCTTTGGCTGTGATAGTTATTCGATATTCTTGCTTTTGATAACCTTGATAGTTTGGAAGAATGGTTATAGTTCTCAATATTAGCAATTTTTCTATTTTACAAGGAGACTTCAAGAAGTTTTGTGGAAAATGGAATTAAATGATAGTGGAATTTTCCATGAACTTTTTTGAAGTCCGCCTTGTATATATTTAAAAATATTTCTCAATATGTTTAATGGGATCAATCCAAATAGCCTGAGAAATGTAGCCATTTTTATTGTTCTTTCTAGCATCTGATTTTAAAATATGAACAGTTCTTGAAGCTGCTTCTTGCTAGAGAAGGGTAACTGCCCATGCAGTTGTTTCCCAACGTGGGTGATACTGCCCCCCTGGGGTATGTGTGTGTGTGTGCTGCAATGATCCATCAAATCCAAACTTACTGCCATCCATTCAATGCTGACTCATAACCCCCCTGTGGGGTTCAGAGACAGTAACTGTTTATGGGAGTAGAAATCCCAGTCTCACTGAGTTGCTGGTGGTTTTGAACTTCCGACCATGTGGATCACAGCCCAATGTCTAACTACTACACCACCAGGGCTCCAGGGGTCTGCAAAAGCAGATACCTATATTTTATCCTGGATTATGGACTACAGGACATAAGTTTTTGATTGCCAGGGGGGTTCTGAATAATATTTTTCTGGAAAGGAGGCAGTAGATCAAATAAGTGTGGGAACCTATGGTTTATGGTTTATGGCATTGGCAAATGTTCTAATATAGAATGCCATAGGAGTAAACTTTTCTGTTTATTATTTATAGTCACCAAACCCACTGATGTGTTCATAATTTTTTTAAAGAAAACAAAATGGAAATTATTGGTTGAAATTCAAAGCCAATATCTAGAACTATGGTGTTTTATTCCCTACCCCAACATCTGAACTATAGTGATAGTCTTAATTTTTAGTGTCAGAATTTAAATATAAGAACTTAAAAGAAAAAGAAGAAAGTATCAACTAGATAAGTCACATATTGTTTCATAGCTTTACCTAAATTTAATTTTTTATCCCAACCTGTCTTTACTATGAGATAAAAATTCAGCTTTCTTTTTAAAGCATAGTTTCACATGTTTAAATCCAATACTGACACAGATTCTTATACAAGTGATACTACTTAATTTAGTTGGAATGCTAGTATGGTACATTAGCTTTCTAAATTCTTTGTTAGAGTTCAATGAATTTTTCTTCTGTGAATCTTTACTTTCCGTGCCATATATAATTTAGTCTAAAAAAAGATATGGTCTTTTGAATTTTAGTAAAAATGGCTCTTTAAACTCTTCTGGAGACTTGAAGCAAATCAGGGTAAGGTATAGATTGAGAAGAACTGAAATAACTAATCTTTTGACTTATGTGCTTTATAATAATAGTAATAACAAAACATACAGGATGAGTCAAGTGGTAGTTGTGGACTTTATTCCAGACAACTAACAAAATGTCTATGAGGGATTATTACAGCTTCCTCTAGGAGTTAGCTTGAAGATTCTGAAGCTTTTATTAATGCCTGGGCCCAGGATTCCTTATCTGTAAAATTTCTATAAGAGGATGTACATTCATAAAGAACTTACTAAACACTTGTTAACTTTATAGACTTCTGTTTGCCCTTCCAGGTGTACTTCATTTTAAAGAATGGCAACATTTACTAAAATTTTCTTTAAAATGTATATTACTTTTGTAGTAAATGTGGTGTGAATCTTTGGAATTTGCATCATTCAAATGAAATAAAATTGTTAGGAGGAATGATACAAATTGTGGAAAATTTAAAACTGTTCAGATAAGTCAGAAGTCTTTCTACCCTATTAGATTATAATTTTCCAAAAGGCTCAACATTGAATGCAGTTCATTCAGGTGGGATGATTTACCTCACATTACATGCTTGAATGGATTTTTGTTCCTGATGAAAGATTTGTTTGCTTTCTGGCAATATCTGTGGCTATTTAGCTCAGGCAGTTAGAATATAGTGCTAACAAACCCAAGATGGTGATTTTAGTTCCCGTTTTAGTAATCTTGTTTAGTAATCTGCTATAACAGAAACTATACAAGTAAAATTGCTTTAACAAAAAAAATCCATTTTTTTCAGTTAAGGAGGCTAGAAATCTGAATTCAGGATGTCACCTAAGGAAAGGTCCTTGTCTCAACTGTGGGGCTAGTATTAAGTAGAGATCTGCAAGTGTCTTGCTTTCATTCTTTCCCATGGTGTCGTAATCCCCATGTTCTAGGGAAGTACTCAGCACAAGGTCTGGATCTAAAGGTCACGTTCTTCCCTTAGCTGTTTTTTCTTGGCAGTGGTGAAGCCCATCTTTCTCAGTTTGCTTTTCTTTCCATGCATTTCTTGTAAGATAAAATGTGTGACTTTAATCAGAGTGGCGACTTGAGTCAACTGGTGATTTGAGTAATGGAGGGACCTGACTCACACCCTCTAGCAAGTCTGTGACTCTAGGTATACTTCACACTAATCATGCCTCATTAATGTATAGAGGTTAGGATTTTAAATGACTAACAAAAGTGGAGGATAATTATATCAGATACAACCTGGAGAACAATGACACAAGACTAGGTTACAAGGATCCACATGTGACCTCTTCCCTGGGAGAGGGACAGCAGAGAAGGGGGGAAGGGAGACTCCGGATAGGGCAAGATAGGACAAAATAACGATGTATAAATTACCAAGGGCACATGAGGGAGGGGGGAGCAGGGAGGGAGGGGGAAAAAAAAGAGGACCTAATGCAAGGGGCTTAAGTGGAGAGCAAATGCCTTGAGAATGATTGGGGCAGGGAATGTATGGATGTGCTTTATACAATTGATGTATGTATAAAAGAAATGGAATCCTTAAGAAAACCTAAAAAAAAAAAGACTAGGTATCATGGCCTAGCTATGTTGAGACATATTTTGGGGGAACATAATTCAATTCATGAAATTTCCCTATATAAACTGGTTAGTTTTGGCTCATTTTCATGCTGCTAACTATAATTTACCTTAGCCAATCATTGCTTAAAAAATAAAGCATATCTATATTACAAGGGAGACCGAAGTTGAGATGTAGCTATTGTCATTATTGTTAGCTACTGTTGAGTCCACTCTATCTCACAGTGACCCTATGTGGAACAGAAGAAACCATCTCCTATTTCTACAGCATCCTCACAATTGTTCTTATGTTTGAGCCCATTGTTGCAGCCACTGTGCAAATTTCATCTCATCAAAAGTATTCTTCTTTTCCCCTACCTCTCTACTTTGCCAGGAACAATGTCCTTCTCCAGGGACTGGTCTCTCCTGATAATATATCTAAAGTATAAGATGAAGTCTCACCATCCTTGCCTCTAAGGAGCATTCTGGTCGTACTTCTTCTTTTTTTTTTTTTTTAACATTTTATTAGGGGCTCATACAACTCTTATCACAATCCATACATATATATACATCAATTGTATAAAGCACATCTGTACATTCTTTGCCTTCATCATTCTCAAAGCATTTGCTCTCCACTTAAGCCCTCTGCATCAGGTCCTCTTTTTTTCCCCCTCCCTTCCCACTCCCCCCTCCCTCATGAGCCCTTGATAATTTATAGATTATTATTTTGTCATATCTTGCCCTATCCGGCGTCTCCCTTCACTGCTTCAAGACAGATCTGTTTGTTATTTTGGTAGTCCATGGTACTTTCAATATTCTTCACCAACACCATAGTTCAAATGCATTCAGTTTTCTTTGATCTTCTATGTTCATTGTCTGACTTTCACATGCATATGAGGTGATTGAAAATACCATGGCTTGGGTCAGCTGCACCTTAGTCCTCAAAGTAACATCCTTGCTTCTTAGCACTTTCAGGAGGTGTTGTGTAGCTAATTTACTTAATGCAGTGCAGCATTTGATTTCTTGACTGCTGTTTTCATAAGCATTGATTGTGCATCAAAGCAAAATGAAATCCTTGGTAGCCTGAACCTTTTCTTCATTTATCATGACGTTGCTTATTGGTTTGGTTGTGAAGATTTTGGTGTTCTCTTCATTGAGCTGTAATCCACAGTAACTATTTCAATCCATGAACTTCATCAGCAAGTGCTTGAAGTCCTCCTCACTTTCAGCAAGCCAGGCTGTATCATCTGCATATCACACGGTGTTAATTTAAGCCTTCCTTCAATCCTGATACCACATCCTTCTTCATATAGCCAGCTTCTTTGATGATTTGCTCAGCATACAGAATGAATAAGTATGGTGACAGGATGTAACCCTGATGCACACCTTTCCTGATTTTAAACCACGCAGTATTCCCTTGTTTTGTTTACACAACTGCCTCCTGATTCATGTACATAAGCATAATTCCCATTCTTCTCAGGGCTATCAATAGTTTGTTTTGAGCAACATAGTTGTATGCTTTCCATAGAGTTTTCACAGACTTTGGAAGCAGAGGACTGCAGAGTTTTGCTCCAAATCGTGAGGGTGTGCACTGGTTTAGAGCACATCCAGCTCCTGGGCTGTACTCAAAGCTGGTAGCTCTTCAACTCACTCGGTGTATCTAGGCGAGAGTAGCAAACCCAAATGAGGGACATGTTGCTTCCAAAATCCAAAGATGCCCACTAGGTGCTATGCCTCCCTCCTTTCCTTTCTTCCTTCCTTTAATAAAACCTGTTTTATTGACATATAATTTGTATAACATTCTATTCAATAGTTTAATCAGATTTAAAGAGTTGTACATTCGTAACTACGATCAATTTTAGAACATTTTTTCTTTATTGTAAACATTGTTATTAGCGCCACATTTCCTCCCATCCTCTCTTGCCATACTGCTAAGCAACTCTCTAAGGTGTTTATATAGCCCCGTTCTGCTTTAGTGGTAGTATTATCAGCTTTTTGAGAGATAATAAAGTAACTTCCATGGGGTCTGTCCTGTTCTTAATGGAATTATTTGGCTTTTATTTGTTTAGGTGATAATGGTTTCTTAAATATTTTCGAAATTAGTCCTTTGTCCAATGTGTCATTTCCATTTTCCACCCTGGTCTCTGGGTTCTCATTTTATTCTTTTAATTAAAATGTTTGCACACAAGTGCTTTATTTTTAGTAGATTCCAGTTACCTAGTTTGTCTTTCTTTATGGTTGGTAGTATGTTTCTGCAATAAATTAGGACCCTTACATGTGTCCTTATTTTCTCATCGATGATCTATATAATTCTTGGATTTACATTTAGGTCTTCAATACATCTTGAGTTTATTTTGTATATTGCATGAGTTATAGGTCCATTTTTGTACAGGTAGAAATACAATTTTGCCAGCACCAGTTGCTGAAGAGACCATCTCTTACCCATTGAATGTTTTTAGTAGCCCTTTCTCAGTGATCAGTTAGGTAGAAGGTTCCATATAATTTACTTGAATATGGAAGACCAAAGGAAATTCAGTACCTTTGAACTATAGCATTGGTGAAATTATACCATGGACTGCCAAAATTATAAACAGATCTGTCTTGGAAGAAGTACAACCAAAATGCTCTTTAGAGGCAAGGATAGTGAGACTTTGTCTCATGTATTTTGAACATGTTATCAAGAGAGACCAGCCTCTGGAGAAGGACATCATGACTGGTAAAATGAAGGGGCTGGGAAAAGGATAAAACTTTTGATGAGATGAATTGAACAATGGTCTCAACAAGGGTCTCAAACTTAAGAACAATTATAAGGATGGTACAGGAATGGGAAGTGTTTCCTTCTGGATACCATGCACCTTATTTACATTATTGGCAAGCTATGGAATCCCCTTGGTGGGCCACAAACACTACAAATTTGCATACTGTTACTCAGTGATTTAGTTGCAATTAGAAAGATTCCAAGTGGAAGAGCCATATTTTGTATTTCATTGCTTACATTTCTTAAAAGCTTGTGATCAGTCATCGAAGATTTAGCTATTTATCTCTACTCATCTAGAACAAAAGGGAAAGAAGGAAACCTAAGAGTCAGAGAAGGGACCAAACTGTAGGACTAATTGTCTCCATAAACCACAGCCTCTTTTCCCCTGACGCCAAAAGAACTAGATGGTGCCTAATAACCACTACCAAAGGTTCTATTCAGGGTTACAATAGATGGATCCTGAAAGAGAGGGAGAGAAATGTGGAACAGAACTTTAAATTAAAAAAAAAAAATCCAGATTTACTAGACCCATTGAGGCTGGAGTAATCGCTGAGCATATTGCCCTGAAATACAACTTAAACCTTGACCCAAAACTAACTCCTGAAACAATCTTTTAACCAAATAACAGGTTATCCTAAAAAGTCAAAAATGTTACTCTCGAGTACTATACTCTTTTAAATAAATTAGCTGTATGAGGCCAAATGAACACAGTTAATTTAAAGCAAAGATGAGAATGGTGGGGCAGTGTGACTAAGCTAATGGCAGTGGAACCCCTAGAATGGAAAATTAAGACTATTGATACAATGTGCAGAATTGAACCAATGTTAATGAATATTATGCGGGGAAATTGACAATGGGAACCTGTTTTGCTATATAAGCTATGAAAAATACTATTAAATATATTTTAAATATTATGCTAAAAAGAATCTAGTCACAAAGGACCATAAACTGAATGATTCCAAATGTATGAAATGTCCAGATTAGGTACATTTACAAAGACAAAAATTAGTGGTATTCAGGGGCTGGGTGTGGTTGTAGAAAATAGTGACTGCTGATGCATTTGGGATTTCTATTTAGGGTGATGAAAATGTTGTAAAATTGATTTTGCTGATGAATGTCTGCATGACTCAGTGAATATACTTAGAGGCACTGAATTGTGTACTTTAAATGGGTGAATAGTGTAGTATGTGAATTACATCTCAGGCTATTTTTAGAAAAGAAATATCAGATCTTTTAGATATTGTAGTATACTCATGTATTTTAACGATCCCAGATTTTTTTCCCCCTGAATTATTAGCATTCTGTTTTTCTCTTCAGTATAAGAATGGGTAGAGGAAAATGAGGACTTGGGAATTCTTCAGATCTACACTTTTCAAAAAACTGAGTCTGTTCATTATTTTGTTTACAATATAGGGTTTTATAAAGTAATTCCCCAGTTGAGACACACTCTTTGCAGTATAACATTTTAATTAAGAGATGGCTTTTGCATAAGGGAGAATTCAGGTTTATTGGTAATGCAATAATACAAAATATGAAGGTGCTTCAAACATTCTTGGAAAATGAAATTAGAAGATAAAGAGAAAGTATAATGTTTATTTCACAACATAGGATCCATCAAGATCAAAGCACCTTTGTAAATGATAATACCAGCCAATTAGTACATATCTGAACAACTGAGGATGTTGGGAATTTAACTATGTCAGTGCTGTCTGATTTACATTTTAATTGAAGAAAAATGGATGTCCTTTAAAATATTTTTAAGAATAGGAAACAAAATGAAGTTAGAAGAAGCCAAACCAGGACTATAAAGTAGCTTCCTGTCAGAAAATTGCCCTTGTTTGATGAGAGGAACAATCAGGAACATTATGATGACGGAGACTGGTGAAGTCTTGCTGGGCATGTTTTTCTGCCAAAGCTTTGGCTAATGTTCTCAACACCCTCTGGTTTTTCAGAAAGTCAACAAGCAAAACGTCTTGAGCATCCTCAAAAAAACTGTTGCCATCACCTTTAATTTATGACTGGTCCACTTTTGCTTTGACAAGAGCACTTCCATCTCATGATAGTCATTGCTTTGAGTGTACATTGTTTTCAGAATTATACTAGTAAAATCATGTTTCATCTCTGATTAGAATTCTTCAAAGAAATGCTTCAGGTTCTTAACTGGTTAAAATTTCCACAGAAAGCGTTCCTCTTTCTATGATCAGGACACATAGTTTTGGCACCCATTGAACAGAGCATGTGCTCCATTTTAATTTTTCAGTCAGAATTGTGTCAACTGAAACAATCTGCGGTGTTGGCTATGGTTTCTACTGTTAATCTTTGTCTTCTCAACTCTCAATTAGAGTACCAACAAGATTGTTTTTTCGAAACTTGATATGGATGGTCTACTTCAGTGGGCTTCATCCTCAGCATCATCTTATTTTTCTTAAAACAAGTTATCCATTTGTAAATTGCTGATTTCTTCATAGCATTGTCCCTGTAAACTTCTTGTGAAATAGCAGTGATTTCACCATTCTTCCATTCAGACTTTACCATAAATTTGGTGTTTGTTCTTGCTTCAATTTTAGTAGAATTCATGTTGCTCTGATAGGGGCTCTATTCAAACTGATGTTTTAACCTACTTAGTGCCTCAATCTAGATCCTGTTCATACGTGGTATAAAAACTTAGTTCATATATGTGATAAAAAACAGCATATTTTGCTGTAAACTTTTTTTAAACCAGTGTAGTTTTTTTTCATAATAACAAATTTTTCATGAATTTTTGAAGACCACTTGTATGCAACTTTAAATAACGCTCACTAAGGCAGAACTATGCCTGCTGGGATATATGTCATAATAAAGAGTATGAAACAAGCAATTATGTGGTAGTTTTAGGTTGCAGATTTTTGTGCAAGAGATTTTAACCGAAGTCCAATAATTTTCAATTCCCTAACCTTAGGATAGTACTCATGTACTTATTCTCACACTAAGGAATTTCAGCCTTAATTCCAAAGGATTATTTCAGTTCCTTTAATTTGTTGCAGGTGAATTAAAGGTAAAGTCCAGTTTGCTTAGTGGGATTTCCAAATCTGATTCTTCTGGCGTAACCTATGAAACACCTTGAAAGAACAAAGTCTAAAGTCCAGGCTGTCTATAGCATGCAGCCTGGGTCACCAAGGGCTGGATAGAAATTTGATTAAAAGTACCCAATTAAGAACATAATCAATAAATACCAGGTGTATTCTCCTGTTGGAGTAATATTAAGCATTTTTCCCAATTGAGGACTAGTTTATCCATCAGCCAATGTGAAGTCACCTCCTCTGAGACAAAGATCACTGTCCCCCCCACCCCCCGCCACCCCATCAGCATCACCTCTGCACTTGAATTTCTATTGGGGTTCATTGAGCACCCTTGTAGAAGTGTCTGTTGATTTGGGGTAACCGTAGACATGTTATATAGCAGGGACTGATTGTTCCACTCTCTCTACTCCAGAAACTGACCCGAGCTGAGGTGAGGCCCCCTTTGTTGAATTGGTTATTAAGATATACAAACAGGAGGGGAGAAGTGGATCATGAGGGGGAGACCAAATAAGAAATTACATGACCTGAGAACAGGTGCTTGCCTTTGTCTTAGTATTTGTCCTTTTGTGATTGACTAAGTATAATAGTTTCTAGACCCATCCTTGTCATGTAGTGTTTCGTGGTTTCACCAGTTTTGTGTATGTACCAGAGTTTATTTATCCATTCTACTGATGGATGTTTGGGCTGCTTTTCCTATCTTGTTATATGTGAACAGTGTTGTGACGAACATGGGGGCATACATTTGTTTGTATTTTGTCTCTTCTTTAGGTACAGCAGAGGTATTGCTGGGTCTTAAGGGATTTCTCTTTCCAATTGTTTTAAGTAGCTATTGCTTTCCACAATGGTTGTACATATTTATAAGCCCACCAACAGTGTATTTTCAATCACTCCACACACTCTCCGGCATTTGTTGTTTTGTTTCTATTTAAAATTTTTTAATTGGGCTATGGTTGTGGGTGTAAGGTGGTGTCTCGGTTTGATTTGCATCATCTGGATGGCTAGTGTTTGTGAGCATTTCTTCATGTGTTTGTTAGCTATCCACGTGTAGCGTGTTGTCTCCCGTGAATGCCTATTCATGTCCTTTGCCCACCTTTTAATTGGATTATTTGATTCTTTCTTATTGAGATATTACAGAATTCTGTAGATTTTGTAATTAATTCCTAGTCTGTTGTTTCATTGCTAAAGAATTTTTCCCAATCTGTGGGCTCTTATTTTATTCTTTTGATGAAGTCATTTGATGTGCTTAAGTGTTTTATTTTTAATAGATCTTTATTTCTATTATATTCTATTCATTCTATTTTGTTTTCTATTATGTGTGCCTCCTTTATGATATTTGGTAGTCTGTGTATGTCCTGCAATAGGGCCCTTAAGTTTGTCCCAATTTTCTCATTGATCATCCTTACAGCTTTGAGATTTACATTCACGTCTCTGTTTCATCTCCAGTTAATTTTTGTACATGGACTAAGATATGGGTCTTGTTTCATTTTTCTGCAGATGGAGAGCCAACATATCAAGTACCATTCATTGAAGAGAGTATCCCTTTGACATTTAATATTCTTTGGTTATTTGTTGAAAATCAGTTGCCTGTAGGTAGATACTTTTATTTCTGGGCTTTCTATCCATACATTGGTCTATGTATCTATCAGTATACCTGTACCAGGCTGTTTTGACTACTGTCACTGTGTAGTAAGTTTTGAGGTCAGGTAGTGCAAGACTTCCTACTTTGTTCCTCATTTTCAAGAATTCTTTGCTTACCCTGGGCTTCTTCCTTCTTCATATGAAGTTGGTAACTAATTTTTCCATTTCTTTAAATGAATGAAGTTAGGAATTGGATCGGAATTGTATTTTATTTGTAGATTGTGTTGTGCAATCAGCAGTACATTTTCACAACATTACGTCTTCCTAACCATGAACATGGCATTGTCTTCCATTTGTGTAGATCTCTTTTGGTGTCTTGTAATAACGTTCAGTATTTTTTTTTGTATAGGTCCTTTGTTTCTTTGCTTAGATTTATTCCTAGGGATTTTATCTTTTGTGTGACTATTGTAAATGGTATTGTTTTCTTCATGTCTTTTTTGAAGCTTTCACTGGTATATAAGAATCCGGTTAATTTCTGCTTGTTATTCTTGTATCCTGCTACTTTACCAAATCTCTCAATTGTTTCCAAGAGTCTTTTTGTGGAGTCCTTAGCGTTTTCTCTCTATAAAATCATATCGTCTGAAAATAGCGAGAGCTTTACTTCTGTGTCCAGTTGTACTCTCCTAATTTCTTTTTGTTTGCTAAGACTTTCACATGATTCAATGTGTATTTTGGACCGACACAGTTCTATCGATAATACTTGCCTTTCTAACATTACTACCTACCTACCACTCCTTGCTCAAGGATTATACTAATCCTCTGTGTCTTCTGACTTTTTCCCTACCTGCCTCTTTTCTTTCTGGGCAGCTGATTTTCTTTCACAGTACAACTTACTTGTCACCTTTGTATTGGTTCCTGTCTTTCATAGACAGAGTTAATTGCTTTCATTTCGTTTAGGAGTGTCTGGCTTTACCAATAGTATATCATGTTATATTTTAGTGTGTTAATTAATCAGCCTTTGTCATTCAAGCCTTCAGTAATAGAGACCAAATTTTATTTGTTTTACTTGTGTATACATTGACTGTATAAAATATAGGCCTAGCCCATATTAGAGATAGCAATTCATGTTTGATTGCTGAGTAAAGTTGGTCATCTAGTTAGTTATGGCCTAAAAATAGAAACACAAAATAGCACTCCTCTACTCCCTGTACCCAGCTTCTTGATTATTAGCAATAAATAAATATTTAGTGAGCACCTCTGGAATAACTAGTATTATGAAAGATACCAAACTACACTCACTACCCTCGAGTCAATTGCAGCTTATTGTGACCCTATAGGGTAGAGGGTAGAACTACCCCTGTGGCTTCCAAGACTGTAACTCTTTACAGGAGCAGCAAACCTCAGCTTTCTCCCCAGAGCAGCTGATGATTTCACACTGCTTACCTTTCGGATAGTGTCCCAATGCATATATACTGCGCCACCAGGACTCCTCTGTGGAAGGTACAGATATATATAAATCCCGGTCCTTGTCTGTAAGGCTCTTATGTTTTCAACATGTTTGAGAAAACTTGAAAACAACATAAAATACTATACGAGTGGGTACTTTACAAAAAAGAGGTTGTGATATGAGGGGTGATAATGCATTTGGAGTTTGTTCCACCAGGTCAGACTGTTAATCAGCCTTTCTATTTACAGGCTCTGAAAAGATTGCATAACAAAAAAAGGCCTAATTTGTGGCAGATGGAACTGGTTTTGCCACCACAACAATGCACCTGCTCACGCAGCCATCTCAGTGCGCCAGTTTTGGGCAAAAACCAGCATTCCTCTTGCCCCACGTACCTTACTCACCTGACCTCTCTCCATGTAACTTTTGTTTCCGCAAATGAAAGGACAGCGATTTGATGACGTTAGAAGAGGTGAAGAAAAAAACAAGAGAGGTTCTGTCAACCATCCAGATGAGTTTGAAACATATTTCCAAGAATGGAATTTCAGATTTGACAAATGTATTAAGAGTAATGGAGAGTGCTTTGAAGGTGATACGGTTATGTTGTAAATGCATACATACATACATACATACATACATACATACATACATACATACATACATACATACATAGCTTTGGGGAGAGAATCCGGGTTTGGGGGACTACCCCTCATATAATAAAGCATTAAACAGTTTAAAGCAAATAGGTATTGCAACTCAGTAAAAAAAGAAATTCGCTGGCACAGCATTCAGGCAACTGAGAGTCCTAGAACTAACACTAAGTAGATTTCCAAAGTGGCAACAGGAGGCTAACAGTTTTCAGGAATATTATTGGCAAGCTGCTGTTGCTAGCTGCCATCCGGTCAGCCCATGTACAACAGAATGTGCACTCATTGTGATCCATATAGTACGTTTGGCTGGCGAATTTTCCACTCAGACAGTTCTGTGCCGTAGCAGCACCACCTACACTGGCTGCGCTCACTCCCCTTGGGCAAACTATGAAGTCCACTATAATCCCCTAGCTGACTTGATTAAGGGGAAAACTAGTTGTATGGACTGGGAACATTTTTGAGGCTTTTAGGCTCTCGCCTACTGTGTAGGGAACCTCGTATCTTTACTTCTTTTATAGAACTTTTAAAAATCCCATTTCTTCAAAAATATTTTATTGAGTGTCATATTAATTTCCTATTGCTGCTATAATAAATAACTTAAAACAACATAAATATATTCTCTTACAATTCTGGAAGCTAGAAGTTTAAAATGTGTCTGGCAGGGCTAAAATCAAGATGCCTACAAGGCTGTGCTACCTTCAGAGACTAGAGAATTTGTTTTCTTGTCTTTCCCAGGTTTTAAAAGCTGTGTTCCTTGCAGCCCTTGGCTTGCTCCTTTCTCCAATTGCAAAACCAGCAATGGAGCATCTTCTCTGACTTTGCTTCCACCTTCTCCTCTGTGTCAAATCTCCCTCTTATAGGATACTTTACAATTAGGTCTCACCCAGGTCATCTGAAATAATATCTAAACCTCATGATCCTTAATTTAAGCACACTTGCAAAACCCCTTTTGCCATATAAAGTAACATTCACCGGCTCTGGAAATGAAGACATGGAGGCCAGTATTCAGCCTCCCGCAAGTAGCTAGTACATTGCGCGCACGGTGCTAAGGACTTTCTACCTTGTGCTATACTTATTGTGGCCATAGGTTTTCTCTGGTGCAACAATACGAAACCCTGGGGGATAGAATCTCTTGTTTCTTTCTCACAAAACCTAGTAGGTGGCCTTGCTTATAGTATGTACTCAGTATTGAAATAATAATTAATGACGTGAGTCAAACTTTGTTCCATAAATATAATTTTCATTAACTTCATTCCACAGGCATTTGTCGAGGTAGAAAGAGAAGTGTCTTTGATATCTGGATAATCATATACAATTCAGCCAATCGTTGCTGAGCTTTACTATATACTAGCTAGTAATGACAGTGCTAAGGAGGATGGTTAACATACTCCTGCCCTCAAGGAGAAATGGTGAGTAGCCCCAGGTGCCCCGGGTGACTAATAATGGTCTAGTTTGTGGAGAAGCACTTCTCCAAACCAGGGCTGTTCTGAGAGAAACCGTTTAATAAAGAAGCCCTGAGCATCACTTATCACCATCACTTTCCTTTCTACTATTGAAATTTCCTCCCCAAATCACTGCCAAGAATTCTCCACGGGGTGATTGAACACCTCTTTATTACAGGGATCTCACTTCTACCCAGTGCTTCCAATTTGATCCTAATTCATTAAGAAAATTAGCAAAATCCTTTCTTCCACTGAGCTAAAAATTATTCCTCCCTTTGACTTTCACCACTACTCTTATGAGCTCTTCTTCCTTCCGCAGCCACATACCTACTTTGCCCAGTCTTATGGCAGTCATTCAAGTATTTCTAGGGATTCATTTCTAGGACTTATTTATTCATTCTGTATTTTTCTGCGCGTTTCTTATATGCTTGATACGGTGCTAGGGGCTCGAGATATAAAGATGAATAAGATGAAATTCCTGTTTAAGGACAGCCTAGCAAAGAGACAAACATGGGAATAGTTCACTTTCACAGGTATTCTATGAGAAGGAAATACAAATGCTCTAGGAGCTGGAGTTGGAGACCAGCCAGCTAACCCTAGGGCTGCAATGTCAATGATATTGTTCAATAATTTCTACATTCCATTGTATCATCTTTTGGGGGGTACTAAGAATGTATGATGCGTATGGTTCTCTTCTAATTAGCTTAGATTAGTGAATGCTTCCAGTACTATATCCATTTGCTACAATATCTCAATTAGAATTCTGTCGACTCCTGAAACCTTGCTTTTCACCAAAGAGTTCAATGTAGTTTGGACTTCTTCCTTCAATACCATTCGTTCTTAATCATGTACACCTCCTTAAATGATTGGATGTCATCTAATTCTTTTTAGTACAGTGACTCTGGACCAATGAGCACAATTCAACCAATATGCAACATCAACATAAATGGGGGAAATACTGATATTGTAAAGGGTTTCATTTTTCTTAGATCCACAATCAATTCTCATGGAAGCAGTAGTCAAGAAAGCAAACAGCATACTGCATTGGACCAATCTGCTGCAAAAGACCTCTTTAAAATGTTAAAATTCAAAAATGTCTTGAAAGCTAAGGTGGGTCTGACTCAAGCCATGGTATTTTCAGGACATTCATATGCATGTGAAACCTGGGCAATACATAAGGAATCCTGATGAATAATTGATAACTTTGAAATATGGCATTGGCAAAGAATACTAAATATATATCATGAACAGCAAGAACAAATACTCTTGAGAATCAAGAATGGCAAGATTTTATCTCTTGTAATCTGGACAAGTTATCTGGAGAGACCAGTCCCTATCATGCTTCGTAGAGAGTCAGTAGAAAAAAGGAATATCCTATAGGAGGCACACTGACACACATCTAAGGTGCAACTTTGGCTTCTCCTCTATGGAACAAAGAAGAGTGAAGAAAATCCAAATGCATGGGAACAATTAATCCAAGGGACTAAAGAGCCTCGACAACCCTGAGACCAGAAGATTGTTGCTTGGCTACATTGTTGCTTGGCTACCACTGCCAACTCCTCTGAAAGAGATCACCAGACAGTTCTAATCTTGCCCTTTCAGATTTGTTTTTGTTTCCCACACTCAAATAACATTGAAAAGGAACACAATTTGAGTCTCTCAAGGATGCCAAAGCTGCAGTTCCTTCACAATGTAAATCAAACAGTATAGAATTCTTTGGGGAAAGTTTAAGGAAGCAGAAACAATGCCTCCATACATACAGACATAGATGGAAGATGTGTCCAGAAACAACAACTTTGCATTTCTATGTTTTTTATTAATAAAGCTTCTATGATGGTTTTAGCCGTCATTTTTGGCTTACTTTCATATAGGAGAACAGGAGTTGTCCACAGAGAAACAAGAGGACATATGGCAGAAACTGAACAGCAGACAACTCAATCTCCTCTGTCACATCTTTCTTTTTCTCTGGCTTCAGAAGAGGTGGGTCCCATCCTCCCAAAGCCATTTTACTTGCTTCTTTCCTGTAGTCTTCTCTGCACTGTTCATCCATCTCATATGCATTTCCAATATTTTCCTTTCAACCTTTAAATGTACTTAAATATTTTCAAATGGATAATACAAACACTATTGTGTTAGAAAGGGTTCTCTGGTTTGTCTCTCAGGAATGAAGGTCTGGGTCAACTATGCTTTAGCCTTTAATTTCTCTTGGCCACACCTCTCTTCTTTCCTTTCTCATTCAAACCTCTGGAAAACAGTCATCCTTTCCTAGGTATTTCTTTACTTTCTACTCATTACTTTCTCCAAAATTCTCTTATAAAGACCATTAACCTTAATTGCCAAATATGACTGATCCTTTAGTAACTAGCTGGACTGACCAGATAGTACATGGGATCTCTGAGAACTCTGTATTTTAAAAAGCTTTTGATATCTTGACATTCCAAGACCTCTCTAGCTACTCTTAATTGTTGCTTTTCAGTTGAATTCCCTAGTCTTTTCATCTGCTTGCCCATTAGAAATCAATGCTTCCTTGGGTTCTGTGTTCTCTTATCTTTCTTTTTGTACTCTCTTATTTGTCTTTCTCCTCACTCTTTTTATTTCACCTCAGTAATCTCATCCACTTTCAGAATTTATACCACCATTTGTTATATCCATAACACTTTTATTTCTATTTCCGCTTCTACCTCCATATACAACTCCGAATATCCAATTCACCTGAGTATTACTTCCATTGCATACCATCATCCACTCCTTTTTATTGTAGTAGAATATGCAATGGCTAATCACACAGAATTAATAATCAGATTGCTTGTGTGTTGAGTCTCAACTTTGCCACCTAAAAATCCTGAACAAATTGTTTTTCAGTATTTCTGTATCATGGAAAATGGGTAACAATACCAAACCTCCTAATGTTCTTGTGAGGACAGAAGAGCAAAATGCAAGTCACTAGCACTTAGCTTAAAATATATTAGCTATTGTTAAGAATTGCTTGCTTGTATGGGCCATACCCAAACAAGCTAAACAGAAACCTGGTCATCTTCCTCTTCTTTCACCTCCTCCCACATGCAACAAGAGCAATAACGGGTGCCCTCAAGCTGATTGCAACTGACATCACTTCTCATGCACTATTCTTGGTAAAGAGCCCTGGTGGCTCAGTAGTTGAACACTGGGCTGCTAACACAAAGATCTGCTCCTCCAAAGGTTACAGCCTAGAAAACTATGGAGGCAGTTCTACTTTGGCATATTGGGTTGCTATATGTCAGAAATTGGCTTGATGGCATATAACAACATTCCATGTTCATGGATAAGACAATATTTTTAACATGGAAGTTCTTCCCAGAATGATCATAGATTCAAAGCAATCACAAATCCCCAGTAAATTATTTTGTGGGTATCAACAAACTAATTCTAAAGTTATATAGAGAGGGAACCAAAACCCGCTGTCATTGAGTTGATTCCAACTCACAACAACCCTTTATAGAATTTCCAGGGCTCTAAATTTTTATGAGAGCAGACCAGCCTTAACTTTTCCCTGAGTGTGGCAGTGCGACACTTACTTGACAGTGCCACCAGAGGTCCTGGAAAGCAAAAGAGTTAGAAAAACCAACACAGTATCTAAAAAGAAGAACACATCAGAAGACTGATGCTATATAACTTTAATACTTAATATGCCTCAAGCCAAACACAAAAATAAATTTACAATGCAGTAAGGACCTAACTGTGCATTCTAAAACCATAAATTCTTAGAAAAATTCAGAAACAACCACATCAGGCTTATTTTTTTAAAGTAGACTCACTAATAAAATAACAAATGTACAAATAGCAAAAGGCAAAAAATAAATGAATGTGATATCATAAAAATTTCAAAATTTTATCCACCAAAAAACTGTTACCAAAAATATGAAAAGACAAGCTACTAACTGGTAGAATATTTGGGGGAACTATATATCCACTAAGAATCTAATAACATATATATATGTAAAACTTAAACAACTTAACAGGAAAACAAATAAAATAGGTAAATGACTTGAATAAACACTTTACCAAAAAGGATATTCCAATGACCAACACACACATGAAAAGATGTTTAATATTATTAGCCACCAGAGAGGTGCAAATATAAACTACATGAGATGTGTTTTCACTCCCATTGGGATAACTATGGTGAGATAAAAACAAAATCAAACAGAAAATATGAAATGTTGGCAAGGATATGTGGAAATTGAAACTCTTACAACACAAATTGAAACGCACCACATCACTGGTATTTCAAATATCAACAGGGTCACTCAAGATGAATATGCTTCAGCAGAGCTTCCAGACTAAGAACAGACCACAAAAATGGAAGAGGCTGTTCAATTCTGAGGGCTAGCTACAGAAAACCTTATGAACAGCAGTGGCTTATAGTGATGGAAAATGACCCCCTCTAGTTGGAAGGCACTTAAAATGCAACTGAAGTATTGCCTCCTCAAAACAGAATCCACCATAATGATGTGGATGATGAAGTAAAGCTTTCAGGACCTTTATGTGCTGAGGCATGGCTCAAAATCAAAAGAAACAGCTGAAAATAGCTATTAATAATCAGAACTTGGAATATATGAAGTATGAATCTAGGAAAGCTATAAGATGTCAAAAGTGAAAATGGAATGCATAAAGATTGATATCCTAAAAAATTGATATCCTAAGCATTAGTGAGCTGAAATGTACTGGTATTGGCCATTTTGAGATTGACAATCACATAATTTACTGTACCAGGAATAATAAGGTCAAAAAGAATAGTATCATAATCTTCATCAAAGAGGAAATTGCAGGATCTATCTTAAAGCATAATGCTGATGTCATAGGATAATATCTATATGCCTACAAGGAAATCTAGTCAATACAAATAATTTACACACCAACAACTACAGATAGTGTTGATGAAACTGGGGGATTCTACTAAATTCTTCAGCCTGAAATTGATCAACCATGCAATGAAAATAGATTGCAAATGATAGGTGATTGGAATGCAGAAGTTTAAACAATGAAGAAGGAACAGTAGTTATAAAACATGGCCATAGGATAGAAATAACGCTGGAAATCATATGATAGAATTTTATAAGGCCAATGGCTTCTTCATTGCAAATACCCTTTTTCAACAACTTAAACAGCAACTGTATGTATACAGTTCAGCAACAGAATACAAAGGAATCAAACTGACTACATCTGTGGGAAAAAAGTATGAAGAAAGCTCATTATCAGCTATCAAAAGGAGGCCAGTTGTGGAACCAATTGAAACAAATTGCTCATTTGTAAATTCAGGTTGAAGGTGAAGAAAATTAAAACAAGTCCATGAGAGTCAAAATACAACCTTGAATATATCTCAGCTGAATTTCAACATCTGAAGAATAGATTTGCTGCACTGAACACTAGTGACAGAAGGTCTGATGAGCTGTGGTAGGACATCAAGAACATCATTTATGAAGACCACAAAAGGTCATTAAAAACACAAGAAAGAAAAAGTCAAAATGAATGTCAAAAGAGACTCAAACTTTCTCTTGAACACAGAATAGCTACAGCCCATGGAAGAAAAGATGAAGTAAAAGAGATGAACAGAAAATTTCAAAAGGCAGCCCGAGAAGACAAATTACTATGAAAAAATGTGCAAAGACTTGAATTTAGAAAACCAAAAAAGAATACACTCAACATATATGAAGTTGAAATAACTGAAAACACATTTAAGCCTCAAGTTATAATATTGAAGGATTCCATGAACAAAATATTGAATAATGCAGGAAACAACAAAAGACGATGGAGGGATTACACAGTCACTGTACCAAAAAGATTTGGTTGACATTCAATCATATCAGGTAGTAACCTATGATCAAGAACCTACGGTACTGATGGTCCAAGCTGTACTGAGGGTGTTACCAAAAAGCAAGGCTCCAGTATTTGACAGAATAGTAACTGACAAAATAAAAATTGAAATGTCTCAACAAGGTGATGAAGCACTGAAGAAAACTCAAAGATAGCTACCTGGCCAACTGACTACAGTATTTGTGTTGTGCCCATTTTGAAGAACAGCGACCCCACAGAGTCACAGTTTCCTTACTTCTTTGCATTGATGCCTGGGTTCTCGAGCTGCTTTTTGAAATCATACAGAAAATTTCAAACAATATTAATGTCACATGCAAGTAAAATGTTGATAATTCAAAAACAGCTGCATTGATAGTACATCGATAGGACACTGCCAGAAATTCAAGCCAAATTCAGAAGGACATGGCATAAGAAGTATCACTGCTGATGTCAGATGGATCAAGGCTAAAAGCAGAGACCACAAGAAAAGTGTTTCTTGTGTTTTATTGAATATGCAAAGGCATTCACCTATGTGAACCCTAACAAACTATGGTTAATATTCAGAAGAATGTGAATCCCAAAAGGTAAGTCGTTTGAAAAGAACTGAGAGGTTTAAAATCAGAAGAGGTCTGTCAGGGTAGTATACTTTCACAATTCTTATTCAATCTGTAAGCTGACCAAATAATTTGAGAAGCTGGTCTATATGAAGAAGTACACAGCAGCAGGAGTCGAGGAAGATTTATCAACAACCTGCAGTATGCAGATGACACAATCTGGCTTGCTGAAAATGAGGAGGACTTAAAGCACTTGCTGATTAAGATCAAAATGATTAGGGCAAAGAATGTACAGATGTGCTTTATACAATTGATGTATGTATATGTATGGACTGTGATAAGAGTTGTATGAGTCCCTAATAAATTGTTTTTAAAAAAAAGAATTGTATGAGCCCCCAATAAAATGATTTTTTTTAAAAAGAAGAACTTAAGTACGGATTACAATTCAATTTTAAGAAAACCAAAATCCTCAGAACTGGACATATAAACAACAGTACGATAAAAGGAGAAAAGAACAATTATCAAGGGTTTCAGTTTGTCTGGAATCATTTCATTCAGACAGCACACTGATAAATTGTTTTTAAAATCCTTTTCTTCCAACATTCGTTAAATACTACAGACATCAGAAAAGATGCTGAGTACTAAAAAGGCCTTCTCAAGAGTATTACTGCTTGAAATGTTAATATAAACCTCTATGAAGACTTTTTCCTCTAATCCCAAGCAATACCTAAGAATAGCTTTCTCCTTAGAGAATTGCTCATTTCTAGGTTACTACTTTCTTTAGAGATGGAAGCGTACGTTTGCTTCTTGATTCCTCAGTCTTCCAATTTCGAACTATTCTCATCAATTCTCTATTTGAAAATGTTTGCAACTTCTTTCATGAACGATCTCAAAACTAGTACTTATAAGACTTTTTTCTACTGCTAAATCTCTTCAGTTCACACAGGTATTCAACTGATACCATTATTGATGTTGTTCCCTACTTATTCTTATCTTGCTAATGTTCCTCAAGTGAAATATCCCCAGGAAATTTTCAGAAAGGTGAAGAGGAGTTTAGAGATTGTGCAGTTATCCTTCACACTGCCCATTTCACTGATGAAAAATTGAGGCCTACAAAGTAAGTTACCTTGTTATGAGTAAAACTAGGCTTAGAACCCGGTTATCTTGACTTTCAATAGTATAGTATTCTTTCTACTATGCTGTTATTAGTCACCTTCTATTTCCATTTGTATCTCTTCAGGATGCCTAATACATACAAATCTCTCAGCAGATGTCAATAAAATAAGCATAAGCTTTTACGAGGAGGTACCCCCCAAAACCAAGAGCTTTTGTAGTACTCATTTTTTCATAGTGCTCATCCCTCCACCCCCCGCCAGGTGAGCATGGAGCAACTCGCACTTAATACACCCAGTGGCATTGCCTGGGAACGTTCTCTAGTCACAGTGAATTTTTTGTGTGTGAAAGCAGTTTTGCTTGAATCTTTCATTTTGGGGGGATGGCCGATTTAAGAGAACAGTGTACAGCTGTGAAATTTTGCTTTCTGCTCAGGAAAATTGCTGCAAAAACTGTTGTGATGTTGAACACAGCTAACAAAAGGAGTGCTGTGGGAAAAACTCAAGATGAGTAGCTTTCTCGTTTAAAAAAAGGTGCAATGTTGATTGATGACAAACTTTGTTCTGGGTGTCTGTCAACTCATAGTGCACTTGGGAGTTTGTTCCACCAGGTTAATCAAGTTTTCACATTGCAGAACAGTGTGCGACCAAAAAAAGGCCTGATTTGTGGCAGACAGGGGACTGGTTTTGCCACCACGACAATGCACCTGCTCATGCAGCCATCTCAATAGGCCAGTTTTTGTCAAAAAAAAAAAAACAAAACAAACAAACTAGCATGCCTCTCTTGCCCCACGCACCTTACTCTCACGTGGCCTTGCTCCATGTGACTTCTTTTTGTTTCCAAGAATAAAGAGGGACATGAAAGGACAGCAATTTGATGAAGTTAGAAAAAGTGAAGAAAAAAACAAGGGAGGTACAGTCAGCCATCCAAACACGAGTTTGAAAAATATTTCCAAGAATGGAATTGCAGATTTGACAAATGTATTAAGTATAATGGAGGGTAGTTTGAAGGTGATAAGGTTGTTTTGTAAAAAATTTAAATACATAGCTTGAAAAAAGTTTTCATTTTGGGGGGAGAGTACCCCCTTGTACATAACAGGAAAATTGATTCAGGTACAGTCAGAAAGTAGGAAAGCAATTTTCTTACTTCTTTGCATGATGCCACCCTCCAGACCAGTTAATTGCTATTTTGCTCTTTCCATCAATCAGGCATTGGGCAGCTGTGATTGTAGCTCCTCCTACAGCTGCTGCACAGTCAAATATCCCTTCAGTGGCTGGGCAGTCATAACCTTAGGGCAAGAATCAGATTACTTTGTAAGAAATGAATTTTACAACAAGGAAAATGTGTTTGAGATGAGACAATTTACCGAAAAGTGACTGCGCTGGCATGAGCTGCAACTGAGACAGAAACATTCTAATAATAGGAAAAGGATTTTTAAAATATTAGAGCTTGAGAGGAAAAAAACCTTACACGTTAACTAGTCATAACCAATAGGTGAAGAAATTGAGGCCTGAGAAATGGTATCTCTTGCTTACATAGCAGAGAGTCAGGTCTGCAACTGAGGTTTCTTGATTCTCAGTCCAGTGTGCTTTCTACTAAACCATGGTGATAGCCATTTAGTTTTTAAAATGTAGTTGTTTAATAAAGGATACAGTAGAAAATTTAGCTAGGCCATAAACCTGTATTCAAGGACATCCAAGTCAGCACATACACAATCAGACTAGATATAGACACCACAATTAGAGCCTAACAGGGGTCCTGGTGGTTATGTTTGGAGCTGCTAACATAATAGTAAGGTCAGCAGTTTGAAACCACCAGAGGCTCCACAAGAAAAAGATGAGGCTTTCTACTCCCATGGAGATTTAGTTTCAGAAACATAAAGGGGAAGTTCTATTATGTCCTATAGGGTTGCTATGAATCAGAATGAACTCAATGGCAGTATAGTTTGGGTTTCATTTTTTTTTTATGGTTTATCAGGGCCTAAACCATTGAAAGACTTTCCCCCATCTAATCCATCACTCAGTTTCACAAAACCCATACCGTTTTCTCAAATGATGTTACGTAGCTAAACCAAGAGATTAATGATTAACACATTATTTAACTGGAGATTTATTAAAAATCACAATGCAAATTATAAATAATTAACTAGTTACAATCTATAGATGAAAGTGTTCTACCTCTCATCATTGTCTTGTTAGTCATTGTCTCATTAGAACCTTACCTAGCCCATAGTCTATGGAGTCGGGGTGGCCATCATCACCATCTTGGCTGACCATCTGGAGATGCTGCAGATAGGCATCTGTATGAAAGGAGGCCATCTCCTCCATGGACGCCACTTTGGGCTTAACAATCCTAACAACAACAGAGAAAACAAAGGAATGTGAATGAGGCAGACCCAGATTATGTTAAAAGTTGTAAAGGAGTCAGCAATCTGAGCAGAAAATACAACTCTCAGATTCTGATTTCAGTAAGCTGAAGTGATAAGCACAATGTGTTTTTCTATCGCACTATATAATCTATACTTCCTCACATCATGTTAATGTACTCACAATGTGAACAATAAGGGGATTGGTTTTCCTTTTGAGTTCATAGGTAGGTAAAAACGAAAGAATATTCATACTTAAAATAAAAATTTTAAATATGCATCAGAAAACTTGTGCTCCACAAGTTACAGCTTTTTTTAATTAATTAATTTATTTATTTTAACAATTTATTGGGGCTGGTACAATTCTTTTCACAGTTCATACATATACATACATCAATTGTATAAAGCACATCTGTACAGTCTTTGCCCTAATCATTTTTTTCTCTTTTCTTCTTTTACATTTTATTAGGGACTCAAACAACTCTTACCACAATCCATACATATACATACATCAATTGTATAAAGCACATCCATACATTCCCTGCCCCAATCATTCTCAAGGCATTTGCTCTCCACTTAAGCCCCTTGCATCAGGTCCTCTTTTTTTTCCCCCCTCCCTCCCCATTCCCCCCTCCCTCATATGCCCTTGGTAATTTATACCTCGTTATTTTGTCATATCTTGCCCTATCCTGAAAGTTACAGCTTTAATGGCAAACCCATAGGCGGAAATGCTTTCATTTTCATTTGAAATACTTTCATTCCTAAGTGGCCATTATAATGCTTTCTGATAATTTTTCACTTCGGTTCTTGTTCCAGCTCTATATTTACTAGCTCAATAACCTTAGGTGAGCTATTTGACCACTCTGCAGCTCAAATTAACTCATCTGTAAAATGGGGATACATTATGAGATGCATATGGAGATTATACAACAACATATGAATATGCTTTATGTATCCCTATCATTATTAATATTAAGGGATAAAAGATAGGCAAAATAAAATGTAAAAGTCCCTTTACTTGTTCTCTCACGTCTGTTTCCAAGAGAAGGAACAGAAAGATTATAACCAGGCTTCACTCAGAATCCGTTAAACTCACAAGCAGTAATAAACAGGATTAAGTGAGAGAATAAAGGGAGTTCACCTAACAACAAAATTTACCACTCCCTACCACTAGGAGCCCTGGTTGTATAGTGGGTTATGCACTGAACTGATAACAAGTTCATACCCCAAATCTCAGAAATCCCAAATAGATGTTCTACTCTGTCCTACAGGATCACTAAGAGTCTGAATCAATTCTATTACAGCAGTTTGGATTTTTTTTACCCCTGTCTGTCCCACATTTCCTCTTCCTGGCCTCACTACTGTCATTACGTTCTCTAGCCCTTGCCATTTAGGTCCAGAGTCATGGTGGCATAGTGGGTTACATACTAGGTTGCTAAGTGAAAGGTTGGCAATGAAAAACCACCAGGAGAAAGATGAGGCTTTCTACTCCCTTCAAGATTTACACTCACAGAGAGTCGGGGGAAGACGGCTGCCATACAGGTAGCTCACATCCAGAACTCAGTGAGTGGCGAAATTTAGGGGCCTAGTAGGGGTATCAAGTCTGTCTGTCGATTCCCAAGACAACTCAGAGTACTTCTCTGAAGCAGAAGCGGACACCCGTGGTCTCTTGCGTGATGCTCAGAGTGCCCACTCTGCTGGCACCACAGGGCAGCCAGGAGCATTGCGGAGGCAGCTGCCCTGCCTCGGCGCTCTGTGCAGAATCACCAGCTAGTACCCCCTACTCTGCCCATGATGCCCGGGGTCCCATGTGGGTGCTCCAGCCGGTATATCGCCCCCCTGCAGAGATTCATGCCCCATCTGGGCACCCCTTGCTGACCAGCCAGCCAGACGATCCCCGCCTCCTCCTGGGAGGCTCGTGCCCTGGCGCCACAGCATAATCAGGTAGATGGCAGATGATGCTGCCATGCCTTTGTGCTCCCACAAACCGCCAATCAAACTGCCTCCACTCCCAGAGGTCTCAACCCAAAGGTGCCCACCCCATCTCTGCGCTCCTCACAAATCGGCCATCCAGCTCCCTCCCTGGCTTTCTTCCCCCCACCATACATACATGCAATGCACACGCACACACAGAGGTTCCCATCCTGCCACACCGTTTCAGGCATGCCAGGGAGCGGACACAAGTCTGGCAGCATTTTCTGCAGTTGTAGCATAGGGACCCAGGCCTTTGGGACTTGCCTACTGCATTCTCCCTTCTCCCTGCTCAATCCACCCCACCCTCTGTGCTCCAAGCAATGGATCAGCACACCAGTAGCGGCCCCCCCTCCCCACCCGCCTACCTGTGGGAAGTACTCCTAGCCAGAAGTAGATCACCCAATCCCCAACCCATCCCCAAAATATGTTCCCCTTCACTTGAGTCAACACTTTTTATCAGACCGCAGTGTGCATAGCTGCAAACAACAGCCCCTAAGGAGACCTGAAGGTGGCTGGAGCACAAACCGTAGTTCAAGGGGAGAGGGAAACCCCAGCAGGACAAAGGTGAAACACAACCTTACAAGGAAGTTGGCTAAAAGCAGCCTGCTGAAACACCAGTACCAACCTCCCAAAGAGAGAGCCCAGGGCTCTGAGACACCTGGGAAAATGGTACCTAGTTCCAATAAATCGACCAAATACCAGCAAGCTGCTACAACAGTTTCAACAAGAAAAGAGAAACAAAATCCAATGCCAGAAGACCACCTGGACCTACCACAGAAAGAAATCTTCAGGATGCTGCTTGGAGCTATACAGGACATGAGGGAAGCATTATAGAAAAGGGAGAAAATGATAGAGAAAATAAAGGCCATGCACCAAAGGGAAATACAGGAGTTAAAGGGCGAGATAACAAAAACTAACAGCAAACTCACGGACTTCGCCCAGATATGGAGGAGGCAGAGAACCTCACCAGTGACCTAGAGGATTCTCAAGAAGAATTTAATAAACATGAGAAAAAGTCTCACAAGCCCATCAGAGAAGCTGAAGAAAACCTCAGAGCTATGTCTGACGCTATGAGAAGGAACAACATCAGAACTATTGGCTTGCCGGAGGAATGCACATCAATGAAGCCAACATCCAAAATAGTGATGGAATGCTTGGAGGAAATTTTCCCTAGCTTAAAGAATGAAAACCAGGCAACTATCCAGGTGGCCGAAAGAATACCAGCTAGACAGAATCCCAATAAGAAGGCACCACGACATAAAGTTGTTAAACTAACTATGAGGAAAAGGGGAAAATTGTAAGAGCAGCTAGGGAAAAACTGGCAACCATATATAAAGGCAAGCAGATAAGAATATGCTCAGATCTATCAGCAGACACTATAAAAAGAGCAGACAATGGAGCAGCATATTCAGAAAATTGCAGGAAAAATACCGCAAACCCAAGAATACTCTATCTTGCCAAATTAGCTATCAAAATTGATGGAGAAGTGAGAGTCTTCCTGGACAAGGAAAGTCTCAAAGAATATGCTAAAAGGAACCCAGCACTACAAAAGATCCTCGCCAACCCAGTATGGGCAGAAGAACAACGCTCACCAAGCACATGCAAGAGACCATCCCACAGAAGAACTCCAACCAGAGACCACCAAACGGAAAACAGCTCCCTAGATAACACAGGTTCAACAATGGAAAGAAGGCAAGAATGAACCACTAACACACATATGCACAACCCATGGAAAAGAAATGGAGGTAAGAAAACACCCAACATAAGAGGGATAAAATGATATTACAGAGTCCACAAATAGATGTAATAACCCTGAATATCAATGGATTGAACTCAGGCTTTAAGAGATAGAGACTAACAGACTGGCTTAGAAAACACAATCCCTCCATCTGCTGCCTACAGGAGTCACATCTCAAGATTACAGACAAAAATAGGCTGGGAATCAAAGGCTAGAGAAAAACATACCACGCAAACAACAATTCAAAAAAGCAGGGGTTGCGATCCTAATCTCACATAAAATTGACCTCAAAGGACAAGGGACACTATATAATGCTCAAGGTAACAGTACACAAAGAACTACTATGCATTCTAAACATTTACTCACCAAACAAGTGTTCAGCAGAATATTTCAATCAAACGCTCCAAAAGATGAAAAAAGAAATTACAGCCTCAACAATTATGGTAGGTGACTTCAATACACTGCTCTCTGAGAAAGATCACTGGGAAAGAAGCTCAACAAGGAGGCTAAAGATCTAAACACTAAAATAAGACAATTTGACCTGATAGATATTTACAGAGCTCTCCACCCAAATACAAAAACAATCACATTCTTTTCAAGCCCACATGGCATATATTCAAGAGGGACCACATGCTAGGGCGTAAGTCGAATCTACATAAATTTAAGCACATGGATACCACACAGACCTCTCTCTCTGACCACTGTGTGATAATATTGGAAATCAACAAAAGGAAGATAAAGAAATCAAGGGAAAAAATTGAAGAATGAATAACTCTATTGCAAAAGGAGTATACACTGGTTCAGATCAGAGATGAAATTAGGAAATTTCTAGAAACCAATGAGAATGAAAACATGACATACTAAAACTTATGGGACACAGCAAAGGCAGTCATCAGAGAAAGTCTCATAGTTACATGCTCACATAAGGAGGAGAGGCTTATGACAGATACACTGGCACAACATTTACAGCAAAGAGAGCAGAGTCAACAAGATAATACAACTAATAGCAAAAGAAAATAAATCATAAAAAGTAGATCTGAGATTCAGGAGAGAGAAAATAAGAAAACTATGGGGGGTGGGGGGGGAAATCAATGCTGTTAAAAGTTGGTTCTTCGAAAGGATACACCAAATAGACAAACCTCTCACGAATTTGACCAAAGAAAGAAAGGAACACATTTTAACAGCAAGGATGAGGGGTGAAAGAGTAGATATTACAATGGAACACAGTGAAATCAAAGGATACTTACACAGTACTATGAAGGACTGTACTCCAATGAATTCAAACACTTGGAAAACATGGACAAATTCTTGGAAAAACAATTCTTCCCTAGATTATCACTACTGGCCGTCAAGAACCTCAACAGACCCTTATCAATAGAAGAAACAGACAAGGTTATCAAGGGATTACCAAACAAAAATCACCTGGACCAGATGGGTTTACAGGAGACTTCTATCAAGCATACAGGGAAGAACTGACACCAATCCTACACAAACTCTTCCAGAACATAAAAAAAGATGGCAAACTCCCAAATTTCTTCTATGAAGCTAGTATAACTCTGATACCTAAACTGGGCAAGGATCCCACAAGAACTGAGAACTACAGACCAATTTCCCTAATGAATATTGATGCAAAATCCTCAACAAAATACTCGCCAAGAGAATACAAAAATATATACAACAAATAATTCACCATGACCAAGCAGGATTCATACCAGGGATGCAGGGATGGTTCAGTATACGAAAGACCATTAGTAGTATTATAAGCCACACTGAAATGAAAAAGTATAAGAACCACATAATATCGATAGATGCGGAAATAGCATTCGCCAACATCCAACACCAAATCATGTTTAAGACACTCAATAAGCTAGGAATGGAAGGAAAATTCCTCAATATAATAGAAGCTATATATATAAAAACCAACAGCCACTGTGGTAGTCAATGGAGAAAAGACAAGATCAATTCTTCTGAAAAAGGGAACTAGGCAAGGATGTTCCTTGTCCCCATTAACATCGTACTGGAGGAAAAGAAAGGACATCAAAGTTATTTGTCTGAGGAAGGAAGAAGTGAAATCATCGTTATTCACAGATAATATGATTTTATATATGGAAAATCCTAAAAGTTCCACAAGAGGAGTACTGGAAGCAATAGAGGAATATGCCTATCAGGTTACAAGATCAACAAACAGAAGTTTATTGCAATACTGTCCACATCGGACAAGGCCACAGAAGAGGGGATCAAAAAAAGGGGTACCCTTCACAATAGCCAAACACACATTGAAATATCTAGGGATATACCTAACTCAAAAAACAAAAGATGTGTTCGACAAAAACTACAAAACACTATTAAAACAAACCAACCTCAACAATAAGCGTGACCTCAACAAATGGAAGGAGATCCTATGCTCGTGGATCAGTAGACTCAATATTGTAAAGATGTAAATTCTACCTAAAGCACTATATAAGTTAAATGTTATCCCAATCCATATTGCAGCATGTTTCTTCAAAGAGTTGGAAAAACAGATTACCAACTTCATATGGAGAAGGAAGAAACCGCGAATTAGCAGAGAACTGCTCAAGAAGGACAAAGTGGGAGGGCTTGCTTTAACCGACATTAATATAGACTATACAGCCACAGTGGTCAAAACACCATAGTATTGGTGTAATGATAGATATTCAGACCAATGTAAAAGGATTGGAAACCCAGAAATAAAATCATCAGCATAAGGACAACTAATCTTTATTAAGGGGCCCCCAAAAGATCAAATGGAAAGTGGATGCCTTCTTCATTCCATGGTGCTGGAAAAATTGATACATAGCTCCAGAAAAATGAAGCAAGACCCTTACCTCACTCCATACACGAGAATAAACTCAAGATGGATCACAGACCTTGAGGTACAACTATTAGGGCCATTAATGAGGGCATTGGGACAAAGTTGAGAATCTTGGCTCAGGGATTACATACCGTATATACTCGTGTGTAAGCCAAGTTTTCAGCACAAAAATGTGCTGAAAAACTGATGTTCGGCTTATACACGGGTCAGTGGTACGAATGGATGTCATCTGGTCAAGCCTGACTAACAAAAGGAGGAAATCTCATGAAGCCTGCCATAGAGTTAATAGCAAAGTGGGTTTGAGATGCATGGAAAGACATTCCAGAAGACATGGTACAACGTGCCTTCCAGAAATGTAGTATTAGTAATGCTATGGATAGCATATGGTAACCCACTAAAAAGGAGGGGGGGGGAAGACATGGGTAGCCTGGGGAACAGGGCACTAACCCACACAGGGGGAGGGTGCTGATTGTGTCTCCACAGGGAAAGAGGGACCAGACTTCAACCCGGAGCTCCAAAACAAGAACACAACACACTGACATGAAGCAGGGAACCGATAGAGAGGCCTGAGGGGCCGGCCCCATTACCAACTGAGTATACAGCACCTTCCCCCTCATAAGAATTAACTTCAGAGGACAGCACTGAAGCTAAAGCTCAAGGAGAGGGAACTGTCTAATTAGAGCACACAGGAGCCAATGAGGGGGGCAGGGGAAAAAATAGTGAAGCGCATCCTGGCTGACCAAGTCCTGAGGACAATGTTTCTGCTCAGAGCAGCAATGCAAAAAGACGACCACCAGGCCAGCCTCATCACAGGACACAGCATCTTCATTGACCCATAGCACCACTGGGGAGGACACTAGAGACACACGGCGGGAATTGTGCCCGCCCTGAGTCACTACAGCAAAGCCAGCCTCTGGTGGCATGCAGCAGAGCAGCAGGGGGAGCAAAGCAATGAAGTCCCCAGGGATAGATGTGGGGCCAGGGCATGGCACCGCACCAGACTCGACTGGAAAGCACTCATGAAGGACAACAAATAAACCCTCAACTGTTTATAGGGTTTTTTGTGTTATTGTTGTTGTTGTTGTAGCTATTGTTTTATTTTCTATTGTTGCTTCATTGTACTCGGTCTTGTGATGGTGCATATTATTGTCGCTGCATGTTTACCTGAAAGGGATAGGCGGGATATACAAGCCGGAGGAGAGAACAAGGGGATGATAGTTCCAGGGGGATGTGGGAGAGGGGGAGGAGGGGGAAAGGAAGTGGGTGTGAACAAACCCAGGGACAAGGGAACAAGTGATCCAAAATCAGTGGCAAGGAGGGTGTAGGAGGCCTGGCAGGGCTGGATAACGGACAATGTAACCAAAAGGAATTCCTGAAACCCAAATGAAGGCTGAACATGATAGTGGGACACTAGGAACATACAAAGAAATAGAGGAAAGAACTAGGAGGCAAAGGGTAGTTATAGAGATCTAAATACAGGCATATGCAGATGTAAATATAATTATATACGATGAGGGGGAAATAAATCTATGTACATAAATTTATAGGTTTAGTATTAAGGAAAAAGATAGACAGTGGGCCCCTATGTACTCCCTCAACACAAGAACACTTTGTTCTAACAATTCAGTAGTATGAGATGCTCACCTTCCTGGCACAATCACTGAAGACAACAGGTGCACAAGCAAATGTGGTGAAGAAAGCTGATGGTTCCCGGCTACCAAAAGATATAGCATCTGAGGTCTTAAAGGCCTGACGATAATAAGGCAGCCATCTAGCTGAGAAACAACAAAACTCACATGGAAGAAGCACACCAGCCTGTCCCGACTAGATCGCTGAGGACAAAGCAGGTGCATAAGCAAATGTGGTGAAGAAAGCTGATAGTTCCCGGCTGTCAAAAGATATAGAATCTGGGGTCCTAAGGCTGGAAGATAAACAAGGGGCATCTAACTGAGACACAAAGAAGCCCACATGGAAGAAGCAGACCAGCTTGTGAGATCACAAGGCATCGAAGGATCAGGTATCAGGCATCAAAGACCAAAAAAAAAATAATAATAATAATCGTAGCATTGTGAATGAGGGGGAGTGCGGAGTGGGGACCCAGAACCCATTTGTGGGAAATTGGACATCCCCTTGCAGAAGGGCCATGGGGAGGAGATGAGCCAGTCACGGCACAGTGCAGCAATGATGAAACATTCAATACTCCTCTAGTTCTTGTACGCTTCCTTTCCCCCTCCCCCCATTATCATGATGCCCATTTTACCTTACAAATCCAGCTGGACTGGAGGATGTACACTGGTACAGATAGGAACTAGAAATGCAGGGAATCCAGGACAGATGGACCCCTCAGGACCAGTGGTGAGAGTGGTGATACCCAGAGGGTACAGGAAAGGTGAGGGAGAAAGGGGGAACAGATTACAAGGATCTACATATAACCTCCTCCCAGTAGAGAAGGGGTGAAGGGAGACTTTAGATGGTGTAAGATGTGACAAAATAATAATGATTTATAACTTATCAAGGGTTCATGAGGGAGCGAGGAGAGGGGAAAAATGAGGAACTGATACCAAGGGCTCAAGTAGAAAGCAACTGTTTTGAGAATGTGGATGGCAACAGATGTACATATATGCTTGACACAATGGATGCATGTATGTATTGTGATGAGTTGTACGAGCCCCCAATACAATGATTTTTTAAAAGAAAAAAAAAAGATTTACACTCTGAGAAACCCACAAGGTCAGGCTAGCTAAAATTTAAAATATACATGACAGCCATGGGATATACTGTTGTTTATAGCCTACTACTAGCATCAAGAAGGACAGAAGAAATCCTGTAATTCAACCTCAAATGTATATTACTGTAGTTCAATCTCAAAAATAAAATCCATTTGGTCTCACACTTAATTCTACCCCCAATCTAAGGATAATTAGTTCTTATAATGAGGTCCTGCTGAATGCTCACCCTCACAGAAGGTATAGTTGCTATAGCAAAGTATGGTGAAGAAACTAGATGGTGTCCAGCTTTAAAAAAAGAATAGCATCTGGAGTCTTCAATCAAGCAGCCATCTAAGTGAGGCATCAACTAAGTCTACATGGAAGAAGCACAGCAGTCTGTGTGATTCAAAGACTAAGCAAGAAAATCCAAATCTAAAGGAGTGAAAGTTATCAGGGCTTAAATTGTGAATACACAATTTGCAGAAGGCTATGGATGACAATGAGATCCCAAAATTCATCTGCAAGGCCCCCACATGGAGTGAGTCTCCAGTGAGCCCTTCTGACCAGAGTCCAGGGATGTGAATAGCCTTGCTCTTAGAGAGCACTGGAAACTTAAGATGTAAGACCTCATCATTTGATCTACTGTTTGACCCATTTGAAAGTTGTCATAGTTTTTAATACTTCCTTTCTTTTTTACTGGAGTTTTTCACTAGTTTACTTTGTTATTATTGTAGCTCCTTTTTTATTTTGCATGTTTTCCAGTTTATGAAACCCCGGGTAGGTAAATCTATGGGAACAGTAACTGAGTTAAGGGATTAATAGCTTACTGAGGATATAGGAAAGGAGTTTGGAGGGAAATGGGGAGAATAATGAGTGTAAAAAGGAAACAAAGTTCTAGAACTGATTGTAGCAATAATTATACAACTCTTTAATATTAGTGAACTATAAATATTAATGTATGATATGTGAATTATATGTCAATAAAACTATTGAAAAAAATAAGATCCATACTTCAAGAAAAAAATGTCTGTATCATCAGAGGTGATTTTTTTTTTTTAGTTTCTTGGACCATGTTCCCAGATCCAATAGCTCCAATTTCTACTACTTTTCTATTTATTTAATAAATATCAAAAATCAAAGTCACTATTAATAAATATCTCCCAACTTAACAGTAAAGAAATAGGACATCTTTGCTATGCTTTCTGGTTTTGTCATAAAGGTTTTGGGAAATGGTAAATAACTTTAATGGAAAGCATATAATTTTTATGTTTGCCAAATACATAGATGGCTTCAAACAATGCCTGAACACACCAAACCATGAGAGCAATGTAACCGCAAGCAGGAATACATGAGAAGATTGGGCTACAGGGCCAGCCCCAACCAGAGCCAAACTGACCCCCTCCCTAAATGTATGTGCAACAGACCACACTAAACCTACAGGTGAGGTGAGGGGCCGGCACATCACGTCCACATGGAAGCAAACTGAAAAAGAAAAAGATAAAGGGATAGTCGGTCTAGACCCCATTATCGGCACACCAAGCCCCGAGGATGACGTTCCTGCATGGAGCTGCTAAAACACAGAGATGTCTGTAGGGCCGACAACAGCTCATAACATGTTGTCCCTTACTGGAGCATACTGCAATAGAGGACAATACTGGGGACATGTGGCAAGGAGGTAGTGCGGTCTGAACCCCCCACAGTGGGGCAAATCAAGAAAGGAACACAACAGATCAGCAACTGAAGCAAAGCCCCTAATGAGCTACCAAAATAGACTTCAGGCTAGGAGTGGCAAATCCTGGAATTCCCCCAGGACCAATGGGGGAGTCATAAAGGTCAGTGGAAAGACCTGGAAGTATGTATGTTTTTCCTGTTTTTCTTCTTTTCTTTTTTCAATCTTTTGTTATCTTTTTGTTTGGTCGATGCCATTGTTGGTATGCCCACTTACATAAGACAGGCATGGGACCTGTCTTGAGGAGAAAGCTTGAGGAGAAAGCAATGGGACCAACAGTCCCGGAGGGACCTGGTGGGGGAAGGGGGCAGGGGAAGGGGGCGGGGGAAGGATAGTGTGAGCAAACAACGCCATAGACAGAGGAACAACTAGGGAATTAAAACCAACAACAGGAGGATATAGAGATCCTGGGGGTGTTAGAGCAGCAGCAATCTAGCTAAGAGGAAGTACTATGAGGCAGAAGTAGGACAAGCATGATGAGGCAGAAGGAAGGTAAAAAGAAACAGAAGAATTATCTAGGAAGCAAAAGCTATGGACAGAGGCATAAGCATAGATGTGTCCATATGTAAATACATTAATCCATAAAAATAGAAGTATTGGCCTATGTACATATTTTTATAAATAATACACTGAAGTAGTGGATGGACTTCAGGCCTCAGCTCATACCCTTCCTCAATACAAGAACACTTTGTTCTGTCATTCTGTGATGCCCACCCTCCTGGTACAATCCCTGAAGACAAAATGGGTGCATAAGCAAATGTGGTGAAGAAGGCGGATGGTGCTCAGCTATTAAAAGATAAGTGTCTAGGGCAGAGGTCCTCAAACTTTCTAAACAGGAGGCCAGTTCACTGTCCCTCAGACCCATTGAAGGGCTGGATTATAGTTTTAAAAAAAACTATGAACAAATTCCTATGCACACTGCACATATTTTTTTAATTGTTTTGTTAGGGGCTCATACAACTTTTATCACAATCCATACAAACATCAATTGTGTAAAGCACATTTGTACATTCATTGCCCTCATCATTCTCAAAACATTTGCTCGCCACTTAAGCCCCTGGCATCAGCTCCTCATTTTATTCTCCCCCTTCCCTCATGAACCCTTGATAATTTATAAATTATTATTTTGTCATATCTTGCCCTGTTCAGCGTCTCCCTTCACCCACTTTTCTGTTGTTCGTTGCCCAGGGAGGAGGTCACAAGTAGACCCTTGTAATTGGTTCCCCCTTTCCAACCCACCCTCCCTCCACCCTCCCGGTATCGCCACTCACACTATTGGTCCTGAAGGGATCATCCGCCCTGGATTCCCTGTGTTTTCAGTTCCTACCTGTACTAGTGTACATCCTCTGGTCTAGCCAGAATTCGGATCATGATAGTGCGGGGTGGTGGGGAGGGGAGAAGCATTTAGGAACTAGAGAAAAGTTGTATTTTTCATCGGTGCTACATTGCAACTTGACTGGCTCGTCTTCTCCCCTAGACCCCGCTGCAAAGGGATCTCCAGTGGCCGACAAATGAGGTTTGGGTCTCCACTCTGCACTCTCCCCTCATTCACTATGGTAACACTTTTTTGTTCTGATGATGCCTTATACCTGATCCCTTCAACACCTCATGATCACACAGGCTGGTGTGATTCTTCCATGTGTGCTTTGTTGCTTCTGAGCTAGATGGCCGCTTCCAAAAGCAGAGCTGATATCAAAGAGTTCAAGGAAGAAAATGTTTTGAAACTGATTGTGATAGCGATTTTACAACACTGCGTGATATGATTGAACTACAGAATGGTGTGATGTCTGGCTTAGCTCCTAATAGAATGGTTTGGGAAAAAAATGAAACAGGTCTCACACCTCACATTATATACAAAAACAAACTCAAGATGAATCAAAGACCTAAATATAAAACACACAACCATAAAAACCATCAATGAAAAATAGGGACATGCTTAAGGGCCCTAATGCCAGGCATAAACACACTACCAAACGTAATGAAAAATAGCCACACTACAGAAGACAAAATAAAGGGCTGGGGCCTCCTAAAACAATGACATTTATGCACATCGAAAGAGTTAAAAAAAAGAAGCCACGTATTGGGGGGAAAAATTACTAATGACACATCAAATAAAGGGCTAATCTCCAAAATTTACAGAAAACTACAACATCTTAAGAAGAAAAATACAAATAACCCAAACAAAAATTGACCACCCTGACAATTTACCAAAGATGACATAGAGGCAGACAGCAACCCTCTGAAAAATGTTCATGTTTATTAGCAATAAGAGAAATACAGATTAAAACAATGAGAAAACACCTCACACCGACACTTCTATCAATCAATAAAACACAAAATAATAAAGAAGGGATGCAGAGAGATTGGAACCCTCATACATTGCTGATGGGACTGTAGAATTATGCAACCACCAGGGAAACGAGCATTGTTCTTCCTGAAACAAATGCAAATGCAATTACCTGATGATCTTGCAATCTCTCTACTGGGCATGCACCGTAAAAAAATAAAGAATAAAGCACAAACAGACATCTACGCACTATGTCTACTGCAGCAATTTCCACAATAGCAAAGAGCATGGAAACAATCCAAAACACTAATTACAGAGGTGTGAATAAACAAACTCTGTTTCACGCATACAATTTAAAAAGACGACTCCTGTGAACACCCAAGGGCAACGCTAGAGAACATTGTGCTTAGCAAAGTTAGCCACTCTTAAAACAGATAAAAAATTAATGACACCATTATTACAGGAAGAGTGAGCTTTACCCTAAAAGATAAGACTCCGAAGACGGTGCCTCCCCCAGGAATAGGGGTGGGGGCAGGGGCAGGGAGAGAGGAGGGAAAGGAAATTATAAAGGGAGGACAGACAGAAGGGAAAAAGAGAAAGTCACATTCATGGAAGGTTTAACGGGATATTTATTATTGATTTCATTTATTAGCAACTATATATAACATGCTTCTTATAAGCCAAAATAAATATATACGTAAATAAATAAAAGCAAGAGCAAAGGGTCACAGCCTTAAAACAAAACAAAAAAACACTCCAGATTCCTTACCCCTCAGATCTAACTATTGGTCTGAGTGGCTTAAAAAAAGGAGGGAAAGTAAAATTGCATTTAGGAGTCTTTAGTGATAAGCAAGTTCATTTCAAACATATGAAAAAAAAAGACTATGCTCAAGAAAAATAACTTACCTCATTTGCTTATGCAGCGCGTATGCTTCAATCAGAGAATGTACCATACTGGCCTAAAAAAAAAAAGCAGCATGCAAAAAAAAGGCAGAAAATAATCTGTGCTTAATTTCTCTTGAAAGTGTAATTGAGCACAATCCTATGTTCTCATCCTCTTGAACCTACACTTTAGACAATATAGGTATTACCTAAATGGCTAAAGCGAAAACACCAGACCTTAATTAATTTTTCTCCTCCAACTTCTTCCATACGACTTCGGAGATTCTCAAGTAAAGCCACACCATCCTCTCTGTGCCAACCTCTCCCTTGTGCCCCCCACCCCACCTGTCCTTTGGCACCCCGCCGATAAACGCTGCTCTCGGAGAACACTTCCTCCACCCAATATTACTTCACAAATTTGTCACGAAGATCTTCCCAAACTCTAAAATCCTCGGCGCTTCCAAAAGCCGCCCCACCCCCACCCCCTCTGCCCGGTCGACTGCCTCCATTGCCGCCCGCCTCCACCAAAAAGCCCACGATTTTTCGTCCCCAACTTTCTCACCCGTTTGGGGACTTTCGACAAGGAGTCGCACATCCTGACATACTCAGGACTGTAGATGTAAACCGGGGCCAGCGACTGCCCACCATCCTCAGACTCCTCCATCTTCCACTGGCAATCCTTCCGTTAAGATCCGGCTCCTCGCAGACTCAGTTCGAGACGAGTTCCTGCTCCTGTGAACCGTCGCAGGTGCTCTCTGGTCAACATTCCCTCCTATTCCCGAGCTCTCCGGAAACGCTTTCCCCGCCCCACATCGACTGAGAGAAAACAATGCGCCTGCCTCCGTGGAAACCATCCAGTTCAAAAGAAGGTTTGGTAGCTATAAATTTTTTAAATTCTAAATAGTTGTCCAAAGGGATAGAAATTTACAGCAAAAATAAGTCCAGTCAAAGCCAACCATCCTTGTTGCCCAACGGGGCTATTTGTGATTAGGTCAAACCACCTGCAGAGCATGCTGGGAGATGTAGTTTCCAGTAGTTTGAGGCAAGGAAGAGTCGCGGCTTGCCGCCAATTTGATTTTTAGGGCTAAAACACATAACCTCGGCTCTTTATAAAGTCCTTGCAAATACATACTTTTAAATACTTAAAGATGTAGCTATTCATGAGTTTACCATAACCTATTTCTATCAGCCGTGTCTTCCAATGACAAAGTGGGGGCGGTGGGGAGGAGGGAGAGGGGAGAGGGACAGACAGGATTTAGCTCATACAAGGAATCAGGAATCCTAGTAGCACAGTAGTTAGCGCTGAGCTGCTAACCAAAGGATGGGCAGATTGCACCCGCCAGCTACTTTACTTACTTTGCTTCTAGAGAAGAGGATGTGGCAGTCAGTTTCCATAAAGGTTCTAGCCTTTGAAACCCTGCGAGGCAGTTCTATTCTGTCCTATAGGGTAACTATGGTTTGGGTTTTGTTTTTGTTTAATGAAAGATATAAACGATTTTTAAAATTTGACCAGTAAATCCTCGTATTAATATTAGTTCATCAGTTCTCATCATATGGTAGTTAACAATTTCAAATAATTTACTCTGGCAAATGTTTCCCAAGACACTGGCAGGTTCTGATCAGTATATATGTACTAGAGTTTATTTATACATTCCTCAACAGACAGGGATTTTGTTTCTTAGCAGCCCTAAGAAAATTAACATAGCAAAATAATCTCCTAATCATTAATTCATACACACATTGTTCTGTGACATTAATTGAAATCTCCTAATTTCCCCTTGGGTACTCCTTTCCATTGATCTGGCTTTTCTGTTCCATCCTTCTTTGCCCCATTAGTCTCAATATAGAGCATGCTCTTCATGGCTGTTATTTATTTTATAGCCCCGTATTGAGTTTCAAGTTGGAAGATTGCCTTCGGTCAGTGGTTCTCAACCTTCTTAATGCTGGGGCCCTTTAATACAGTTCCTCATGTTGTGGGGAACCCCAACCATAAAACTTATTTTCATTGCTACTTCATAACTATAACCATAGCTGTAATTTTGCTACTGTCGTGAATTGGACAACCCCTGTGAAAGGGTCGTTAGACCCCCCAAAGGGGTCGGGACCCACAGGTTGAGAACCACTGTCTTAGGGAACTAGCCTTGCGGTGTCTTCCAATACCTTTCAGAGCAGTAAGCTGGTATTTTCTATTTTTGTTTTTGAATTTGCCCTACTTTTTAATCATTTTAATCAGGGTCATCTTCCGTGCTCCTAGTCAGCGCCAACTGTGGTGGCTGGGCACCACCTGGTTCTCTGGTCGCACATTATGGCTCATGTGGGCAGTGCGTCCTTTGGACTGGACTACTAATTGCTTCCTTGAGTCTTCAGTTTTCGTCTTCTTTCTAAACTAATTGTGATTAATACACCTATCACACCAGGCCACAGTTCAATCACATCTAGCAGAATTGTACATTTGCTGCCACGGTCATTTTCCACACAATCTTTTTCTGTATGGACCGCCTTGATAACAGCCTCCCTTTACCTAATCTGTGGCCCCCTCCCCCACAAAACTCATATCCTACTGCTGATGGTATAGGTTCATCTGTCCTGGTTTTCATAACCTGAAAAATGAAAAAGACATATACTGCAGCTTCCAGAGGGTGACTGCAATGATACTGCACTCCCAAGATACCCCTGAATATGCACAGTCAGAAACCCAGCCAAACAATACAATCCCCAATGCATACGATTTTGGAGACCAGATCAGGTCCAGCGTGCATCCTAGGGGGAATCTGTTGACAAGTTTTAACTTTTTCAGGCAGGCTTCTGCCTTTGACCTTCTATACTCAACTCACCAATGCCCTCCGTTTAGTGACCACTTTCCTCCTGTCCCTCGATTCTGGATAGAGTCTTATTTCCTGCATAGTTCCACCAATAAATCTCGGGCTCCCATGTCATCCGTAGCGTCTGGCAAACCAGATTCTTGGGCTTTAGGCTCTGATACTGAGCCCTCCCTTCAATTTGGATTATATGCTTCACAATCCTTTGGTGACTGGTGATGGTGTGCTTCTTCCATGTGGACTTGGTTGACATCTCACTTAGATCGCTGCTTGTTTGGAGACAAGATTTAAGACCCCAGATGCTATTTTATCTGATAGGTGGCACCATCTAATTTCTTTACCACATTTTGCGATAGCACCCGTCTCCTCCATGTTCCTTTCCTGGAGACGAGTATTGGAGTATTGAGCATGGCCATGATGTACGAACTAATTATTTTTAAGTTGGAACTGGGATTTAGTGTATGCCCAAACCAGTCCTGGATGTATGTTTGTTTGACGTGGTCTTTCAATTTATTCTTACTTTGGAATTAACCCAAATATCATACCACTTAATCTCATCAAGCAGAATTTTATCATTGCTTCCATAATCAGTTCCCAAACATTGGATTTCTCCTGGGTACTCTGACATTATCTCCCTTTTATTGCTATCCCCCTCCCCCACTTTCCTGGGTTTCATTTACCAAAAAAAGGAAAAACTTATTTCACTTCTTCTGAAGGCTAATTCCCTACTCCATAGCACCTGAGGTATGCCCTGCTATGAACAAACAAAAACCAAATATAGCAGAACTATCATCACATATTTGCCAGAACAATATTTGATCTTAGCACAATCTATGAGGCATTGATGTAGCAAGACCTTATTTGTCTACCTGCCAACAATTCTCCAAAATTGATACAGCTGTTTTCTGCTTCCTTGGACACATGTATTTTCCGGTTTAAGTCCACAAGTTCTAGGTGCGTCTGAGGTGGGATTCCTGCAAGGGATCTCTTTGATTCTGCCTCTGGGGCATGCCGTACGACGTAAAGGTCCAGGATTCAGTGTCCCAAGGCCCCGTGACACCCAGCCTGAGTCCCCAGGATACAGCCAGCAGCCTGCGTCAGGATGACCCATCTGGTGCTCCAGGCTTCTGTGATGGCCAGTCTCAAGCTTTGCAGACTCCAGTAGCTTCTCTTCAAATGAGGATGTAGAAAATTATCTTTATGAGGTATGTTATGCCAATTAACCCAGATGTCCCTCGAGACGACGGTCCTTAACATTCAAACCCAATAGCTCAGTCCTCTGAGGTGTTTGGATAGGTCTAAGACGTTTCCCCAAAAGTGCCCCTATTTGTATACATACGCCCAATTTCCCTAATGATATCTACACGTGCATGCATGTGTACTCTCAGATGCCCTCCCACACTTAGCTAGTATACATGTTAAGAAGGTAACCACTCACAGATGTTTGGTCAATATTACTGTTCTTCCAGAATTGTATATGTTACAGCATTTACATACCCAAGCCAAATTAACTGCCACAGAGCACCCTATTGGACAGGATCAAATTGCCCCATAGAAAGCCTACGGCTGACCTTGGGGCAGCAGCCCGACTTGTACCCATGAAGCCCCTAGAGCCCCATAGCATTTACCACCGTTGTCCTTTCTGCTTACGATGTTCTCAGTGTCTCCCTTTGCCTTGGTCACATTGCACCGACTTCCTCCATGTTGTATATTGCTTTTTCTTCACCAGAATCATCCTGTTTGCTGTCTAGTAAGTGATTCCCCTTCTTTCCTTGGTAATGATCAAATGATGTTTCTAAATCTGTTCTGGACATTTTATCATGGCAGTCTCATACAATATTTGTACTTTGGAGTTTGACTTATTTCACTCACATGATCTCTTCAAGATTCACCCGTGTTTAGTGGATTCGTCATTATCATTGCAGAATATTCCGTTGTATGTATGTGCCACTGCTTATTTATGTTTCGTCCTCGGTGGGCTCTTTTGTTGTTTCCATCTTTGGTTATTGTGACTGATGCTGCAGGGAACATGGATGTGCTTTTGTCTATTGATGTAATGCCTCTTATTTAGGATCTACATCTAGGAGTTAGATTGCTAACTCTTATGGCATTTCTCGTCCTGGCTTTCGGAGAAGTGTGGATTCCCTTTTTCACAGTGGGTGTGCTGATTTGTGCCCCGTCATACTGACAGTGTCTGAAAGTCCCCGTCTCCCCAAACCGCTCCAGCATTTGTTGTTCTGTGTTGCTGTTTTTGTTATTATTCTCCTTTTTTATCAGTGCTATTCTGACTGGAGTGAGATGATATGTCATTGTAGTTTCAATCTGCATCTTCCTTCTGGCCAGTGATCCTGAGCATCTTCTGATGTTTGCTAGCCACCTGGATGTCTTGTTTGGTGACATGTCTTGTTCACTTTAAAATGGGTTGTCTTTTTGCTTCTTTTGGATTGAAGTGTTCTATTGAAAACATTAGCGATCAGACCATTTTTTCAGATACGTTATTGCCAAAAAATAGTACCCGACCTTAGATTCTCTTTTTATTCTTTTGGGGAAAGTTATTGATGAGCATAAATATTTAATCTTTAGGAGGTTAAAGTTTTCTAGTTTATAGTCTGGTGTTTGTGCATTTTTATTTATGTATGATAGTGTGTAGGTATTACATTTAGGTCTTTGCTCTGTCTTGAGTTTTGGTTTTCTGTGTGATATGAGATACGGGTCCTGTTTCATTATTCTGAAAATAGAAACCCAGCTTTGCCAGCACCATTTAATGAAGAGATGACCTCTTCCCCACTGAATGTAGTTCAGCCTTTGCCAAACATCAGCTGTTCATAGGTGGTTGTGTTTACTTCTGACGTCTCCAGTTTGTTCCATTAGTCTTCTAAAAAAATCACAAGAACACACTGTCACTGCTGTTTACTGTCACGTTGGCTTCAGCTCATGATGCCCCACAGTTCCAGGAAACACTGTGTTAAAGAGGCAGAGACTTCTTTAAAAATGGTCTAACAAGGAAGAATTATTCTGGCACAAGAACTTCGAGGGAAAATTTTCAGTTTCACTTCCTCCTTGAAGCCTTGTGATTTTTCCCATTTTGATTCTTCTCTTTTTATTCATAATTTTTCTCTTCAGGAATGATTCTCATTGGATAGTTATCCCGGTTTATTCATTTTGTAGTTTGAAGATATGCGCTGTTACATGCGATAATATTCCCAGTCCCAGAAATGGTATACAAACTAGCTACTACTCACCGCATGGTCCCTAGCCCAGTGCCATGCCCTCGCTGTCTCTCAGGAGGCATCCAGAGCGCTTAGGAATGGGGCCAGGTACGATTTGAAAGGAAGTCATGTGGACGTGATGAGTGCCTTGATTTCGGTGACAAAGTGGTAAAAAGGGAATCAAAGAGAACTTACAGATTTTAGACCATTTTTCCTGAGAGGATGGCAAATTATTACTGTCCCTGCACTTTAGGTTTATTTTTTTTCCCTTTTGCTTCCCCTGCCTCCCTTATCTCATACTTTTTCTTACTACTCTTGTCTGTGAAGCCTCAGGTAGAGGGCCGGTCAGAATGCGATACTCCTTTCTCTCTCTCTCCACTTCCAATTTAACACAGCGCAATCCTGTCATGCCAGTGAAAGAAAATGAAGAAGTATGGCAGGTTTTCTTTAATATGGAAAACTTATAATATGTGTCTCTGATCAAATGTAAATCTTTCAAATGCCAAGTCAGGCTGAAAGTTAGGTTATTTCCACACATGCCTAGAATTAATGCCGAAGTCTCTCACAGAATTTCATATATGTATATAATATATATATACACATACGCGCGCAAACACACACTAACTGTTCAAAATCAGATTATTTTTCCAGAGTGAGTTTTATTTACATATTTATTCAGTAGTTCATTAGACAATGAAAAATTCTACCAGAAAGGCCTTTATATGAACATAGGAGAAGTGTGTGGTGGAGACAAAGAAACAGAAGATGCAATGTCCAGGCTCAGTATGTGGCTCTGAAAGAGTCCTCTGTAAAAGAATCAACTGAGCATACAGTGAGTCTGTTCAGTGCTGTGGGGTTTCTGGGGGCCATGGAGGTTCCAGTGTAGATTGGTGAGAGGCTCGTGGAAATACCGTTGGCTTTTGGCACAGTGGGGTTGGACTTCAGATTCTACCATGAACCAGCATTGGGTCTCAGACACCAGAAACTCACTCACTGCCATTGAGTATATTTTGACTCAGAGTGGTACTAGAGGACAAAGTAGGACTGCCCGTGTCAGTTTCTGAGACTGTAAATCTTTAGCGAGTTGAAAGCCTCATCTTTCTCTCTTGGAACAGCTGATAGTTTTGAATGACTGACCTTGTGATTTGCAGCCCCAAACCAGGACTAGAACCTTAGTCTTCTCTTACGAAGATGAGGATAACAATAAGTACTCTGTAATGCAGCTGAGAGGCTTAAAGAGAGACCAAGGAAGCGAAGCACCCATCCAAGTGCCTGATATGTAAGGGCTCTTTCTCAATGTGTAGCAACTATACAGACCAGAGTGCGTGTGTGTCTTGTGAGTGAACAGGGTAGAGCTGTGCATGGAATAGGGGAGAAAGTGCACAGGAGGCTCAAATGGGGAGCTTTGTGGGAGCAGGTTTAAAGATGGAGTTTGCAAAAGGGAAGGAGGCATAGATTGAGAGGACAATATACCCAGCATAATGCATCTGTTGATAATGCTGTAAAAATGCATAGTGCTTATTATTCCTATGATAATCAACCTCGTTATTGGAGCAAATGAGCTAAGTTCTGTCATATGTTGGATGATCAGATCTTCTTAGGTTCAAGGCACTTTGTTCTCAGTAATATACTAGAGACAAAGTATTTAAAGAGATGGAGATTTGTAAGAAGTTGAATTAGCAAATGTTGTGTGATACATGCATGTATATCTGTTTTTTAATAGCAGCAGCAGTAAAGGAACAGAAAGGAGAGAAAGAGGAGAATCGTCGTAAAGGCTGCTTATATAGAGTCAGACACCTCAAGGGGTTTGATTTTTGATTTGAAGGTTTAGGGGTCACGATTTCATAGGACATTCAATTAATTGGCTTATCATTGGTTCTGGTACTTCTGTTTTGTCCCTGATTTGTCACAGGGTGCTAAACAGCTTGCAAGCAGGCATCTAAGTGACAATAACTGGTTTCGACGTACCTACCATGGGAACTCTGATGCTGGAGTGGGCTAAGAATTGGGCTGATAATCACAGCGTGGGGCTCACAGCCACTAGTGACTTCAAGACAGGAAAAGTAGGCTTTCTTCCCATCCCAAAGGCTTACAGCCTCAGAGGCCCACAGGGGCTACTCTGTTCTGCAGTATAGACTCGCTATGGGTTGGAATTGACTTGGTGGCCATGGGGTTCATGAAGAACAACAGAGGAAGAAGGAGAGTCAGGATTAGGAGGAAGAAATGGAATGCGCCCTGGGATAACATTTCAACTTTACATGAAAAGAATTGTTTCTGAATCCTTCTTCAGTCCAGGCCTCAGTGTAGCTTAATTAATGTGGAATAACTGCCGCGAGCACTGCACTCTGTCAGCGAACTATGTAGACAGGTCCAATAGCTCATCACACCTTGAGATGTGGCATGGGAAGCTTCGGGAACAGTGAAAGGCAGGCTGAACGTGGTTGTGCAACCTGAAGAATATAGTCAGTGTCACTGAATTGTAATTTTTAACTGTGGAAGTGGCATGTAAGGATACGTAAAAAAGTAATGCTACAAAATCATAGAAACCTCTATTAAACCTTTACAAAATGCGAAGCTATTGCTTCCTGACATATCTTCTGTCTACATCTATACTTCCAAAGGCAGTGTTTGTACCTATCTCGCCTGCCCTGAGGAAGGGGCATTCCTTTGCCCTCTTGGATTTAGACCATGTCAATGATAATTTTGGCATCCGCAAGGGATACAAATTGGGTTTCTTTCAAATGTTCTGTGAGTTTTCAGGACAAAGGGAAGTGTGAGGCCCAGGACCGAGGTTGTGGGGTGAATGGGCTAGGATTTCCCGAATAGCTGCTCTTAGGACCGAGCAGGTGTATTTTGATGGGAAAATTCTTGGCACAACTTTCCTGGCCCTTTCTCACCTATACGGTTTTCATTTTTCTCCCCCCCCAGTAAACTCTAATTAATTGTGCATTTTTCTTTGAGAAAACCTATGAAGATTATCCCACTGGGATCCTTACAAACAGTGGCTGTAACTTTCGGAGCTGGCTTTGTTGTCTGGAGTTTAATTGGCCCTGCAGATCCTGTGGGGCGCCGCTGTCTTGCAGTGCCCCACCTTCTATTCCCTTTCCTTTATGAAGGCGCCCTGATCAGACCAGCACAAGGACATTGCTGACAGGGTTTGTCCGTACCCATCCACGGATCCAAGGACATGCTTACATACATTTTGTTTGGAATAAACCCATGCGCAAATGAACGGAAACGGTAGTATCAATACTTTTTGACTTACAGTTAGCTGTTTTACCGTGTTTATTTTCAACAACAAAAATAAAGCAGGTAAATGATTGCATTAGTCATGCACAGGTGCCTGTGACAAGTAGCCGTATGTAAAGCAGAGTGATATCCTGCTAGTTGTCCGGCTGTCCTGAAAGAAGGGGTGGGGGTGGGGGGCTGTACAGCAAGTTCGAAAGCTGGAAAAGAGATTGTCTGCACTGTTGGGGCTGTACAAAAATAAATCATTTATTCACCAAATAATGGCTAATACTTATGTTTCATTAATCAAATAATACCTAGTGTTTGCTTTATTGATTATTATGCATCAGTTATCTCATTTCATCTTCATAACAATTAGGAAGAAATTTCTGTCACATTATTTTACAATATTTTATGGAGGAGGGCACAGAAGCTCCGGGAGATTGGCGTGATGTTCCCATTGCCACGTGACTCTAACTTGTGGGGCTGAGACTCCAGCTGGGATGGTCTGCAGAGTCCCTTCTGCTCCTTCTGCCCTCCCCCACGGGTTGCGGTAGGAGGTCTGCAAGGCAGGCGCAGCGGGAAGCAGGGCAAGCCCTTTCTGTCTGTCTGTATGGAGTTAATTCCGAGGCAGAGATGAAATTCTCTGAGCATTCTAACTCCAGCTGTCGAGGGGAGGGACCCTTAAGCACTCTTTGGAACACAGTTTCTCCATCTCAGGACCATGCTCATGTTGACCTGACTGATTCTGTGGTTGCTGTTGTGATGGCCTGTCCGGCGCGTTACCGGCTGTGGATCAGCATTTCCTTGCCCACTAGATGCCAGCAGCGCCAGCAGCTGTGATAATCAGCAGTGTATTCAGAGATGGCCACATGTGCCGGGAGGACCCTCCCGAGTCTAGAAAAATGCGTTGGCTCTTGGTGAATTTAAATTGCAAAAGTGTGGAGGTGTGCAGCCAGCCTATATTCGGAGGTGACAGAGGGCTTGGCGAGACTCACCTTACTCCTTGGTAATCTTCTTTGTCTGCAGAAAAACTTGAACTCAAATGGCGCTGCAGGCAGGACATCTGGACTACAGCGCGAGAGACTTAAGGGCTTGGCGTAACCAATTGAGTGATTAAAAGGGAAAGGTTTTCAGATTTTCATTGGATAGTTATTTTAAATGAAGAGAAAATACAAGTAAAAGGAAGTGAGAAGTAAACATTTTATGAGCGAAACCCGTGAGAGTTGGGACTCAACACTACTGCTTTGCTTTTTCCAAGTCTCACAAGTATTTTCCTTTTACAGGGAAAAATCTTAGGACCTTTCTGTCACTTGTTTGAGCGGAAGGAGCCCTGGTACTGTAGTGGTTATGCATTGGGCCACTAATCGCAAGGTCAGCAGCTTGAAACCACCAGTTGCTCTGTGGCAGAAAGACAGGGCTTTCTACTCCTGTAAAAAATTACAGTCTCAGAAACTCAGCTAACTGCAAGGTCAGCAGTTTGAAACCAGTTGCTGGGGAGGAAAGAGTTAGTCTCAGCCTTGGAAACTCACAGGGGCAGCTCTGCCCTCTCCTGTAGGGTTGCTAGGAGTCAGCATTGACTGCACGCCTGTAAGCTTTTCTTTTGTCTTATTTTAATGGAAAAGATTTGAGTTTCCCTTTTCTGACAGGCTTCTACCGTACACGAATCTGGCTTTTGTCATTTTCAGAGTACCCTGGTTTGCTTCTGGGGGTTGCTGGTGTATTTTGGAATAGTCTGAACTTGCATTTAACAATGTTTTTAATGCATGATTGATTAGCCTTCGGTCCTCCTTATGTTTTAGTAGCCCTACAGTGGTGGTCATATATATATATCAGAATAAACTGAGGACATTTTTCTCTCAAATTCATACGTATAGATGCAGCTCCAAACCTGCTGCGTTGGAGTCTTTAGATGCAGGAGAGCATATGCTTTGACAGCATACAAGGGGGCTCCAGAAATTCATGGGAAATGTAATGAAAATAACGTAATTTTATTTTTGGAACAAAACTAAAAAGAAAAGTATGACCAGGCTTACTAGTCAGATAGCGACTGATGGAACGTATGAGCCGATGACCCTTGGTAACCCTCAGGTGTGGACATGAATTCACTCTCACGCTTAATGTTGAGCTAGAACCGTAGGGGGAGCAGTCACACTAGAGAGGGAGAAGACCCGACACTCAGGGCTCAGGGGCAGTGTGTGAGAAGAACACGGCTCAGCGGGTGAGAGAAGCAGGACACAGGGAAGTCTGGAGGAAGCGGGAGAAGCAGGATGCATTGTGAGGTTTGCAGCATGGTTTGTGGAGTAGAGGACTGATCTGCCCAGTAACCTTCTACTCAATTCACTAAGAAGGTTCAAAAGATAACAGAAGTTTTAGGACTGAACTTTTTGAAGCTTCCTTTGAGTTAGAAAGCTCTGAAGCACACTCTGATTGAGAGGCATCGACAGTCTTTTTTCCCTGCCTCTTGGTCTGCAGTGACCTATTGTGACCAAAGGACTATCCCCCAATTCACAAAGAGCAGTTCTGTTTAATTCTTATTGTCTAGAACTTCTCTGTCATATCGAAGTTCAAGGGATGTTGGGAAATGTAAATTGTAGTTAGGAAGGTCACATGTCCAGCTAAAAATGAGGGGTTCTACGGCTCAGTAACAAAAGAGAACAGACATTGATGGACTGTTAGCAGTCCTTAGCACATTCAATTATTATAATAGGGGGTAATTTATTGAGCACTGAACGGGTGCCAGGAAGAGGCAAAGCCACTACATGATGTCCCTGCTTTGAGCATCCTTGTTTTATAGATGAGGAAATGGAATCTTCAAGGCCTGAACAACTTGTTTATGGGGACATAGTTGCTGAATATTGTGCTGAAATGCTAAAACAGTTTCTCTCTATTCTATCGGCATTTGCGACGAGGCTATTGAATTCTATCACTTACCTCAGTTGCCCAGGACAATTTAGTTACAGTGTTTAGAGTCTTTAGATTTATATGTAAAGCCAATTTGGCCTCTGTTGGTAACAGGAGTATCAATAAGCCTTTATGTTTAAGATTTTATTAGAACCATAGTACTATTTATTTTGAATTTACTATCTTTTATTTTTAGAGAAAAAACTAAGATGCTTTATTGTAATTTGGCTTCCAGTTTACAGAGAAATTTGGATTTTCCTTCCATAGTTCATATACCTTTTGGTGCATGACATTGACTGCAATGTGTACAGTGTAACAACACCCTTTCCACACCCTTCTTAGGTTTACTCTTTCCATTTGTCCTTCTTTACTATCCCTTTCTGTCTACTGAGCTTTACGCTGGTAAACATGCTACCTGTGCTCAGGGAAACATTCATGCCAAGACACATGGAGATCTCCCGGAGATGCCATGTCTACAGATATTGAAGGGAGGTAAGAACTTCATCCTAGGGCTGACACCCTGAATTTGGACTTTTAGTTTCTAAACTAGGAGAGAATACATTCTCGTTTCCTCGAACCAGTCAGTCATAGTATTTCTGTTAAAGCAAAACTAGACAACTAAATCTAATGTCCTAATTTAATGTTTTTCAGGAAGAATGAGGAGGATTTTGACACTCCCATGTTTATGTATTTTCTGAGACTACATGGAATGACAGTACTCATTCATTTTTCTATCTGTTTTTGATTTCGTGTCAGAAAGTCATCATGGACTAAGAATAGTACCTGTATAAGTCACAGGATAGTAACCCTTTCTTAGAAATCTGCATAATACTACCATTTTAAAATCAGTGATTTTACAGGGCAGAAACCATGTAAGATAAAATTCTAGTACTAAACTGTAAAGCTGACTTTTGCCCTAGTTTCTTATTTATTTTAGATTTACATTTCAGCTGTTGTAGACATGAACGCAAGCGTTCTTCTCTGTGTTTTTGTCAGTCATTTATTCATCACACAATCATGCTCACTTGACAAATACCCCCTTTTGAATCTTAGCACGTGCCAGCCACTTCTCCTGGCACTGGGGACACAGCGGTGAAATAAACAGATAAAACTTCACAGACCTTACATGTCTTCTGGTCGAGGAAGATTGACAAAACAGAAAATACATGGTAAGTTCAATGGTGATGTGTGCTGAGAAGAAAAACAATGCCATTTAAAATAGGGTGGTTATCACAATGAACTGTGAATGAACGCTTGAACAAAAGTTTCATGAACTGCAGGTGTGAGCCTTCGGATAGCTGAGGCGAGAGGATTCCAGGCAGAGGGACAGCATATGCACAGGGCTCAGACAGAACGCTGCCTGGAGTTCTTCAGGTGCTACAAGAAAGCATTGACGCAAAGGAAAGGATGATTTGGGGGATTGCGTGTGCTGTGGAGAGGCGCTTGTAGGTTTACTGCAAGGACTTCCTATTCAGCCTGCAGGAGATGGGAATTCTCAGGCTTTTAGAAAAACAAAGGAGGGACCCACCAGGTTTACATTTGAAAGGGCCTCTCTATGAGGACTTTGAAAAGTTCAAGGACAAATTGAGTCGAAAAGTATTAAAAAATTTCCATGAGCTTTTTGGAACCCCTCCTATAGGGGGGCAAAACATAGAAGCTGAGTGGTCTTCTAAGTGATTTTTGCAGCCTCTGATAGCAGAACTTAGACAGGCGGCGGAATTTAAAACTTGTCTATATAAGATATTGCGTGTGGTTTGTAAGAAAATTTGAGAATGCAAGGTTCTAAGGTTTGTTTTGTACTTAAAAGATATTTAGAAATGACAAAATAACGATGTATAAATTACCAAGGGCACATGAGGGAGGGGGGAGAGGGGTGGGAGGGGGAAAAAAAAGAGGACCTGATGCAAAGGGCTTAAGTGGAGAGCAAATGCTTTGAGAATGATTGGGGCAGGGAATGTATGGATGTGCTTTATACAATTGATGTATGTATACGTATGGATTGTGATAAAAGTTGTATGAGTCCCTAATAAAATGTAAAAAAAGAAAAGAGGAGAAAAAAATGACCAGGGCAAAGAATGTACAGATGTGCTTTATACAATTGATGTATGTATATGTATGGACTGTGATAAGAGTTGTATGAGCCCCTAATAAATTGTTAAAAAAAAAGATATTTAGAATGTGGGGATACATAGGAAACAGCTGAGCTAGTTGTTCATTGTCAGAGAGCACAGGTCTAAACAAGCTCAACTGAATTAACATTGGGATCATTTAGTCTGTAAGTGGACAGTACTAAATTACTCCGCTCAACACAGTAATTAATTGAACAGTTGAGAATTAATTTTACAGATTGCATATTGTATGCACACCCACAACAGAGTATTTATTAATAAAATCAGATTCTTTATCGCCTACATAGTCATTTTGTCATGCTTTCAATTCTATATGGTGTCGACTCTGAGATTTAACAATAACTATCTGAAGGTATTAACAGAATCAAGGCTGATTGTACTAATTCTGTTTTTTGCTTTCGTTCCTGAAGATCTTCATCACTGTGGAGAGAAAGCTGGTTAAGAATATGGTTAGGCTCTCGGAGCAGGGCAATTCCCACTCCCCCTTCTAGTACTGGCTGCAATACGCTGACGGTCGTTTTCCTCCATGCACATGCCAGTGAATGGAAGGACAGATTGCGCGTGGTCCAGCATTTGTCAATGATTTCTTCAGACAATTGGTATCTGAGAAAGATCATGTCATCAGTAAACTGACAAACTACTTGTTTAGATTAGTGGCTGTGTATGGCATACAGGATGATTTTAAAGCTTGACATTTTCTGGAACTGATTCTGCTATAATTACATATTAGCCGTGTTACTTAACTATGTTAAATAAATAATTTCATTTCATCTAACACATTTTTATGCATGTCAGGTAAAATAAGATTACATATCTAAAATGCCTGGAATAGAGAAGCTGCTTTGTCTTCAGTTCTTTGCTATCACTGGGGTGTATTGTCAAAAAGCAGCAGCCACTGTCCAGGTTATCTTAGTAGCTGTTGCAGTTTTTTAATCAAGTAATTATTTTTAAAAGATTTTTAAAAACATTTTATTAGGGGCTCGTACAACTGTTATCACAATCCATTCATACATCCATTGTATCAAGCACATTTGTACATTTGTTGCCCTCATCATTCTCAAACATTTGCTTTCTACTTGAGCCCTTGGTATCAGCTCCTCTTTTGTTCCCTCTTCCTGCTCCCTCCTCCCTCATGAACCCTTGATAATTTATAATTTTTATTATTTTTTCATATCTTACACTGTCCAACGTCTCCCTTCACCCACTTTTCTGTTTTCCATCCCCCCGGGAGGAGGTTATATGTAGATACTTGTGGTTCCACCTTTCTACTCCACCCTCATCTGTCCTGGATTCCCTGTGTTTCCAGTTCCTATCTGTACCAGTGTACAGTGTACAAATCTGGTCTAGCCGGATTTGTAAGGTAGAATTGGGATCATGATAGTCGGGTAGGGGGAGGGGAGGGAGGAAGCATTTAGAAAGTAGAGGAAAGTTGTGTGTTTCATTGTTGCTACACTGTACCCTGACTGGCTCATCTCCTTCCAACGACCCTTCTGTAAGGGGATGTCCAGTTGCTTACAGATGTGTCTTGGGCCCCCAATCTGTACTTCCTCTCATTCACAATAATTTTATTTTTTTTCTTTGATGGCTGATAATCTGATTCTTTCAACACCTGTTGATCACACAGGCTGATGTGCTTCTTTCATGTGGCCTTTGTTGCCTCTGAGTTAGATGGCCGTTGTTTACCTTCAAATTAAGACCCCACATGCTGTATCTTTTGATAGCGGGCATCATCAGCTTTCTTTACCACTTTTGCACCCTTTTGTCTTCAGCAATCATATCAGGAAGGTAAACACACAATGATATGATTTTTTGTTCTTTGGTGCCTGATAACGTGATCCCTTCCGCACCTTGTGATCACACAGGCTGGTGTGCTTCTTCCATGTGGGCTTTGTTGTTTCTGAGCTAGATGGCTGCTTGTTTACCTTCTAGTCTTTAAGACCCAAGACCAGACATCCCCAAACTACGGCCCGTGGGGTCACATGTGGTCCACTGAGGACATTTATCCGGTCCACTGGGTGTTTTTGACCGCCCCCCCTCTTTTTTACTTCAAAATAAGATATGTGCAGTATGCATAGGAATATGTTCATAGTTTTTTTTAGACTATAGTCTGGCCCTCCAACGGGTCTGAGGGACAGTGAACTGGCCCTCTGTTTTAAAAGTTTGAGGACCCCTGCCTAGATCCTATATCTTTTGATAGCCGGGCACCATCAGCTTTCTTAACCACATTTGCTTATGCACCTACTTTGTCTGCTGTGATTGTGTTGGGAAGGTGAGGATCATGGAATGTCAGTTTAATAGAGCAAGTATTCTTGTATTGAGGGAGTAGATCAAGTAATTTTTAATGTTATGTCTCATTTTTAAAAATAGAAGTGATGCATAAAATATTCACTAAAATATTTCTGAATTTTTATTATTTTTACCTAAAAACTTCATCTACAAGGACTAAGTGATACCATCTTCTTTGAATTCTGGTAACACAAAACATTTCTCTAATTTCATATTAATCCCTTTCTGACTTTGTTATGGAGAAACTCACCTCTCAGTTTAGTGTCTAGCCACATAGTTCATGTTCTCACCCCTTTTGATCAGTGTAATTCACTTCTTTGCAATTCATTCTTTCTTTGTTTTCTTAATCAGCTTATTTTTAAATCAATCTTATGGAGAAATTTATGTATGATAAACTATCTTTGTAATGTACCATTTTTATAATCATTTTCAATTTATAGCAAAATGATGAAGTACAAAGGGCTCCCATGTACCCTTTCTGTCTCTTGGACACAGTTTTTCCTTTCATTAATACTTGCATTGTGCATTAGAATTGCTACCACTGGAGAACCAATACAACAGCATTATTATTAAGTATAGTACCTCATTTACATAAGGCTCCTACTCTGTGCTGTGTAGTTCTATGGATTTTGACAAATGCACAGTGTCATATGACTGCCAGCAAAATCACCTGCAGAATAGTCTCACTGCCCTAACACTCCTTTTGCCTATTTCCTTTCTTCTTCCCCTTGAGTCCCTAGAAACCACTATTTTTTTTAAAACTGGTTCTAGAGACTAGACTTCTCTAGGGTGTCATAGAGTTGGAATCATACAGTTCATATGCATTTTAGGTCCACCCATATATTTCCATAGCTTGCTAGGTCATTTCTTTGTATTGCTGAATAATATTCCGTCTCGTGGCTGGACTGGAGTTTTTGTGTAGCACAAAGAGTTAAATCCTAAACTCTTAACTGGAAGAGTTGTTTCTGGAACTTACCCAACAGCCCCTCCAAAGAAGGGTAACAGGCGTGAAAACCCTCAGAAGGGGTTGAGCTCTGAGTTGCCACATGTTGAAATTGACTTTATGTTCCATAGTTCATCCAGTCACCAACTACAAGGCATGTTGTTAGGTTCTTGCGTGCCATTGACTCAGCCCCAACGTAGCAAGCCTATGTACACGAGAGTGAAATGCTGCCCCACTCTGCATCCTTCTCACAACTGCTGCTGTTTGAGGCAGGTGCTGTAGCCCCTGCCCCTTTCCTGTCATTGCATCTGCAGCCCTCAACTTCCCCTGCAGTGTCATGTCCTTCTCTTGGGACTGCTGTGCCTGCACAGCCTGTGCGAAGTATGGGAGACAGCTCACAGTCCTTTCCTCCAAGGATCAGTCACGTTGTGCTTCCGCTAAGACCTTTTTTTTTTTTTTTTTCAATTTTTTGGCAGTCCAGAAGCTATTCAGTATTCTTCACCAACACCATAATCATAGATATCATTTCTCAGTTTTCCTTATTTATTGTCCAACATTTCCTTTCACATGATATCATTGAAAATACTGGGTCAGAGGTCCCCCCCAGCACCACCCCCAGCCCATTTGTCCAATAAAGTACATTATAATGCTTCTTGGAAGCTAGGGGTTAAGACCTGATCTCTCATGCTTTGGACGTATAATCAGGGGAAACCAGCCCTGGAGAAGGGCGTCATACTTGGTGAAGTTAGTTGAAAAGAGGAAGATCTTTAGCAAGATGGATTTGCTCAAGTCAACCAGTGTGGTGATGTGAAGGACCGGGCAGTGGGGCCTTCTCTTGTAAATAAGGTGGCTGTGATTTGGAACTCACATGGGGGCACTTACCAACACCCTGCACCCATTAAGGGCGAACTATTCAGTGATGCAGTGAGCCTCAAAAGAAGATCGAAGGAACACATGGCATCACCGGACCGAAGGAATTAGTTGACCTATTTCAAGAGACAGCGTGTGACCAAGAATCGGTGGTATTACTGGGAGAAATGCAAGCTGCAGTGAAGGCACTGTGACAAACAAGGCTCTGGGAATTGAGGAAGTACCAATTGAAATGTGTCAACTAGCGGATACTATGCTGAAGCACTTACGACTCTGTGCCAAGTAATTTGGAACGCAAAGAGATACGTGTCAGTGCCATTCCAAAGAATGGTGAATCCAAGGAACACAGCAAATATTGAACAATATCATTAATATTCCATGCAGGTGAGATTTTGCTGAAGATCATTTTACACTGACAGGGCGCTGCTAGAATTTCTAGCTGGACTCAGAAGAGGATGTGGTTGTAGACTCTGAGGTATCATTGCTAGTGTCAGGTGGGTATTTACAGAAAGCAGAAATCACCAGAACGATGATTATTTGTGTTTTATTAAATATGCAAAGGCATTAAACCATGATTCATTAGAATCGTAATAAATAATGTATGTGATTTAGAAACATGGGCTTTCTTGTACTCTCCGTTTTAGTCAAGCCAAGGTTGTATGTAGACATAAAGGTGGTCATTTGAACGCACAGGGTCCTGCGTGGTTTCAGATCCAGGAAAGGGTGTGTCAGGGTTGTGTCCTTTCTTCGTGCTTATCCAGTCTTCGCGTTGTGCAAAGAAGCTGAGCAGCTGGAGTTTATGAAGACAACTGTGGCCTCAAGATGGTAGGAAGAGCCAGTCACACCTGTGGGATTCAGGTGACACAGGCTCACTTGCTGACAGCAAGTGGGTGATATGTCCCTGAAGGGCTTTGTAACAATCCAGACATGCTGGAGTATGGGCTCTATAAGTAAGTTTTTAATTGCGAGGATGGTGCTGAGTAATTTTTTTAAAAGCCAGTGGCAGGCCAAATCAATCTGGGAAGCTATGGGCTAGACTCCTCTTCAACAAGGATTACACCTCAATGTTAAGAAAACAAAACCCCAAAGTTTCTAAGGACCCTTTTCTGCATGGCTCTCGTATGAAGGCGAGGGAAGAGACTGAGAATTCCCTGTAACTGTGAGCAGGATTCCCTGGAATGCCATCCTGCTGCATTTAAAATGAGCCCTCTGAAAGGCAGGAGGAAGGATGGAGCTGAGCCTATTGTTTGGATGTGAGATCCCTGTGCAGCGAATCTCCTGGATTCAGGACACAACAGTGCTTTGTTCTGTTGTCCTGTGTATCAGGTCTGACCCACGACACCCAACAACAATTGACATTTGATACTGAGCGTTTTCCTTATGCCCTGTGTCCCTTTCCGGTGAAGTGCCTTCTCAGATATTTTAACCCATTTTGTAATTGGGCCGTTTGAGTTCTTATTGTTGAATTTTAGTAATTCTTGTGTATTTTGGATATAAATCCTTTATCAGGTGTACATCTTATAGATTTTCCCATTTTCTTCTCGAACTTTTATAATTTTACATTTTGCAATTTGGTCAGTGCTCTGTTTTAAAGTAGTTTTTTGAAGGATGTAAGGCTAGTGTTCAGATATTTGGGGCATGCTGTTGTTTTGTTAATCCAGTGCATTTATTATACAGCCCGTCATTTCTTTATTGGATTGTCTTTGCACACTTTTGAAAGATCAATAGACTAGATTTGTGTTGGTCTATTTAAATGCTATTTTACTGCTCTATTTGTCTACTGTTTTACATAAACCATACTGCCTTGATTATTTTTCTTTCAAGATAGAAGCATTGCTTAAAGTCAGCTATTAACTGACTGTAAAAGAGGTGACCTTATTCTAGTTCATGTGCAATACGCTCCAGTATCCTTTTAAAAATGGATAAAATGCGTACATTGGTTGGAGTAGCATGTATGCCTATCACATATGGGATATGCTGTTTACACAAATATTCTGTGGTGAATTGTGCCATGGGGGCTCTATTACCATTAAGAGTCAGAAAACTTGAGTTCAAATCTCATATCTAAATTCAAAGCCAGTGGGAAAGCTGTCCATTCAGTGCTATTTGCTTACATCAGCTGTGTTGTAGGTTAAATTAACTTACCTGAACGTAGTTGAGTGACAATGGAATGATATACTATATATGCTTGTGGTATATACAAATAATAACACAATTTTTAGTGTTAATTGTGTGTCCGATTACACAGGAATTCTGTAAAGTAATGAATATGAACATGTTATAGGCTAGGCAAGGCTATAAATGTAGAGCAGTGTTGAGATTAAAAATAGTCTGTAGATTTTTATTATGATCATGTGGTCCCTGGGTTTTCCAAATGATCGAGAGCTCAGTTGTTTACAGAAAGGTTGGAGGTTTGTGTCTACCTAGAAGCTCCTCGAAAGAGAGACCAGACAATTCACTTCTGGAAAAAATCAGCCAATGGACATTCATTAGAGAACAGCTCTACTGACATACATGGGCTCAGCATGAGTCATAACTGACTTCAAGGCAACTGATAGCATGGTGGGTTAGGAGTTGAGCTGCTAAATGCAAGATCAGTGGTATGAAACCACCAGCTGCTCCTTGGGAGAAAGATGAGGCTTTCTACTACTGTGAAGAGTTACAGGTTAGGAAACCACAGGGGGCAGGTTCGACCCTGTCTTCTGGAATCATTATGAGTCAGAACTGACTCGATGGCAGTGAACCAATATTGATTATGTATTTATGCAATTATATTTTTAACCTGCAGCCTCGAAGAAATATTTTATTGGCAAGAAAAGAAGGCAACCGTTTAAATTTCTCATTAACAGAAAGTTTTGCTGTTCTTGTGGTGCTCAGCCCCTTTCTTTCCTTCAGCACGTGGCGTTGGAATTTGACAGTGCCTCGGCAATACCAATTTCAGTCGATCCCAACCTCTAATAGCATACAGCCCAAGAATTCATTCAGGTACAAAATGTTGCAAGTTCTTTTAAAGATTTGTGGTAACTCTGTGTATTAACTTCATGGAGCACCATTGGAGGATAAATTATAGCATTTGCTGTCAGTGTGGGTTCCCCTACTTTCTTTTCCTTTCTCCAGTGAGCTGTTTTATTTTTAAGTCAGATTTATTCATATGTAATTTGCATATCATCATATTTATCCTTTTAAGGTGAAAGTTCTCTGGATTTTGAAAAATGTGAGCAATCATGTATCCACTAACACAATCAAGATATAGCACAAGCTCATCACTCCCCAACGGGCCTTCGTGCCTCTGCGCTTCGTCTCTTTGCCCAACGCTCAGGCCATGGGAACCACGGATCTTTTTTCTTTCCCTGCCCTTTTATTTGTTCCAGGATTCCATTTATATCAAATATGTGAAGTTCTGTGAAGTTTGTAAGTTTGTCAGAACAAGTGGTGTAGTTCTTGTGTCCTCTTACTTCAGTGCAAGAAGAGCCCTGGTGGCAGAATGGGTGACATGTTGAGCTGATCACCACAACGTTAGCAGCTCAACCCCCCCATCGGTCCACTGGAGAAAGATGAGACTTTATTCCTGCAAAGACTTGGAAACCCAAATGCAGAGTTCTACTCTATCTGATGAGTTGGAATTGACTTGATGATCTTGGATTTTTTTTTTCAAGTGCAAGAAATTCTTCTTATTATTTTCATTGATTTGAAAGTTGAAGTGGTTGTGATGGCTAATTAATTGCATGTAGTGGTTGGTTCAATTGTTTCAAAGTTAGGATGAATTCACATAACATGAAAGCAGTGGTTCTCAACCTGTGGGTCGTACTCCTTTGGGAGTGGGTGTTGAATGACCCTTTCACACGGGTTGCCTGATTCATAACAGTAGCAAAATGACAATTATAAAGCAGCAATGAAAATAGTTTTGTTTTGGGGCTCACTACCACATGCAGAACTGTGTTAAAGGGTTGTGGCATTAAGAAGGTTGAGAACCACTGCATTAAAGGGTCAGTAGGATTCGTCGCTACGTGGGTATTTTGTTACCTGGTACTGCCTGTATGTCCAAATTTACCCATGGAGGCATGCGTGGGTGTATGAGTGCTGTGTCCATGTTTGTGAGTGGTTCGAGGCAGGTGGTAAAGGATGGTGCTAATGAGCCCCAGGGCCCAGGCCTCATTTATCGCCCGAGAGGCTGATGGGATGGGATTTTTAGAGGGCAGCACAGTTGCTGAAAATCAGAGAAAGGAGGAGGTTTCTTTTCTCAGTTGCCTCTCAGTCAACCCTGTTGACTGCTGACATGGTAATGGAACTAAGGAAATAGCTTTACTGCTGGGGAGAAGTCAGTTGATCTGTATGAAAAGGAGAATAATAATAACATCAGCATCAGTGCTGTTGTATCTGTTACACTGGCCAATTTGGAGTGCTACTGTTGCTCCACACATTTTGGTAGATGGCCAGCAATACAGCTGGAGAACACTAAATTGACTACAAAAGGGTCAATTGATGGGCAATAGAAATTCTTCCCACACACATGGGTGAGAAGGAAACTCATTACTTACCTCCTTACGAGTAGAGCTTCAAATCACTTAGTACCTCCATCCTAGGAAGTTTCATATCCTGATAAATTGGGATAATTATATAATCTTCTATTTTAGATTGTAGCATTATCATAGATGCAAATAGGTGGAAAGACAATACTAACAAGTATTTAAGTTTCTGCCACATGCGCACTTATGGATGCTTTAAATACATCTTACAAGCCGGACAGAAACCCTTAAAGGGGGCTTTGTGATTCCTATTTTCTACATACATAAAGTAAGCGGAGCCTTTCGAGGGCCATGCAGCCAGTCAAGCCAGATACCACCTTCAAAGACCACAGTCAATGTGCCTCCCCTCGTTGATTTCCCTGTATGCTGTGTGGTGACGCTTCAGTGTCATTCCTTTGGTCCATTTATCTACTAGCTAAATGCATTGATATTGTTCACAGAGCATCAACTTTATGATTATGTACAAGTGTTCAGCAAATAACAGGAATTGCTTTTTCATTTTCTATATTTAGGAGGTTAGAACAACTCATAATAAATATGATGACCTTAGGTCAGACATTTCCTGTAAAGTAATGACCAGAACTTCTGCAGCCTACTATTAATTATGATCCAAGAGCACTCAGCCATTGCTTTAAAAATAATAAAAAAATAAAGAATACAACAAATGATGCTTTGGTTGTTATGTAACAGTGTGGTGGGTGTTAAAAAGGTAATTTTGTTGGCCTATGACTATTTCCCGTAACTTCACTCACAAGAGCAGGTGAACTCATTTTCCGGTAGGTCGCAAATGTACCAGCTTGGGCTTTATTACCCACTTAAACTTTAATAAAGTCTCAAGAAGGTTATCAGTCTGTTAACTTTCTATGGTTATGTCATTGAAAATCTATGAGGTGACCATTCCGTTTTTTAAGCAAATGAAGAAAGATTGGGTCCAGGAATATTGTGAAGTATTTTTTTCTGGATTATTTTTCTTCTTCCTCCTTCTCTCTCTTTAAAAATTTTAAAATTTATTTTAAAGACCCGCTCCCCACCTTCCTCCTTCTCTTGTCATTCTGGGCAGGCCTTGACTTATGAAAGATTTTCAATCCTGCTTCTTTCTTTTCTTTTGTAAGTTACAATAGTTAGGTCGGTCAAATGTTTGCCTTTGTGTGTGTGTGTGTAATATTTCTATGAATAAAAATCATTAAAGAAGTACCCTGGGATATATTAAAACATCCTTAACACAATACAATAATACTTAATAATAATGTTTTGATGTGCATTGCAAAGTACCATCCCTTGTGACTACAATCCATTTCCTCTCATTTTTAGTAGGCAACACAGGGCTGGCCCTTCAGTACAGGCTGCAGCCAAGTCAGACCTGGGTGACCTGGAGACTGCCTACATACCTGAAGGGATTTGTAGGACGTTTTTGTGGGTCTTGAAACAAACTTTTCTTAAACTTCTTAAATTTTGAGAAGGAAGAAGTGTTTTCCCTCCCTCTATCCCTCCTTTCTTGTTTTATCCACTTGGAATGTTTCACTCCTGTGATGTAAGCCATTGGTTAATTTTATTAGATTAGAAGCATTCAACTTTGGACTTAGCTGTTCAGCTTGACAATTGTATTATTTCTGGCAGGATATATGTATAATTTCAAACAACTGTATCAGGGAACAAGGCAATGTATCTGTTCTTTCCAATGGCCAAACCATTTGGCTGCTTCTTAGAATTTTCATATTTTATTTGCCTTATAGAACACCTGATGAAGTGACTACTAATATAGATGCTTACTTTGGGAAAAAATGTAATGTACATTAGATGTTGAAGTGAACATTTTAAGAATGGTATTAGGCAAATAAACTATAATAGTGGTAAGGTTATTAATTCTATCATCAAAGGGGAATTTTTTATTTTTTGTCAACAGCAAACTTTGTTCCATTTTATCACTGGGGGAAAAAATGTGCTTCCAGCGCTAGTTCAAACCTTTATTTTTAGGTAAAGCGTGGAAGATTTTAGAAAAAAACATATTTCAGAAAGTATATAGCATGTAGCTGAGAACTGCTAGTGTGGGGGTCGGGTGACAGTTCCCATGGGAATTCTCCACGTCTTGTGACCATTGTTGTTCTGGACTATCTTTTCAGGGGTGTTTGCCCAGCAAACAGCTTTAGAAGCTAGGAACAGTTCTGCCTTTGAGGCACAGGGGAGATTTTTTCCTTGATCCAAATAGATTCTGTGCAGAGAGGTTAGCAGGTTTGTGTGCAGCTCTCTATAAAATTGGGGATTTCCTAAATTTGGGATTCTTCCGGTGTGACACAGACACTGTGAGTACAGCACCCCCCGTGAGTGAGAGAGTCTGTGACTGGGACGTCAGCGTTTATGGAATTGTGACAGGCGAACAGGGGAGTTTGACAGCCAGATAGAGTTCTCAGTCCCTTCACAGTGCTTGATTTTTTTTTATCACATGTAGCTAAACATTAGAACACCAGGCCTTCCTCTTAAAAAAGAGAAAAAAAAGGAATACAACTGCCTTATAAATTGCACTTATTTCTCAAACTAAATGCACTGGGAATGAAGCATTCATATATACTATTTGCCGTATAAAACTTCAACTTATGGCAGCATTTATTGCAGAGACAAGAGTATGAATATGAAATTAATTTTACTTGCATAAACTCACACTGCTTCAAATGCTAAGCAGTACTGATAGTTCGAGGCTTGATGTGTCCATGGTGTGTGGTTCTGTGCAGTTTAAGTGTTTGGCCCTCAAAGGAGCAGCAGGTGGCACTTATATCTGAGTTCTAGCAAATGAATAAAACACATGCAAGAGATTTAATAGATCAAGATGCCTGGTAACTGTGATCTTAATTTTTTTCCCCTTTGGTGTTGTGTTCCTTCTTCAGATGTGGCGCAACTGATACGGGAATTGAGAATTGGGATTAGAAATGGGGCTACTTTTTGAAAAGCTATTAAAGACGTTGCATTGAATGCCCATGCTCAGCTTGGTGGCAAGTTTGCAGTCAATGAACCACAAATACCTGTTAATATAAGTGATGTATTCATCGCAAGTTTACCAAATTAATTTGGTGCGCCCTAGATAAAAGTGAAATGCTCAGGCAGGTGTTATGGATTGAATGACGTCTCTCCAAAACATATGCTGTAATTCCTAACCTCCATGCCTGTAGGTGTAATTCCACTTGGGGGCGGGCTGTCTCTGTTACGATGTTTATGACGAGGGCTTTATGTAGGTGGTATTTCAGTCAGTCTCTTTTGATATACAGACGCAATTAAAGAAGCAAGCTAGTAGAGATGGGACTAGACTGAAGCTGAGCCACGTGGAGATCTGCAAGAAACCAGGAGGCTAGCTGAAGGGACAGGGCCGTCCACAGAACCAACACAAAGAAAATCCCTCCTCCAGCGCTGACTCCTCACCTCTTAACCTGTGAATTTTCACACAATTTCTGTTTGCCGTGGCCACCCACTTGTGGTATTTCTATTGTAGTAGTGCTAGACATAGAAGACAGCAGGCATATTGATAGATTTATATTGAGATAGAGCCTTAAATTTTATATAGGGTATTTTGCTTTTAGCTTTAGTAAAGAATAACTTTAGTTATATTTAAAGGAAAACTGCATTTTACTTTTATATATTTTTTAAGTGACAAGTTATTCTCAGCAACTAACTTCCAGATCTTTCATTTGTATATTCTACACGAGCAAGATAAACTTCTACCTTCAACTTTGGTGCTGTTAGGAAGTATTTCAATATGATAGCTACTGGCTGCTTCCTACTAATTTTCTCGGGAAAAAATAAGCAAATTTATAGGTGTTCCACAAGTTCCTCAAGGTGGTAATGTTTTATGGAATGAGTAGTTTAGATTTTGTAAAGTCCACATATACTTTAGATTTTTATGGAGTGTGTGTGTGTGTGGTGTGTGTGTGGTGTGTGCTGTGTGTGTGCGTGTGCTGTGTTTAGGTAGCCATCTGCACCATAATTTATGATGTCTTGTGCATTTTAATCAGCGTCTAGTTATGCACAGTCCTAGCCTTCCTGCTACCTAAATACTTAAAACAGCAAAGAGCTGTGGGATATAGGGCATGTAGCTGGAAAACTACTTCCTGCTTTGCCTCCCTGTACCTGAGCAGATGATCTGTGAACCAAGGCCTCTCGGAGGCACAGCTGCTGAACTGCTGGAGTGCGGTTGGCAGCAGGAAGCAGGGACTGGGTCTGTGGCTGCCAAGGGGCCTGGCCTTCCTGCTGGTCAGCCTTGGGTGCTCTAGTTAGGGAGGGCAGCATGGCACCATTTTACCCATGGCTGTCTCTGAGTAGGCTTTCGGCGCTGGCGGAAAACGGGAGCTGGTGCTGCCATGTTGTTGCCATGCAGCCTCCTTGCCCGCAGGGTTTTAATTGCATTGTGTGGCTTTGGCACCATGGTCATTTTAACGGATAAGCATTCATTTTTCCCCCTTTGATGTGTAGTTTAGTCAGAAAAAACTGCAACTGAAATCCATTTCAAACAGAAATGCGTTGTGCCAGCTGCAGATTGAAGCCTGGCCTTGATTTGCAAATTTTCACAGATTCGGAGGATGTTCTGCCAGCGAGCCAGCGCAAAAGCTGGGATAGGGCCAAAACCAAGCTCCACTGAACACTTTCCATCCCAGCTTCTCAATGTACAGATCCAAGGAACTTTTTCCTTGAGAAGACACTGGTATATATGTTTTTTGAATAGCCTTATACACACATAAATCCAGAACCCTGGCATGGAGATAAGGCTTCTGGGCTTTAATTCTGAGTCATGGGTTTGTTATATGACTTTGCTGGATTAATGGGGCCTGGAAAGACCACAAGGCACTTGGGGATACCAATTTTCAAAATAAACTATTTTTTGAAGTATTATTAAGTCAAAAAGTATTGCTAAAATTAATAGTGGCCTTTCTTAAAAAAATCTAAAGGTGCAGGTATTACTTTTCAACAGATTCTCCATCTAGGTTACATACTTTCTTTTCCTTTTTTAATCATTTTATTAGGGGCTCATACAGCTCTTATCATAATCCACACATACATCAATTGTGTAAAGAACATTTGTACATTCATTGTCCTCATCATTCTCAAAACATTTGCTCTCCACCTAAGCCCCTGGTATCGGTTCCTCCTTTTCCCCCTCCCTCCTTACTCCCCTGTCCCTCATGAACCCTTGAAAATTTATAAATTATTATTTTGTCATGTCTTGCCTTGTCCAACGTCTCCCTTCACCCACTTTTCTGTTGTCTGTTCCCCAGGGAGGAGGTAATGTACACATCCTTGTAATCGGTTCTCCCTTTCCAACTCACCCTCCCAATGCCCTCCCTGTATCGCCACTCACACCACTGGTCCTGAAGGGATCATCCGCCCTGGATTCCCTGTGTTTCCACTTCCTATCTGTACCAGTGTACATCCTCTGGTCTAGCCGGATTTGTAAGGTAGAATTGGGATCATGATAGTGGGGGGTGGGTTGTGGGGGAAGCATTTAGGAACTAGAGGAAAGTTGTATGTTTCATTGTTGCTACATTGCACCCTGACTGGCTCGTCTTCTCCCTGAAACCCTTTGGTAAGGGGATGTCCAGTGGCCTAAACATGGACTTTGGGGCTCCACCCCGCACAACCCCCCCGTATTCATTATGATATAATTTTTTGTTCTGATGATGCCTGATACCTGATCCCTTTGACACCTAGTGATCACACAGGCTGGTGTGCTTCTTCCATGCGGGCTTTGGTTTTCCTCTCTGTAACCCATTCCTGAAAAATTCTGCACTCTTGCTTTACACCATGCCCAAATGGCAGATTTGCCATCCTCCAGGGACTCAGATGAATTTCCCTGTTGAACAAAAGGAAGCCTGAAGAGGCAAGCTCAGGCTGTTGGGTGAATGAGGTAAAGATTTCTCAGTAAATTCTCAAGGAATACCTTTGCCACCCTCGAAGAATGAGCGGGACGTTTTGCCTCCCAGGATTCTGCCCCTGCTCGAGACTAGCAAGGGTTGCTCTAGGGGAAATTCTTTGAGAAACCTTATGGCAGACGATGGCCCCTCTTTCCTCTGAAGAACAGCTGGCTGTTCGAATCCCTGACCTTTTGGTTAGCAACAATGAATGCCTCAATCAGCGTGCCAGCAAGTCTCCTTTTATTACGAACATACCACAGCTCATTAACGAAGCAAGAGTGCGTGGCATCAAGTAGCTTCGCGCTAGTTGTGTAGTGTGCATTTCTAAGTCAGTGATCGTTCAAGTTTCTCACATGCAAGCTACATGCTTTTCTTGGATCGTTCATACAGGATCAAGACTCACTTCTGACAGGGTAGGATGTATTCATTTATTTTTAATGAAGATATTTGTGTATAGCAGACATTAAAAGAAGTGTGTGCAGTTATGACATGTCCTATCCTATTAAATTCATTAAACACACCTTGAGTGTTGACACTACTATGTACTCTGGTCTTCAGAACAATCCTAGAAGGTATTGTCATTCCTTAGTGTGAGGAAATTGAGCCTCAGAAAGCTGAAGCTAGTTGCCTACAATGCAACTTCTAAGTGGTAAAGCAAAATTTAGGCTGCTTTCTTAGCTTCAAGTTCCACGTGTGTTCAACTCTACTTTCTTAAAACATGCTAAGGCATAACCTCAGCCTTCCTGTAGCTTGTATTCTGTGGCACTAGAGATACAAACAGAGAAAGTGACTGCTTAAATGTGAACTTTTGTACAATGGCTGTACATTGTAATGGAAGCATGGGAGCAATCAGTGCATGGAAGTCTTCAGGGTAGGGAGACAGTTGTAGGTCGAATGTGCAAGAACCATGCAAAGTAGAACAGGTGCTTTTGCGGAGGCATGGCACGATGTGGGGAGCACAGCTACAGCTCAAGGTGGGCATGGGGTAGGATAGCAGGAGAAAGCACATGGTAGAACTGAGCCTTCAGTGCTGGCCTCTGAAGGAAATTCTTCTGGGGAGAGGGAGGGCTGCCCACCTAGTTGGGATTGGGGCTGGTCCTTCAGACCTCTCTATTGGATCTACAGCTCAGGGAGAGGGACATATATGATCAGAGCACACAGGAGTAAACGGAGGGGGAGGAAAAGAATGGGGAGCACATCCTGACCCACCAAGCCCCGAGGACAATATTCCTGCTCAGAGCAGCCAATGCACAGAGAGGAACATATGGCCGGGCCCACTATGACACACGACATCCCTCACTGACACATAGCTCTACGGGGGGCAACACTAGAGACACAGTGTGGGAATTGTGCCCAACCTGACCCCACCACACCGAGGCAAAACACTAAGGGTGTGCAACAGAACAGCAAGGTGAGCAGAGCAAGGAAGTCCAGAGGGGGTACCAAAACACAGACCTTGAACTATTTATAGGCTTTTGTCTTTTTGATCATTGGGTTTTTTGTTGTTCTTATTTTTTGTGCATATTATTTCTATAGGTCTATCTAGATAAGATAGGTGGGATGAACAATCCGGAGGAGAAAACAACAGGATCCAGGGTTCCGGTGGGGTGGGGGTGGGACATGGGAAAGGAGGAGGTGGGGGAAAGGAAGTGGGTGTTAACAAACCAAGGACAAGGGAACAACAAGTGATCAAAAATCAATGGCAAGGAAAGTGTAGGCGGCCTGGTAGGGCTTGATCAAAGGCAATGTAACCCAGAGGAATTACTGAAACCCAAATGAAGGCTGAGCATGATAGTGGGACAAGTGGAAAGTAAAGGAAATAGAGGAAAGAGCTAGAAGGCAAAGGGCATTTATAAAGGTCTCAATAAAAGCATGTACATATATAAATATATTTCTATATGACAATGGGGAAATAAAGTAAATTCTTCTGGGGGGAATGGCAGTTGTCCACGTAGCTGGTATGGGGGACCGAGCCCTCGGGCCCCTCTAATGGCTCCCGTCCTCTAGTTCTTAATGCTTCCTCCCCCCGTCCCTATCATGATCCACATTCTACCTTATAAATCTGGCTAGACCAGAGGATGTACACTGGTAACTGGAAACACAGGGAATTCAGAATAGATAAACCCCTCAGGTCTAATAATGAGAGTAGTGATATCAGGAGGGGAAGGGTAAGGTGGGGTAGAAAGGGTGGACGAATCATAAGGATCTACATATAACCTCCTCCCTGGGGGATGGGCAACAGAAAAGTGGGTAAAGGGAGATGTTGGAGAGTGTAAGACATGAAAAAAAATTATCAAAGGTTCATGAGGGAGGGGGATGGGGAAGGAGAAAAAGAAAATGAGCTGATATCAAGGACTCAAGTAGAAAGCAAATGTTTTGAGAATGATGATGGCAACAAATGTGCAAATGTGCTTGACACGATGGTTGTATGTATGGATTGTGATAAGAATTGTTAGAGCCCCAAATAAAATGATTTTAAAGGGGGAATAAAAATAAAGGACGTGAGGCATGGACAAGAACGAGGAGGACGGGGTTTTCCTGCTAATGAGTGTGAGCTTTTCCATATAGGTAATTTGTAGTGATTATAGGACTTTTATCAGGGGGGAAACAGGAGAATCAGTACTGCACAGTGACACCAATATCCTTTAACCAAAGCCCATAAATAATGCGTCTGCAATGGAATAACCTGGACTTATTCTTACTGTAGAGTATGTTAGAAAAAGTTAAGATATGATTTGGTGATTCAGGGTAGGTCAAAGGAACCAGAGTTTCACCATGGATTTGATGTTATCAGGAACCAGAGGTAATTCTGTAATTTGGTAATTTTATAAATTGGATTTAGTAGGAGTGCTGAAAGGAATCTGACACTGTGATTGGTCTCAGAAAAAGCAGAAATTATTCATATTAGCTGGGAGAGGGTGTGGTTGGCATTTTTTAACGGAGTACACGATACATCTGTTTTTTTATATGCTTAGGCAGGATTATGAAGTAGACTTGGCTTTGCTCTCCCTTCATCAAAGTCATAGTGACCTTGGGTGATGTTGGTGTTCCCTGGGACTGTTTGTGCCCACAGGACAACACTGCAGCTGTGCTGTGAGGGCCAGTCCGGGGTGTCTCTTCAGCCAGATTTTAGTGGTGCAAGCTATGTATTCAGACTCCACTGTCTTAGCTGAGTGAGCTTTGGCAAGCTATTTAGACTCATTATGCCTCCGTTTCCTTTTCTGAAAATAGGATTAGTTCATGGAGTTATGATGGAATATATGGGATGATAATATATGTAGTTAGAATCATGTCTGGGAGATAGTAAAATTTCAGTAATTATAATCGTTTCTATTATTTTGGAAATATTACTCCATCAGAATTGGAACCAAAGGCATGAGGAAGGAAATGCTTAGGAGAGCTGGTTGACTGCTCGGCCAGGGTGCTAGAAGTAGGCTCTGAGAGAGGCAATCCAAACGGACGTTAGACAAGACTCGGCCTCAGATGGTGGCGCGAAGACAAGAAGAGGCTATACGACAGTCTCCCTATGTTTATCCCCGAATGTGCGGTGGGAGGTGAGATTCTCACAATAGATCTGGAACACAGGAATCGCAAGGAAGATTAAAGGGCAAGAATGATAGCCAGCTGGAGATGTTCAGCAGCTGCTGGTGATACATAACCGAAACTCAGGGATAGGCCAGGCGCGCTAACCACTGTGCTTTCTGCTGTCTTAGAGAGGGCCTAACTGTCCACAGGTGAGAAGTGCCACTCATTTCATCCTTGCCCCCCTCCCCCCTTTGCTCTCTGCAGGTCTGAGGGAGGAGGTTTCCATGATCTCATATATAATACCAAACAATCAGCAGACTGTCAAAAATGATGGATTTGCTTTTTGTCAACAAAATGGAACATTCTTTTTAAAAAAAAATCATTTTATTGGGGCTCATACAACTCTTATCACAATCCACACATACATCAATTGTGCAAAGCACACTTATACACTCATTGCCCTCATCATTCTCAACATTTGCTTTCCGCTTGGGTTCCTAGAATCAGTTCCTCATTTTCCTTTATCTCCTTCTCTTTCCCTTCCCCCGCTTCCTCCACCTTCATGAACCCTTAATAATATATAAATTATTGTTTTATTTTATCTTACACTGCCTGGTGTCTCCCTTCACCCACTTTTCTGTTGCCCATCGCCCAGAGAGGAGGTTATATGTAGATCCCTGTGATTGGTTCCCCCTTTCTACCCCCTTTTCTCCTAGTATCGCCTCTCTCACCCTTGGTCCTGAGGGGTTAATCTGTCCTGGATTTCCTGTGTTTCCAGTTCCCATCTGTACCGCTGTGCATCCTTTGGTCTAACCAGGTTTGCAAGGTAGAATTGGGATCATGATAGTTGGGGGGAGGAAGCGTTTAAGAACTAGAGGAAGGTTGTGAGTTTCATTGTTGCTACATTGAACCCTGAGTGACTCGTCTCCTCCCCACTACCCCTCTGCAAGGGATGCAAAACAGAACATTCTTATGCCAAGAAAATCTTGTCTGGGGCTTTTAACTTTGAATAATTCTGCATGATACTTTCACAAATGCTTAGATGGAAAAACATAAGGTGTTCTTCTAGATAGTTCCTTAGATAATTTTATATATCTGTCTACACATCTATCCTTCCATCCATCTATGGCCATCAGGTTTGCTGAGTAATGGACCGTATTACTTTGGTTCTTAATAAGGTTGCTTCTACAAACCATGATTTGGCAGGGTGCAACCAATTTTTACTGAGAGATGTTATAAGGAACTGGCAAGGAACCATGGTTTATTTTTTAGTTCACTTTTGGTTTTGTGAATAATCTGGTTCTCGATAGTGTACTAGGTAGACTACATGAGGACTCTGGGAGAAAAGTAACTTCCAGTGATCAATGACAGGAAGTGCTCTACTTCTCTTGAATATTCACTGCCCCCCTCCCTTGATGGTGAATTATGTAGCTGCTGTTATTTCCTTCTTTGAGTTAGTCACTGGGAAACTCAGAGGAAAGCATATGGTTCTGAATGAAGTATCTGTTACCAATAACAGTAATTATAGTGCTAATCAAAATTCTGGCTTTATTCTCTCCTCTTTTTACTTCCTGTTACACACCTTTTCTCAGTTCTCTTTAGTCTCATTACTCGAGTAAGGTACTCGGAAGATGGTAAGGCGCTTACATTCTTGTTTGTCCTATAAATACCTGAGTGTGTATGTGTACCTACACGACAGTTTTGTTGCTACTTATAGGTGTTGTGTGTTCCACGTGACAGAGTAGAGCTGTCTCGTAGGCTCAATCTGTATGGAAGCAGATATCTGGCGTTTTCTTCCGTGGAGCCACTGTGGGGACCGGGGAGTATTGCATGCTACAGATATTTTCGTTGGAAGCTAAGCTGGAAACCATTGTGCCACCAGGGCTCCTTTGCACAGGCTTACACACATGTCATTGTAAAAGCACTAACAAGGACCTGACAAACCGTCTCTTTATTCCACTGAAATGGGCTCTTTTGTGTGGCATATGTAAGAAACATCCTAATTTCATAAGATGGGAGTTTTATCTTTATTACAAAGATATATATATATTAAAGAATAATGGAAGCAGGGTAAGAGGTTTTCTAGAGTTAAAAGGAACCAGAGGCAAATACTACTATAGACACCATCGTGCAATCGTGGAGATCTACAAGTACATGCTTGTGTAGACACAAAGGCTGAACAGCTATGGGAGGTGGAGGGGGAAGTAAGCCCATGTACATACAGAGATTTGACAGAGGTTATTTGTATATGTGATTTTACCTTGAATTCAATGACAGAAATGAATGTGGCTGATCAAGCTATCAAAACTTTTTAGACATAACCAAACAACCTCAGGGAATGTACCTGCTCTCTCAAGAAGGTAGTCTTGGGAGATACCATGGTCAATTGGCATGACAAAGACAATGTTCTACATCCTACTAAGGTGAGTAGTGACTGGGGTCATAAACACTATCAGCATCCATCTAAGGTGCAAATCTTGGGGTCTCCTCACCTGAGGAAAGAAGAGTGATGAAAATCAAGAGAAACCATTAGTCCAATGGACTAACGAACCATGCAGACATCAGTCACTATAATTCTGAGAGCAGAAGAACTAGATGTTGCCCACCACCACTGCCAACTGCCCTGAAAAGGATTATGTTCGGTCCTGGATGGAGCAGGAGAAAAATGTCGAACAAAACTAAAAATCATAAAAAAAGATCAGGCTTTCTAATGGTTGGATAGATACAGGTGGAACCCCCGTGATTATGGCCCTTAGTCCTTCTGTGTGTTTTGAACTGAACTCCTTTGTTAGAATCATCAACCATTTAAGAGCAACAGGAAATACTCAAGGCAAAGCTTAGCTGACGGGGAATGAAGAGGAATGGAAATAGGACACACAGGAAGGCAATGGTGTACGTGAGAGTACCTTGGGGGGAATTGCAACAAAGTGTGTAAGAATTGAGTATAAAACCGATTTCTGCTGTAAATCTCCATCTCATGAACAGTAAAAAAGTATTTTAAAATGCTATATGCAAGAAAAATGAGTTAGCTGTGTAACTCATGTGTAGATTGTGTTAGGAAAAGCTATGGATTTGAAAACAGAAGGATTTCATCCTTCTTGGTCTTTTAATAGCTGTGTGGCCTTACACAGCTACTTAATCTGTGTGAGCTTTGAATTTCTCGGTAGAATGAGAATAAAAATATCTGTTCTACCTACTTTTCCTTTATTGCAAAGATTGTACTGGATAATGCATAATCCTCTGTAAACTGCAAAGAGCTAGAGGTAATATTGTTATCCAAGTTTTGATTTTCACTTCTTAGAAGAGTATCTGTCACAGCGTTAGAACAGGAGCCACCAACTTAACACCAATGTGAACGATCAGGGGTCAAGAAAACGAATCCTGTGATTCTCTGCCTTTTTCTCATCATCGATGGAGGCATTAGTAAAAGAAGTACTTCTCTCAATATTAGAATAGAAAACTCACTGCAACATCAGGGGTAACAGCAAGTAGCAGAGAAACAATACTTAGAAGAACCATCTGCCCTGTTCTGTAGGAGTTCCTGGGTAAAGCAAATAGTTAATGATCTTGGCTGCCAACCACAAGGTTGGCAGTGAAGGTCCACCAAGTAACACCCCCGATGAAAGGGCTAGCAATCTACCCTTGAAATAAACTTGTGGGACATCATTCCACTATAGCACACACAGGGAGGCTTGCCGTGAGAGGGAGTCAACTCAGTGGAAGATCGTTGATGCGTGTTTCTGTATGTCCTGTACAAGGAGCGCAAGTGGGGCCGGTAGGTAAGCATTGGACTGCTAACTTCCAGCTTCTCAGTTCAAACCCACCAGCCAAAGACAGCTGAGGTCATCTTGTCGCATAAACACACACACAATCTTGGAAACTGACTGGAGGATGACTGTGAGTCTAAGTCAGCACAGTGGCAGGAGGTGGGTTAATGTCAGATACAGCCAGCAGCCACGAGTCAGTGACTCCTCGTGGTTACCAGGCATACATGGGAATGGTTTTGTTTTTAAAGAGAAGGCAGAAAAAAAAACCTTTAAAAAAGTCTTCCCAATATAGTTTTTGGTAATTAATTCAAAATTTTAAAAATACATATATTGGTGAACACTGTTCAGGGAGGACAGGATAAGTTGTGGTTACTAGGTCATGACCTCAGTTACAGAAAGTATTTCTGAAATTCGGCTCATGTGTGAGGCAACACGGACCCAAAAAGGAATAAATTTTTAAGTTCTTTGTAGAAAGCAAACGCACATCTATTTTTTAAGTGTTACAAAGCATTTCTCTGGTGAATATTCATTAAATTCTATACATGGTGTTCTAAAAATATTCAAATTTGTTTCTAAAAGGCACTTTTTACTATAAATGCATTACAAAGGTATATTTTTAAATGCACAATTAATATATTCATGCAGCATACAAAGGAAGCAGTATTTATAAATAATTATTTGTGAATAATGTACAGTTTTGTTAGGTGTTGCTGTCTTCTGCCTAGTTGTGGTAACATGCTGATATCAAACAACAGGTATTCCTAGGGACTGTATTCCAGGAACATCAAAGGACTGTTGGCTGCTTATCTTATTATAGTAGGTCCCCGGGGTAAGATATCAAAAAATGAAATTGAGAAACTAGCACATTACCCAGATTATATATAAATATATGAACACCAGATAATAGACTAATTTCCACCATGTATTAGACTTGTTATCACTACTTTAGAATTAAAAGGGATATCTGAAAACGTCAGTAATCACCATATGATAAATTATAAATGAGCTTTTGAGCTTGAATTTATCAGGTATGTCTCAAAAAAAAAAAAGTAGATCAAGATTTTCTGTAATCGCCACACACTAAGCTGGGAGTGAGTTTTAAAAACCTGTTGCCCTTGAGTTGATTCTGACTCACATGACCCGTTAGGACAGAGTAGAATTGCACCTTTGTGTCTCCAATCCTGTGCTCTTTATGGAAGCTGATTGCCACATCTCTCCTGCAAAGAAGCTGATGGATTCTGTGTTTCGGTCACCACCTGAGAGCATTAACCTGTGTCCCTAGCACTCCTTTAAGTGAGCTCTAGGACCTGGGTTCTCCAGGGCTGGTACCATCAGCAATGGATGCTGGAAATACACGAGCACTGTTTGGAGCCCTTGCCGACCTAGTGCTAATCTTTGCCTCCTAACAAATTAGCCATTGTCAGTTTCTCAGGTTTCATTTTTAATCTTTAAAAGGATGGCGTAAATGAAGATTTTCAGAGTTCTATTCTTACAATTATATTTGTCTGTGAAAATATTACCACTTGTGTTTCCCCATGCGCTAGGAGAAGGGAAAAAGAAATTCGGTTACAAAAATGTTTCTATAGAAAGCATAGTACTTACAGTGAGGAAGGTCACCACCAGTTGTAAGAGAACATACTGAAATTGAAACACAAAGATCGGAGATGATGTAACGAGATCAATTAGAGCCTATGGAGCCGTGCTTTCCAGCCTAGAGGAGGAGGAGGGCAGAGAGTAGCTTGTTAGAGTCATCTGGTGAGAAGCAGAATTTTTCGCATTAAAAACACACACCGCTCCTGTCGACTCTTTATGTTGGGTTTGAATAAGGTTGAAAACCATTTGTAATGAATATTGTATGAATTGCTAGAACAAAACAACAACTTACTTGCTTTCGGTTCTGAAGGCGCTGTGCTTATACAAACTACAAACAGGTTTGTTCCAGGTGATCCCAAACCCATCCTATTGCCCAGGTACACAAATAAATAACTGAGCTATCTGTCAAAATCTGACCCAAAGGAAACCATTTTAAAATAATTGACTATGATGCCTAATAGCATGACATGGGTCAAAAAAGTGTACTGGGCCAATCACATTGCTTCATCGTAAATTTTAAATAAGCCACATGGAGTTGCAGCTAAAAGGCGTCATGGTGTTGAGAGAGGTTGGGTTTGTTATGATGGGTATTCTGCAAGAAAAAAGTTATCAGAAAAACATAAACACAGAAAAATGAGGGTGGTGGGGAGTCTGGTTGACAGAGGATGAGAGAATAGACAGAGTGGGCGAGTCACACTGGCGGCAGGGTATTTACCGCAGACCCCATGACTCATCTCTGCCACTGATTTTGTTTTTCCCAGATCACACATTGCCCATAGTCATTTTACCAGTCTTTGGTACAAAAAATAAACAAAGAAATTTTCACACCTATTTTTATGTTGACTTCACAACATCACATTGTTATAAAAATGGTTTAATTCCAATTTAAATGTTATCTTTTTCCATTTAAGCATGTTTATCCAGTTTTATTTGCACATAGTCACCATTTTTTCTCCGAACTATTTTTTTTACATAATTTCAAGTACTGTCCACTAAAGAGATTTAGACTTCATCTTGAGAGATTTATATATCTGTATGTTTCTACTCAAATCTCAGGGGGAAAATAGGAAAGAAAGCCTGTAAAACAAATGAACATTTCTGTTGATCAAATAACTTTTGTGAAGAAAGAAAACAAGGGTGATTTTGTTTTTGTAAACAGAATTTTGTATTTTTAAGAGTAGAGTAACTATGCTAATAAGAAAAGTACAGCAATCAACAATCCTTTTTTGCTGGAGAGGAAAAAGTAATAGAGAAGAATGTTTTACTTATATCACTTGTAGTGCCTTTCGCACTGTTTTGGATGGGTCCAAACTTGGTGATGAAGTAAAAGATACTCGACTTTTAAAATTTAGTGGGATCTAGAATGCGAACAGGCATTGGTAAAAACATGGTCAAAGCATTGGAATGGCAAGTCTCAGAAGAGGCCTGATGTTGTTACATGAAATGAGGCCAGTTTTGACTCAGAGCAACGGTTTGTACAACAGAACGACACACTACCGGGTCCTGCTCCAGCCTCACCGCCGTTCCTTTGTGTGCCCATTGTTGCCAGCCACTGTGCCAATCCATCTTATTGAGGGCTTTATTTAATTAATTTATTTATGCATCTCTACTGAGTAGGATGCCCTGTGGCAGGATCTTGTCTTTCCTGATAACATAGCCAAAATACTTGAGACGAAGTCTGACCATCCCTGCCTCTAAAGAGCACTCTGGCTGTGCTTCTTCCAAGGCAGATTTGTTTGTCCAGTTAGCAGTCCACGGTACCTTCAATATTCTTCCCCAGCACCACAATTCCAATGTGCAGATTCTTCTTCAGTCTTCCTTATTCATTGTTCAACATTCACATGCCTATGAAGCAAATGAAGAAGATCATGGCATGGCGCTGGGGCACCTTATTCTTCGAAATAGCAGCCTTGCTTTTCACACTTTAAATAGAACTTGAGCTGCGTATTTACTCAATGCAATGTGGCATTTGATCTCTTGACTAAGCTGCCCTCAATGTTGATTATGGATCCAAGCAAGATGAAACCCCTGGCAACTTCAATGTTCTTTTATCATGATGTTGCCTATTGGACTAGATGTGAGGATTTCTGTTTCCTTGACACTGAGTTGTAATGCATAGTGTAGGCTGCAGTCCTTGGACTTCATTTTCAGTATGCAAGGTTGTATCATCTGAATATCATAGGTGTTAATAAGCCTTTCTCCAATCCTGATGCCATATTCTTCTCCATACAATCCAGGGTCCTTAATTATTTGCTCAGTTTACAGATTGAACAAGTGAGGTGAGAAGACCCAACTCTTGACACACACCTTTCTTGATTTCAAATCATGTCATATACAAAGGGATACCCCCTAAAACCAGAATTGGGCTGGCAGAGCTTTCTTAGTATGTGTTTTCCCCACTGGGCAAGCATTGAGCAACTCTCTCTGAGTTAGTGTATCCAGTGGTGTCACCTGGGGAGGTTCTCTATGGTCTCAGTGGATTTTTTTCATAAAACCAGTTTCTCTCAAACCTCATTTCTTGTGATGGTTGATTTAAGTGAACAGCTTGTGGCTGTGAAGTTTTGTTTCCTGCTCGGGAAAAATGACACAGAAACTGTTGCGATGTTGAACACAGCTTACAGGATAGCACTATGGGAAAAACTCAAGCGTATGAGTGTTTTCCTTGTTTCAAAAAAAAGGTGAAATGTCTATTGATGACAAAACTCATTCTGGACATCCATTAACTTCCCAAACAGATTGAAACATTGACTTGTAGTGCATTTGGAGTTCATTCCACCACGTCAGACTGTTAGTCAAGTCAATCTTTCTATTTAGAGCAGTGGTTCTCAACCTTCCTAACGCCACGGCCCTTTGATATAGTTCCTCATTATTTTTGTTGCTACTTCATAACTGTAATTTTGCTACTCTTATGAATCGGGCGAACCCTGTGAAAGGGTCATTCGACCTCCAAATGGGTCGCAACCCACAGTTTGAGAACCTCCGATGTCGAGGTTCTATAAGGATAAATATAATTACTTTGAAATGAAGGATTATTTAGTGAAATTGAAAATATGACTGCCAGTTCTTTTTAATGGTACATTTTATTTGCCTTAACTACCGTATATACTTGAGTATAAGCTGACCTGATTAACAACTGAGGCACCTAATTTTACCACAAAAACTGCATAAAAAATGTGCTGAAAAATTTGGTTTATACACGAGTATATAACTAATTATTGTAACATGCATTTTGCCATTTACAGAATATTTGATTCTTGGTTATGGGACTACAGGCTCAATATTGGATGCAGTGCATACAAGAAAATAATTGTCTAGTTTTGGAGGGAGAAAATGTATTCTTGCTGACCATTAAAAACAAATGTCAGTCTGGGTGTCAAATTGTTCCTTGTTACTGATGAAAGCCATCTTTATTAATATTGTTATGTGAAGTGTATATGGATGTAATTTAAATAAAATCTTCCAACCTATTTTTTCTGGTTAACCTCCTGTTGAAAATTTCCTTTTTTTCTCCAGATAAATTGAAACTGACTCTATAGTTGGACAAGATATTCATGTGATTCTTTTAGACCCTATTAAAATGTAGATTCTGATTCAGTGTACGTGAGATGGATGTTGAAATTATCAGCAGTGGGTTGAACTGGAATTCCCGATGTAAACACCCTGATTTAGACCTCCACCCGATTGTTAGTTTGCTGTGCTCTGATGGCTGCGTGTTGCAGTGATCCTAGAAGCTATGCCTCTGGTCTTTCAAGTACCAACTGGGTCATCCGCAGTGAATAGGTTTAACAGCGCTTGTAGACTAAGACAGAGTAGGAAGAAAGGCCCGATACAAACATTAACCAATGAAGACCTTAGTGATATGAACTGATCATTTTAAGACTAGTTTGATTTGAACTGGTCGAGTTATGGAATAGAACAGCACTTCTGGTCAAGTAGAAGACCACTAGAGTATCTAACGAACAATTTGGCTGTACTTCTTTGAATACATATTTATTTGTTCTTCTCACAGTCCACAATACTTTCAGTATTCTTCTCCAACATATTAATTAAAATGCATCAATTCTTCCATCTCCCTTATTCATTGTCGAATTTTCACTTGCATATGAGGAAATTGAAAACACCAGGGCCTGGTCAGGCACACCTTAGTCTTCAAAGTGACCTGCTTGTTCTTCGACACCTTAAAGTAGTTTTGTGTGGCAGATTTGCCTAATGAAATACTTCACTAAATTTCCTGGTTACTAAACAGAAGGCAGCTATACCAAGATTACTGAACAGTCAGTAGGCTGACAATCATTGTCTTACCACATCAATGCCCCATATGCTATAGGAAGATATATATTATTCTAGCAAACCTGTGACTGACATTCTCAGTGAGTATTATTTTAAGTTTTCCCTGGCAGCCAACTCCCATTGTTTGTATAAGTAGCGTCCAGCCATGAAACGATTGATTCTGTACAAGCGAATAATTCAGGTCCTGCGATAGGGAGTTAGTCTACATTGGACCGATATCTCTATTTAAAAAAAATTAGGTACCAGGGGCTAATCAATGACAATATTAACAGAAGATCTTTTTGCCTCAAGGAGGTGATCAATAAGACTCTCTAACATAAATTGACAATGCGGCCTCTAAAGGGAGCCAAATGCAGATAAAAATCCATACATCCAGAAATAGATTTTGGGTTCATACGATATCCTATAGAGAACAATTAGTGTTTACATCATGGCCCTGCTTGATAGGGAACCGAGGATATATGAATGCTATATCAAAGTGTGGTGAAGAAATTAGATGGTGCTTTACTATCAGAAAAAAGATAACATCAGAAGTCTTAAAGGATTGTTTCCAAATAAGCAGCCATCTAAGTGAGATGTCAACTAAATCCACTTAGAAGTACACCAATATCAGTGACCACCAAAGGATTATAAACCATATCATCTGAAGCCAAAGGAGGTCAACAATATCAGAACCTAAATTGTGAGACATTAGTTTGCAGAAGGCTATGAGTGATGGGGGGCGCCCAAGATACGTTTGTGAGTTCTACATAGGAAATAAGTCTTCCTTGATTCCCTAGATCCATAATTGAGGGATGGGACGAAACTGGTTGCCAAACCAAGTGCATGGCAAGATGACTCTAGGGAGATCAAAATGATAACCTAACTTGAGCAGTGAAAACCTTGGCAGCTGATTTCCCCTCTGTTAAGCCTGATCTGGTTTTCATCATTTTCTGTAGTTTCTTTCTTTTTTTCATTACGGGGTTTATCTTCGATGTATTTTATCATTGAGGGTAAGCTCCTGTGATGAATGTTGGGCCTGATCTGGTTTTCAATATTTTCTGTGTTGTGTGTGCGTCTGTGTTTTTATACTGGGTTTTATTTTAGATGCAATTTGTCTTTGGGGGTAATTATCTTGAATTTTTGTTACATTTTTCTGTTGATCAGATCCAGGAATGATGAACCTATAGAGACAGCAGGCAGAATAAGGGTTTCTGGGAGTATGATTGAGGGTGATGGGAGAAGAGAGAGAGATGATGTCAGAGTTCAAGAAGGAAGCGAATGTTTTGAACCTGATTGTGGTAGCAGTTGTACAATATTGCGCCATGTGATTGAACTATGGGATGACAATATATTAGCCCCCAATAAAATGGTTTTTTGGGGAAAAAACCAACAAAGTAAAATTTTTGCAAACACTGATCTTTCCCCTGTTTATTGTGATGTTACCCATTGGTCCAGTTGTGAGTATTTTTGTTTTCTTTGCATTGAATTGCAACCTATACTAAAAAGCGACTGTCCTTCATCTTAATCAGCAAATTCTTCCTCCTCCTCACCTTCAGCAGGTAAGGCTGTATAATCTGCATATCACAGGTTCTTAGTATGCCTTCCTACAATCTTGATGCCAATTTCTTCTTTATATCATGCAGCTTCACAGATCTTTTGATCAGCATGCTATTGCATAAGTATAGTGAAGGATACAACCCTAACACACACCTTGTTTGATTTTAAACCAATGTGTACATCCATTCATGTTCCTATGGCTGCCTCTTAGTCCATGTACAGGCTTTGCATAAGCACTATGATATCAGTATTTTGGAATTCCCGTTATTCTCAATGTTACCCAGAGTTTGTTATGATGCACACAGCTTCATGACTCTGCATAGTCCATCAATAAAACACAAGTAAACATCTTTCTGGGATCTTCTGTCATTGTTAGTCTTGTTGCATGTCCTCTTCTGAATCCAGCTTGAAATTCTGCCTGGTACCTGTCAATATGCTGCATTGACTATTGTTGAATTATCTTTGGCAAAGTTTTACTTCCATGTGGTACTTATGGTTTTATTTGATAACTTCCATCTTCATTTTGGTCACCTTAAGCTCTTACTTTATCCTCTCTGCAGTTTTCTATAGCTGTATATGTTCAGGAGTTAGCTTTAGAGTCTATTCTGATATGGAGTTTGATCTCTTTTTGCTTCCTGTCTTTTAAACACCTTTTGTTTTCTTCATGTATGAGCTTCATGTCAACCTACAGATGACAGATTTTCTCTCATTAGTTTTCTATGGAGCATATCTGTTCCACAGGTATTCTTGAAATTCAGATGGGATATACTCAAAGTTGTATTTTAGCGATGTCAATTTGTTTTCATTTTCTTTAGTTTCAACTTGAACTTGTGTGTGAGCAATTGGTGATCTGTTCCACAGTTGGCTCATGGCTTCACTTTGGCTGCTGATATTGCATTTCTCCAACTTCAAAATGTGGTCCCTTTGATCCCTGTGTACTCTACCTGTTGAGATCCATGTGTACAAGTCACAGTTTATGTTGTTGAACAAGGTATTTGCATTGCAGAATTTGTTAACTCAAGTCCATAGTAACCCTGTAGGATAGAGTAGAACTGCCCCTTTGGATTTCTGAGACTAAATCTCTATAGGAGTAAGACAACTTCATCTTTATCTTTCAGGGCTGCTGGTGTGTTTGAACCACTGACCTTGTGGTTTGAAGCTCAATGCATAGCCCACCATGCCTACAGAGATCCTTAAGGAGTCATTGTTCTTGCAAAATTCTGTTACTGTTTCTGTCAGCAGGGTCATAGTTCCCAATGACTGCCCCTTTTTCTTTGTTGCCAGCTTTTGCATTGCAATTGCCAATAACTGTGATGGCATCTTGATAGCATATTTGTTCAGTTTCATACTGAAGAAATTGGTACAGTTCTTCAATGTCTTCACCAGTAGCTTTAGTGTTAGTTTGTAAATTTGGATACAAGTTGTATTAACAGGACTTCCTGTAGATGTATAGATAATATTTTATCACGGACAACATTGTTCTTCAAGGGAGCGCTTCAAGTATTCTCTTTGATGATGAGTTTGACACTATCCCACTTCCCATAGCCAAATCACTACCTGATTCAAACTGATCAAAACCATTCCATTCAGCTCACGAATATGTAGGATATTGATCTCTGTGTGTTCCATTTCATTTTTGGTGACTTTCAACTTTACTAGATTCATACTCTGTTGTGGGGGAAGCCAGCCCCCCACAAATAATCATGGGTTCAGTAAGCACAGTTGTACTGTTGAGCTATATAAAGATTATAATAAAGTCATAGAGAAATGGGAGAGATGGGAGAGAGTAAAATAAAGAAGTCAGACACATTTCTTGGTAGCATGCTCACCTCCTGGATGGCCATGATCTCAACAGCCAGGTCCATGCACAGCGCGGGCAGAGAGGGCAGGAGGAAGATTTATTACTAACCAAGGCTTATATATCTTTTGGGGGTGTGCAAGCCCCCTAATTACAGGTAAAGACATATGTCACAGGAAAGGGTTGTACTATAGGTACTACAGTAATGAGGGAGACAATCTAGGGGTATACGCACAATAGGAAGGGGAGTTATTGGGGGTACACATGTGACAAGATGGGCAGATCCTAGACTCATGATGGTGGGCTAACCTTGATTGCCCTTGAGCTGCAGACTCCAAGCTTTCAGGGGAAGCATTCCATTGTCCCTAACAGCAGGGAGTGAGCCCCACCTGTGGTGGGACCAGACAGTAGTCTGATGGCTGAATGCCTTCAGGGCGGATATCTCTTAAGCATCTGACCTCCCACCATGTGCCTGCAAACAGCCTCTAATGTCTGGCATATCTTTGGGGGAGACAAAGCTGGGGAGAAGTCTTTTTTATATCCCACACTCTGTACATTCTATGTTCTAGTTATTAATTGATATTTGTAGCTCCTTCTTATTTTGATGCTCTGTCTGTAAATGAAGTTTCCCAAAGCTTTCCTCTATCCACATTATTATGGTGGACTCTGCCTTGAGAAGGCAGCTCTTCCTTATCTTATTTTGAGGGCCTTCCAAGGTGAGGGGCTCAGCTTCTGGCACTTTAGCGAGCAGTGTTCTTAATCCCTCAGCAGTGGGAGCCTGGTCCCCTTCAGGTACGCAGCTAACAGTGTTCCCCTCGTTATAGTGGTCAGTGGCTAATACCTGATTTCTGCTTTGGGGTCTCTGTGTGGGAACGCTCGCTGAAATGCGTTTCCTTTGGTGGCCCTGGCTGCATTTAAAGTACAGCGTCACAGCCACCGGTGAGTCGTCCATTATCTCAAACTGACACGCGAGGGGTGGGATCGCTCCTTCGGAGGAGCCTTATTCATTTCCCCGCTTACAGAGGCAAAGATGTTTCATAATGTGCACTGACCAGATGTGTCTAGTGAGAGGAGGTGCAAGAAGGTGGAGACCTTAAAGAAACAGATTTTAATTAGAGGGAATAGAGTTCGGAGGGGAGGGAGTCAGGGGCAGTGTCCGTATTTCTCCTTAATTCACATTAAGACTTCTATTGAGGAAGTGAGAATATGATGTGAACTTGAGGGTGGGACCCTCACAGGGGTAGGAGAGTTTCTGAAAAAATAAGTAGTGCTGGTCAGGCAAGTGAGTGAGTGAAAGAATGAACGATTGTTCTTATACCATTAACCCGTGCTGTTAACAAAAGTAATTAGGTTATGTGCACGAGTGATATTCTAAAATTATTAGTCTTTGGGAAATTGTCATTATTTTTTTGATCACCTATTAGAACACACTTACCAGAGATATTTCTTCTCAGAATTCAACGTCTACCCATCATGAAATTGCCAGTGTGGGAAACTGCTGAGACCACAATGAAGACATATCGTACAATCTCCACCCCCTTGCCATTGTTAACACTATTTATTTTCCTTTTAAAGCTCCTTAAATCCAAGATGAAGCTAGCTTTTAGCAGTTATTCTCTTTTATCGGATTAATAGTAGAAAGAAAGAAAATGTAACACATAAAATTAACACCTAAGCTATTTGATTACCTATCAGGGTGAAATATAAAAGATATAGCTTTGACTTTCAAAAGATTGTTTGGGGAATTCGTTCTGCTCAGACTTCCCTTTCTGCTTGTCTCCCACACGTTTTCTCATCAGTTTTCTTGCTAGGAGTGTATGCAGGGCAAGCAGCCCAGTTTTAGTAATTGTGCGTGTTTTGGCTTTTGCCTAATCAACACCAGGCACTCTGGTTTTTGCATATTGACATACATTGTAAATTACCCAGGGGTATCAGAGAGGAAAAAACTGCTCTACTAGGTTTGAACAATGTCAGGTTATGAATTATATCATTCGAAGACGAAATACTCCAACCCAATCTCGCAAATTCCATTCTGAATTTGATATGATTATAGTATGCTTTTGTGATGCTGTGTATAAGGAGGCTTCAAAAAGTTTTTTGACAAAATGGAAGTGAAAAATAATATAAAATTTCCATGAACTTCTTGGATCACCTCATATGGACACCTACTAAAATTAAATTCCTGTGAAGGCAGTCACTGATTGGGTGGGGTGCAGACTCAAGGAGATTTAAAATAGAAGCTGAGTGTTACTGACGCGTTCCAAGTAATTTCCTAATTTGGAATTTCTTTTCTGAAGTAGGGTCACTTATTACACAATTATGGGTCAAATTTAAGTTTGATCGATATTCTTTTCAGAAACAACGTTTCACTCATTTTCTTTGCAAATGCTGGCACTAAAGTGTTGTTACAGAGATATTTGTATATTTTCTTTTAGATTATCAGTGATTTAGTTCATTGTAATCATGGACAGACACAATAGGAGAATACTTTTTACTTTTATGACCTGGAGACTTTCATAGGCAAACAGACAATCTTTACCCTAGATACTTGTGAAATTTTATTAAATTTTCACCATGTTATATTTTAGAGAGAAATGGTACTACACATGAATCATAAGTGGTCTGGGTGAGAGATAAATTTGTTGAAATAGTTTAACCAGGCAAGATGAGATTGTAAGTGGGATGAAGTAATTTTACAGAGAGGAAAATTGTCCTTCTTTCTGACTTGCTTGCATTGCTATACTACGGTTTTTCAAGTGACACAATCTCTAGAGTTTTTGCTATTGATGTAGCTTATAATTTGTATGAACATGTTTAATAATATCTAGTGTATTTTAAAACCTTAATTATATATGCATCTATATATGAGTCATAATCAACTGACAGTAAGAAATGTATGTATGTATATATATTTATATCATATATATAATTTCTGACATCCTAATTTTATGTCACTGGAAATATATATGAAAATATGAATACTAGTTTCAAAGTTCTTTTATAAAGTTCACATTTCAAAAATATTTATGGAAAGCTCACCAGATTCTTGTCTTTTGTTAGGCTTTGAGGTGCTAGCCCATATTTCCCTACTCACAGTTGACTGATTGGAAGTCTGATAGGAAACTAGAGACCGTTGTCAACTCTGCTGAAGCCAGCAGAGGGGATTATGGGAGGTTAAAGGTTAAATAAAAAACAAGGACAGAGTCCATCTAGGTCAGATAAATCCTTAGAGGCTTCAATTAATAAAAATAAAGATATTCAAGTTTTGAAAATTATGAAAATACCATTTGATTTAGAAATACATATTGGGTATGACTCAAGCAGAGTGGGAAATCAGAGTGACTGTAATTATAGTAAAACATTGAACCCATTTTTCCTTACAGGTTGGTAATGCCTACCTTTACCTACCAATTCCATGATAAGAAAGTGTATTACATTAAAACAAAGCATATAGAACTTATCAAAGAACATCAGTTTTTGAGACTATTGTACGTTGTTTCTGTTGTGCTTTACAGCTACATCATAGGGTGCAGCGCTAGTTGGTAGCATGTTGCATCTCCATTTTAAAGGAAAATAAGTAGTGGGAGTGAGTGGAACAGTCTCTCTGATTATCATTTGTTCCATTTGGATGGAAAAAGGAAGTTCTCTTCTGATTTATGCCTTGAAATAATGTTTTATTTATTCCATCTGTTTATCACAGAGGAGACGGATAGCTTGGGGCTTGTTACCCAAAGGAATCACTTGTCCTGCTTTCCCCCAGTTTGGTCTCATCAAAATTCAAGAACACTGGTGCGACAGGAGTAGGGTGTGGAGGGGACAGACAAGGGAAACAGGAGGGAAAGAGGAGAGATGGAAGTGGGGCTGTAGAAAAGATAAATGGTTTTGCTGTCAGTGCAGTGGAATGAAAATGAAATCAGCGTAGGCCATGTCCATTTCCCCCATCATTCCAAACCCCAAACACTGCTTTAAATAAAACATATTTCTTTTATTTCCCATTTCTTGCTTGCTAACTTAAAGATAAATGACTTGCTTGCAAGTGCAGTGAAAAGGAAATAAAATCAGTAACAGGCAGTGCCCAAAAATGCCCCAGCTGCTTAACGGTCTGGCCTTGAGCAATACACAGTTTTTATGGAAAAGTTTTACTATTCGGCTGTTAAGGAAACAAAAGCAACTCTCCCCAACTCAGGCCCCTAATCCTCAAAAAATAAAAGCAAAGACAAAATAAAATCTAAACCTCAACAAATCCGAGCAATCCAGAACCCTGCATGTCGTGTACGTAGGGTGGTGACATTAAGGGTACGAGAGGAGGGGTCCAGCCTGGAGCTGCGTGAGCACCATTCTGAGGCCACTGGTGCTCGCCCCTGTGATGGGCTAGCTGATGGTCATGCGCCTACAGCCAGAGGTCAGGTGCTGTAATTAGACCCAGGGGTGTTCCTAGGCAGGCAATTGGATATCGTTTGTGAGCAGCAGTTTGGAGCAGCCTCAAAGGTTGGTAATTAGGCAGCGAGGTAACTGAATCAACTAGAGAGTTACTGATATACAGGCCAGGACATGTGTTCAGAAGTAGAGTGAAAGCACTTTTAGATTAAATATATCTTAATAAAAATAATAGGAACCATTTAGCTAGTATCTCTTTGCTTGTCACTAAGCGAAGCGGTTTACACATATGATCTAATTCTTACAACTTGGTGATTTTCTGGGGCAGTATTTAGTGTGTAGTAGATTTATCTGGAGGGCTTTTCCCAACATAGATTCTTTGGTTCCACTCCCAGGGCTTTTAATTCAGAAAGTCTGGGATGGGGCTTGGGGGTTTGCCTTTTTAGATGGTTCCCAGGTGATGCTGCCACTGCATCTCTCAGGAGTGTATGTGGAGAACCATTGCCTACATAAACTTGTCTGTGGTTGTCGTAGCCAGGTTAACATTTGAGGAGTTTATATGCAGCATGTATTCTGTAGGCAGCTCGCATGTATTTTATCTCATTTACTATTTATAATGGCTTTGTGAGGTATCATGTGCTCCTTTCAACAGAGCCTCTTGGCTTTACAGAAGCTATAGGACTTGGCCAAAGCTATCGATCTAATAAGTAGGAAGCCGATTGATCTTTAAGTGCTGGTCTCTAAAACCCTTGTTGTAAGTACCACACCTCAGAATTTTGAGTGTCTTTTAAAATAAAAAAGAAAATACTTAAAAGAGTTCACCTGCCCGTATAGCCCACGCAAGGAATGAAAAACGCTCGGATGGTTACATTTCTTTACTCTGCATGGACAGTGCAAATACAAGACATTGAACTCGCAGGGAACTTTTTACACCAATAGAGCGCATTTCATGACTTTGCTCCTAAATAGACTAAATGTCTCTGATCTGAGATGCTTCCCATGCATTTTGCTCTCTTAGAGTGCCCTCAAAGACTGATGAGGTACACATTTCCTGAGGGGCAGAATAATGTCTGGTATGACTGAAGAAACTGGGCAAGACTTTATGGAGGAGGTAGGACTTGAGCGAGTGTAAGTGGGAAAGGGAGCAGGTGTGAAATGCTCGAGAGATGAACGGGCAGTTCAATAGATAAGTGCGGTGAGAAACATGGCCCCAGCTAAGGGAATGGTGTAGAACAATGCAAGGGGATAGGGATGCGGAGTTAAATGTGGGTGACCTTGATGGCCAGCATGGGAAATTGGATGCAGAAATGATTTGATCAACCCTCAAGTTTCAATCTGTATGCTGAGCAAATAAGTTGAGAACCTGGACTCTAAGAAGAAAAACTTGCCATCAGGATTGGAGGAAGACTCATGAACAACTCTTGATATGCAGATGACGCAACATTGCTTGCTGAGAGCGAAGAGGACTTGAAAATGTTCACTGGTAAAGGAAGACAACGCCCTGCAGTAGACTGATGGTTGCCGGGGGCAAGGGAAGGGGCTGTGGGATGGAATAGGGAGTCAACAACAATGGGAACGAGAAGGAAGGAAAGGTTCCAAAATTGACTGTTGTCAGGACTGCACAAACCTTCACGTGGCTGAGTTATTGAACTGTACGTTAATTATAATGAAATGAAATTATAAAAAAGAAAGACAAAAATACTCACAAACAGGAAAAATCATAAGTAGAGAAAAGAAAGAAGTTGTCAAGGATTTCATTTTACTTGGATACACAATTAATATTCATGGAAGCAACAATCAAGAAATCTAATGACATATTGCTTGCATTGGTGAATCTGCACACGACCACTTTAAAGTTTCATTTTGAGGTCTAAGGCGTGACTTTGCGGTCTAAGCGATGGTCATTTCAGGTGGGTCCCATGCATGTGAAAGCTGAATGATGAGGACAGAAGATTGATGCCTTTGACTTTTGATATTGCTGAAGAATATTGAGAGTACCATGGACGGCCAGAAGAACGTACACGTTTGTCCTGGAAGAAGAGTAGCCATAATCCTCCTTAGGCCTTCATCTCATGGACGTTGGGCATGTTATCAGAAGAGACCAGTCCCCGGAAAAGGGCATCGTTTTTGTAAAGCAGTGAGTCAGTGGCAAAGAGGACGACCCGAACAAGGTGGATTTACACAGTGACTGCATCAATGGGCTCAAACAGCAAACACGCGACGATGGAGCAAGACTGGGCAGTGTTCCGTTCTGTTGGGTGTAGAGTTGCCTCAGCAGCGTCTAGCAGCAGCACACACAGGAAAGAGCCCTGGTGGTGTAGTGATAAGTGCTCACTGTTAACCAAAGGTCACAGACTGAACCCACCATGTGGTCTGCAGGTAAAAAGACTTGATCTGTTCCTGGAGATGTTCGGTTCAAGGAAGTAATGACCGTAGTCAAAGGCTTTACTTTCTTCACAGCCTCATTTGTTTCTGTTTACTTTGCTAGTTCTAGGGGAGCACGTCAATTATCTTTTTTTCCTTTAAATAATTTGCTTTATCTGTTTTTAATTTTTTTGGAACAGTTTTATTGGCATATAATGCACATATCATACCCTTCAGTAATTCAGCCATCTTAAGAGGAGTTGTACAATCCTCATCACCGTTTTAAAATATTTTCTTTTTTGTTGTACTCATTGTCATTAGCTTCCCATTTGCCCCAGCCTCTCCAGCCGTACCCTCAAGAAACTATTAATACTGTGTCTATAGATTTGTATATCCTAGATTTCATATGCAGAAAAACATACAAAACAACACCGCCCAAGCTAACAACAATAACAAAGGAAAACAGAGAAAAACTTCAGTTGAAAAGGGGATAGAAAATAGAACTAGAACACAAAGGAGCTCAAATGATAAGGTGTTTTAAATGACCATTTTAAGTGAGCTTCATCTGCGCTGACCTATTTCCCATTGCACTCTGGATGAGAATAAGGCTGTTCACAGCCCTGATCTGTGCTCTGAGAGGATTCACTGGCAGCTCTGTCCATGAATATTGTCTCTTCACTTAAAAAAAAAACAAACTGAAAAAACTGGACAATGTGTCAAAAGGGTAATCAAATGATAAGATATTACATTTTAACCTAAATATACCCACCATAATCAACCTTACGATGCTCTTTGTCGGATAACAAGTCTATTCATATCCCTCGACTATGGTCAGAGGGGACTCAGGAGAAGCTTATTCCACACGTGGGCTCTGCAAGTGGATTTGGACTTCTACTCTCAGCACAGCCTTCTGCAAACCAGGCAGGTGTTCAGAACTTGGCTCTGAGACCAGGAGGGGAGGGAACACCTTTAGAAAGATTTGAGTTTTATTGCTTACCATTTTTTTGAATCACACAGTCTGGTTTGCTTCTTCTATGTGGACTTCGTTGGCCACTTACTTACATGGCTGCTTGTTTGAAGACAAGCCTTTAAGACTCCAGATGTGAGTCTTTCTGATTGCCAGACACTATCTAGTTTTTTCGTTTTTACCACACTTTGCTCTTACATCCTTATCTTCAGTGATCTCTTCATGTGGATGAGCATCCAGCGGGGCCATGTCATAAAAGCTAATTGTTCTTAGATCCGGGCTGGCATTAAGTGCAAGCTCCAGATCCATTCATGTCTCTATGGTTAATACATGTCTCTGGTTCACCTTAGAGACATCGTTATCATTTTATGATACAGAACAGGAGCATCAGACAAATCTATTAATAGTGTCATTCATTTGTTCACTAGAATCAAAAACACCATCGAGCAAAGGAAATTACTCAAGTATAGGCTAGCTAAGACCAACAGTACATAAATTGTTGATTTGCACATGTTGAACTCTTAAGTGACTGGACACTACATACTCAATGGAGGTTGGCACCAGGGTAAATTTTCAATAATATTCATTCCTCACAGCATAACCAGCGCTACCAGATTAATGCATGTCATAATCATGAAAAGAGGACATTAAAATAGTAAGTATGCGGTAGTCTTGGACCACCGTTAATTACACACCTTCCTTTTTTATCTCTTCCTCAGCACCTACTTCAGAGCAAAGCACTTTAGTTGAACTCTGAGCAGAATGAAGATTATTGGAATCACGGATACACCTAATACAAATTACATCAGAAACTGTAGATTGTCTGAATATTTACCAAATATATTGGTGCTGTGCTGAACCTGGCGGCACATTGGTGGCGCTTATAGTTCAAGCCATGCATTTGCTCCATAGGAGAAAGACGAAGCAGTCTGTTTCTGTAAATCTTTCCACCTTGGAAACCCCGTGGAGCAACTGTCCTCCATCACTGTTAGTCCGAATCAATAGCCCCAGGTTGAGTTTTGCTCTGTGTTTATCAGAAAGAAAGTTTTAGCAGATAGAAAGTTATCTGAATGAGAGAATGTTAAATCATAGGAATTTGAATTAGAAGAGAATGAATCAAAGATGATTACACATTGGGATGCTAACCACAAGGGCTGCAGGTCCACAGGAGAAAGCTGAAAGTTACTATTCCCGTGAAGGCTTCAGTCCTAGAAACTCCCAGGGACAGGGACAGCTCCACCCTGTCCTAGAATGCCATTATGTGTTGGAGTCGACTCAGTGGCAGTGAATGAGAATCAGAGTGAACATAATTCAGATCCACTTAGGAAACAAGGCAATTTGGAAAGTCTCTGGAATTTGTGACATTAAGAAGGTTAAAACAGTAGTGTGGTACTAAAGCATTCTTGCTCTAGGCATTAAAAGCAGAAGGATATAGATTGAAGGGCCCAAGTAATGGGGAAATTCACAAGCATTAATGATTAGCTCCGTTTGTGTCCTTAGTGAACCATGTCTGACCCTCTTGTCCATGTAGCCTAAATATACTTCAAGTGATGGGAAATAGGGATAAAAATATCTTCATACCATTTTTTAGGGTCAGTGATTTTGCACTGAGGTATAGATGAAATGTATCTTGTTCATTGTTTATTTACATCATATTTTGAATAGACAATATTGGAAAAATTTTCCTTTAGGAACAGGTTTTTTTATAAATAAAAAAATGAAAATATTACATTGGATAATTCAAACACAAGTGTTGATGCACATAGAGAAATAGTGTTTTATGGTTCAGTTGTTTGGAGACTAAAGTCAACCTTTGATTTTTTTATCTAGTGGAATGGGTACAATTCTGGGTTTACAGAGGCCTCTGGACGGTTTTCCTAATTATTTTCTCTTCTTCTAATCTTTGTAAAGGAGAAGGAGAACTGAGGTCGTTCGCTCCGCCTCTCCAGCGTGGATTGTATCTCAAGGGGTCTGGTATAAAATAATCACATTCCGATGCTCACAGAGAGCAGAAATCTCTGTAACGTTTGTTGTTCAGCAAATCATTCGTCATCCTGATTGCCTCAGTCGGCACTTTGCTCATTTGTAGATTTTTCCTTTCTTGCCAGAATTTTGCCTTAGTAAAAATGACTTAGGGTGTAGTTATAAGGTTCACTCTGATTCTTCATGATAGAACAGGTACAAGAACTGTGTATTTCCAAATCCACTCCCACTCAGATTCTGTTATTGTGACTATGTGTTGCTTAGAGCTTGCCAGTCATAGAGTGTTGACTTTATATTCTGCCGAGGACGACATCTGTGCTCTGGCAAGAAAGTTTAGGGAACATTAAGACTGCACAGCCCTAAATGACATTTTATATTTACTTTATGAGGAATTAATTTTTTGGACTACAGATATGAAATCCAGATAAACTGATGAGCACATATACATATGAAATGATTCTGGCATCTAGAGATATTTTATTTCAGCGCCTTTTTTGTTGGTATTTTGAAGTCTTTTGTGAAAAATTGCAAAATTTTGAAAGTATAATAACTTTTGGGGTTTCATGATAACAGCACCTATGTAACCATTATCTATAGTTCGGCTTTTAGAAAATTAAAACTGTTCATTGAATTGAGTTAAGAAGCATAAAAGCAGAGCGAGTGCAAAGAGAATGAGGAGGAAGAAGCAGTGCGCACGTGCCCCTGTTCATTCCCCAGAAACCGGCTCAGTGCAACCACCCACCCACCGCCCTTGAGTCGCTCTGACTCAATCTTATGTAGGTTTTCTGAGGCTGTCAATCTTTATAGAAACGGTCTCAACTTTCTCCTGTGGAGATCTGGTGGGTTTGAACTGCCAACCTTGTTGGTGGCAGGCTAACTCTAATGTGACCCTGTTCAACGAACAGTGAATAAATACAGCATGGATGGAAGCCCCAGAATTCTGGGCTGCAGCTAAGAACCTGGGAGTTGGGGTGACTCCAGCAGCAGGGACGATGAGGACCAGCGATGGCAAAGCAGCCGAGAGAACCTTCCCACTAACGTTGTATGACTCCTTCTTCACAGCCATTTTGAGCTGGGATTGGGCAGTCCTCCAGAGAAGGGACATCAAAGAGAAACTGACCTGAATAAGCTGTCACCTGGTATGTTAAAGCAGTGTGGATTGGTGATAGGAATTCATAGGCCTTGAACCTGAGAGGGGTTAACAGGAGGCTGTGCCGCTATGAGAGAACACTTGAATCTTGCTGAGGTTCGAGACAAATGGACAGCAGGACAGGGAGGAACTGCAAGCAGCAGGGTCGGAGGAAGAGTCCACACCGTTACTGACACAGAGAGAAGGAGCCAGCTTTTGGTCTACTGTGAGACACCATCGGAGAGCCTGTAAAGGGGTACTCAGGAGGGTAAAGGGGCACCCATGAGGGAAAGAAAGAGCCCTCTAGTCTTTGCCCTGGAAAGTCAAGCCCTGTTGCTTACATCACAGTCCAGGCAGCTAAATATTCCCGCCATTTCCATATATACCTGTTGTCTTTCTAAATTCAAGCATCCGGAACTGAATCAGCACTGAATAATGACTTCTTTCAGGAAAAGATAGCTAGTCCATGGCTGCTCTCTTGATTCGGATACACAGGGACCTGTGGACAGAGTGCAGCACCCCGCTGGTTTCCAAGGCAGGGGTCTTTCCCCACGCAGAGGCTGTTGAGTGTGGACCCGAGTCTTTTGATTGGCACCTGGTTATTTGACCTTGGTGCTACCAGGTCAGTCAATCAGAGACAGTTCCCACCGAAAACTAGAGTATGACATTTAAAGTTAAAAAAGAAATAGGAAAATGACCAAGGTTTAACTAAAAATAGTAAAGCACGCAGAATTACAAGAGAAGGATCAATCAAAAGAAAAGCATGGAGGAGAGAGATTTTATCCTATGAGGTCAGACTACTGCCAAGAATCAATCATTTTCAAACCGTGGTGCTAAATGTGTTTGGAGGAAGCAAAAGTCACAGAAAACAATGGAAGGAGTGTATTGGAAAGTGGATTATTAAAGATACAATTAGGTTAAAAATGTATCACCTTACCACTTGATCTCTCTTTTGAGCCTTTTAAAATTAGAACAAATTTAAACTAAACTAAGTACAACAAGGTTTTTTAATATTTCGACTGAGATAGAAATATATCAAGTAAGTAATTGGATGAATGGTTTCCTCATGGCACAGTGGGGGAGGTTGTAGGGAAATGGCGAGCTAATGACAATGGATACACGAGGTAAATGTTCTGAAATTGATTGTGGTGATGATTGTATTACTTTTAAAAAATATGATTGAATTATTGTATTATATGTGAATTATATGCTAGTAAAATGGTTAAAAAAGAAAATGGAGGAACAAAATGAGAGATTCAACAAGGAAACTGAAACTTAAAAAAGAAAGAAAATTGGAAAACAAGGCAAAGTAGTAATATAATAGGAGAGAGACCATAGTAGAGGTCAACAGACAAACTGTAGAATGAGTGAATTAAAAGACAAAATAACAAGCCTCAAGAACAAGAAACAAAAGAAAAGGTAATATTTGATTTAATTAGGAATCAGTCTAATATAGACATTCCAGAACTCTATAGTAATAGTAAAGACATAGATATTATTTTTCAAGCGATAACCATAGAGATGATCAGAACTGAACAGAGAAACAAATACGAGAAGCTACATGAGCAGAACTTTGAGCAGGAATCAGAGGAAGGATGACATTGATGTTGCTGGATCTTAGATGAAAGAAAACATCCTTACCAGTAGTTTACTTGTGTTTTATTGATGTGAGAATGGCGAGACTTAGTTTTGTGTACTCTGAACATGTCACCAGTAGAGACTGGTTCCTGAAAAAGCACAATGTGATAGTTAGGGGGGGTTTTTTTTGTTTGTACCTGGCTCCTGTAAGAGGATGTGGGTGGAGGATAGCCTGCCAGCCAGGTTGCAACTTGATGACCTCCTTAGGAGGTGCGATGAAATAAATGGCTGCCTGGAGACCGGCGCCTCTTTCTCTTTCCTTTCACCTTCCTGCTGGTGAGTCACTATGAGAACTCTCGGATCCACGGCCATTGGAACCACGAGACTTTGCACCCACCGGCCTGTGATCTTCTTGCATTCTGCATCATGGCATGTGACTGCATGAGTCCAATGAGGGACTTACGGACTCGTGTCGGCACAGTGAAAAAGCAGAAGGCCCTCACAGAGATTAACTGACACAGTGACTGCAACAATGACCTTGAAAAGAACAATTGTGAGGACAGTGGAAGACCAGGCAGTGTGTCCTTCTGTTGTACACAGGTCACTCTGAGTGGAATTTACACCACAGCCAACAACAACAACCAACAGCCACAACCGCCCAACTACCCAACCACAACCAGTCACCCCGCCCAAACCAACTGCAACCAAACACAATCCATGGATGTCAACCAAAAGAGACAAAGATTAACTCCCAGCCGTCTTCTAATAAAACTCTTCAAAACCAAAGCAAAAGAATTTGGAAAGCAGCAAGAGACAAAGATCAGTGTAACTTACTGAGAAGCATTCATAGAATCAGTGTACATACCCCCCAGCAATTTTAGACAATGGAACAAAATGTATAAATTATTAAACAAAAATGATCTCTAACTAAGAATCCTCTACCCAGAAAGATGTCACTTAAAAACAAGTGTGGAAAATCAAGATATTTTCCGCAACCAAATGCTCTGGGAATTCGCCACTACCAGGCCAACGCTGCAAGTATGAAGAGAATGCACCAAGGGAACAGCAAGGCCATCACATAATTGCCTGGATTTATGCACTGCAAGAGGCAACATGAAACAAACTTCTAACTAGGATCACAATACTTTGTTCCATGTAGGATGGGAGAGAAATGGGGAGCAGAATGCCAAGACTTTCTTTGTTTTGCTGGCAAGCAGAAGATGGAAACCAAAATAAGAGAGTCAAGTGTTGTCTGTGGGTCACTGGAAGAAATAACTGCCTTCAGCACACAAGAAGGTGCCCTGGTGGCATAAGGGTAATCCATTTGTTGCTAACTACCAGGTCAGCAGTTTGAAACCAACAGCCACTCTGTAAGCGAAAGAAGGGGCTTCCTTCTCCCATAAAGAGTTAGGGTCTGTGAAATGCACAGTGACAGTTCTACCCTGTCCTTGTAGGGTCACTGTGAGCTGGAATAGACTCAATAGCAGTGAGTTTGGTTTTGGGTTTGGTATTATGCAGACCAATTCCAACATTGTGGCAACCGGTTTTGCAGACTCACCCCCCAACCCCCAGATTATACACAATCTGAGTACAGGGATAATATGGTAATCATGGAGGTTTGCCCCATCATACCTTATATGTTAGGAATTGAAGACAAACATTAGAATGAGATTATTAAAAAAATTTTTTTTTAGTAAAACCCTTCCGCGGACCCATGGTGGCAATTTATTATGCTCTGTTTTATGTCAGTGGTAGCCATTTTTTAAACCAAAAATTGGTGATCATTATTTAATGAGTGGGCAGCATATTTGAAATCCAAGCTCCCTTGAAAAACTTAAGGCAGATATACGATGACCACATCTTTACTTATTTTGAGGAATAGGCTTATGAACTATTATTTAAAGAATAACAACAGTGAGCAAGTGGAATAATACATTTAACTCATTTTTCCCTAGAAGACAGAAAATTTGCAAATTCAGTGTTTTTTTAGAGACATAAGCACATTTCGAGCAATCAGAAATGAAAGTAACTATAAAGGATGGAGGGTGGGGAGAGCATTTATGGTGAGGTTGGAGTTGCCATTGATTTTAGATGCCAATAAAAGGGGAGAGAGCGTGACACATGTTAAGAGCTCACATTTGTTATACCTTCTACAACCCCAGAGACAGGTTTTATTGTGCCCATTTCCCCATGGGAAACATTCGTTCAGAGATGTTACCTGATTTGAAAGCCCGTGCTGTTCTGCTCCATACTGTCTTCTGTTCAGTCACTGTAAAATCCCAGGCCAACCAACATCAATCAGGATCTAATTGAATCCCTCTTATTCCTCAACTTAGTCATATTAACTATCTGTGAATGGAAATGTCACGAGAATTTCTTGAGCGTCCTTTCAAGATCTTTAATAACATCATTTTTCAGAACTGAATGAAGAGTTTTCTTCTCTGGGAAACTGCACTTCCTCAGGCTTAGTTAGTGACCTATAATATGTTGTTGCTGTGCTTGTTATGTGCTACTGAGTCAATTGTGACCCACAAGGACCTCACGGGACCCCGTAAAGCTGTCCATACAGCGTTGTCTGTCGTCTTTATAGAGCAAATGGCCTGGTAGTTCTTTTGTGGAGCAATGGGGTGGGTTCAAACTACCGCCCTTTCAGTTAGCAACCAAACCCCTCACTCTTTTCATTACTAGGGCGAATTCTATTATTTGTTGCCGTGTCGTTAGATTAGTTTTATCTCTCTGTGCCTGTCTCTCCCACAAAACTCTCAACTCCTCCGATGCTTACTATTAAAGAGTGGCCCATAACACGGCAGCCTAGGATCATTTAGGAGCACTAAGAAAAACAGACTCTCAAAGTCTTTCCCGGATCTGTTGTTGGTATTGTGGGTTGCCAATTTAATGGAGCACAGAGCAACCTATGTACAACAGGTGAAACGCAGTCCAGTTCTGGGTTACCCTGAAACACTGTTATCTTGGAACCCACTGTGTAGACTTCTGTGAGAATCGGTCTGTGTTGACCAGGGACCGGACCTTCTGGATCACATGTCCAGAGTACGCGAGACAAAGCCTTTTCATCCTTGCATCTAAAGAGCATTCTGCCTGTACTTCTTCTGAGGCAAACTTGTTTTTGTTCTGGAAGTCCATGGTTCTTTCAGTATCCTTCACCAACACCATGATTTATAGGCATCAATTCTTATTTATTGCTCGGTTTTTACATACACGAGCTAATGGAAAAGAATATGGCTTGAGTCAGGCACACCTTAGTCCTCAAAGTTAGCTCTTTAGCACTTTAAAGAACTCTTTTTGCAAAAGATTGCCCCAATGTAATAGATCATTTGATTTTTTGATTGATGCTCCGATGGACATTGATTATCGGTACAAATAAAATGAAAGCCTTGAGAACATGAATCTTTTCTCAGTTTATCATGATGTTGACTTGGGTCCATTGTTTTCTTCACATGGATTTGCAGTCTGCTGAAGGCTACACTCTGATCTTCATTAGGAAGTGTTCCAAGTCCTCTTCACTTTCAGCAAGCAAGCTTATCTCATTTATATATTGCAGGTTGTCAATCTACTTCCAGTCCTGACGCCATATTCTTTAAAACATCCAGAATCTCAGATTACTTGCTCAGGACACAGATGGAATAGACACAACCCAGACACATTTCCCTTCTGCTCTAAACCTCACAGCATTCCGTTGTTCTGTTCTAACAGTTGCCTTGTGGTCTCTGACAGCTTCTGCATGCCTTCCGTGAAGTGTTCTGCAGTGGTCATTGTTTGCAGTGTTCTCCATAATTTGTTAGGATGCTCACAGTCAAATGCTTCTGTGTAGTCAATAAAATACAGGTAAATAAGCTTCTGGTCTTCTCTGCTTCTTGCCAGGATCCCCCGACTCCCCCAATGGCGTCTCTAATTCAGCATCGTCTTTGGGACGCAGCTTGAGCTTTGGCAGCTTTCTGTCCACTCACTGCTGCAGCCATGGTTGAATTATCTTCAGTAAAGCTTTAACTGCATGTGATACTCGAAGGGGCACTGAATGATTTAATGTGGTTCTTCTGGCCAAAGTCTCTAACTCCCATAAACAACCTTTCCATGCATGGGTCTGGTAAGAAGGTGGGGATAATACTGATCAGATTCACTTGTGAGTCATTGAAAACAGGATTCCTGGGAGTGCCATCCTGCTGTGTATCACCTGAGAAGGAAGAGTAGGGATGTCCTTATCAGCAGGACGCAAGAGTGGACCAGAGATGACTGCATAGGGTCCTTCTGGATCCAGATGACAGTTATCGCAGCAGAGGGGCAGCTGTCACACCAGGAGCTAGAGCATGAGAGGGGAGGGCTGGGTTTCCGAGCTGAGATTAGGGCTGTTGTTCAGGAGGCAGACTTCTCCAGTGGGGCACCTCTGGGTTCTTAAAAGAGCTGGGTTGCTGATCCATAGAGCTTGAGCTGACTGCCTTTGGATTGAGGGTTACAGCAAAAGGGTACGCCAATTTGGCCGTATTAACAGACCTGTGACTTTGTCACACACATGTCCTGGTTAGCAACTACCCTGAGCACCTCTTATGGGCATTACAATTTGTTAACTTCTTTAATAAATCATTTAATCGTGGATTTGGTCTCTGAGTTGCTGTGTAGCCACTTCAATGGATATTGGAATCTAGAGAAGTAAAATAGAGAACGCTAAGACAATTCAATATTAAAGATATTGTTTGATAATGTAGGTACAAGGGGGCTTTAAAAAGTTAGTGGAAATTCATTTTCCTAATCTCTTTTCTTTTTCACAAACTTTTGAAAAGCCTGGTATTCAATTGGCTCACCTTTCTTTGGAATGGGAACAAATAGGCATCTTTTCAGGCTGTAGTCTGGTTACTATCTTCCAAACAGATAGCCATCTTCTAAACAGATGTGTGAGTGTGTCCAGGGTTGGAGCCATTTATTGAAACTTCTGAATGGGTGTGTCATTAGTTTCTTAGTGCTGTCAGTTCTTGATTATATTTTTGTTGTTCAGTATCTGGTCTATGATGTTGGTGTGATATTGCCAGGTCATCTTTGATTTATTACAACACTATATGAAGCAGAACACTATCTGGTCTTGCACCATCTCCATAATTGTCATGGATGAGCCCATTGTAACAGCCATTCTGGAAAGCCATCTTTTGTAGGGTTTCCCTCTTGTTTTGCCGAATCTTTCAATATTATGACTGAACCCTTTCCTTTTCAGTTCTTTCAACTTGAAAAATATTGGGTATGTTTTTCCTTCTTAGTTGTTTATTTCCAGGTGTTTGAATTTTTCATGATAACAACCTCTAGGTTTTGAAACCTTCTGTGTAACTCTTTTGATTCAGCATCTCTCTATTGGCTTTAGCTACCATTCTGTGCCCCAAAGCACATTTCCGGGTCCCCTCTGTTTTTAATTTTAAAAAATTTTTCTGACTTTGCCTTTTTAATGTATGGTATCCTTGATATGATCCCACAACTCATCTGGTCTAATGTGTCCTATCTATTTTTGAGATGGCCTTTTAAATCCATGCTCTATTTTGGCTTTCATGGATTTCTTTTTTCAGCTTCAACTTGAACTTGCATATGAGCCATTGATGATCTCTTTTCATGGCTGTTCCTTGACGTTGTTTTGTCTAATGAAATTGAACTTTTTCCATCTTGTCTTTACACAGATAAAGTTGATTGATTCTTGTGTATTCTAACCAACCATTTCCACGTGTGTAGTTTATTCTGTTTAAAAAAGGCATTTCAATGAATAGGTAATTGGTCTTGAAATGTTTTATCAAACAATATTCAGCATTTTTTCTATGACCAAAGTCATATTTTTAAACTGATTTTTCTTTGTTCTCAACTTTCACATCTAATCCCCTCAGACCTACTTAGAATTGCACTTTAATGAAATCTCTAGATGTTTTACCTATACTTTACAGGTTGCTAAATGCCATGTTATTACATGGTGAGCACTCATTTGAGCAAATAGAATATATATACATATATACATATATATACATACATACATACATGCAGTAGACCCACTGTTACTGTGTTTCTTCCTTTGGATAGTTGTGGGCAGTGCTATTCTAAAACGTTGGTCACCTGGAGCTCAGTGCACATTAAGTCCTTACTTTCCTTCCCCCCCCTCTGAGCCTGAGGACCACTGATATACATTCTATGCTGTACATTTGCCTACTTTATTGCTTATTTAGGTGGGATTGTGCAACACCTGTCATTTTCTCTCTGGGTTATTTCACTTTGCAGAATGCTTTCTAAGTTCATCTATTGTAGTATGTGTATGTTAACTTCATTTATGTGTATGGAGTAAGTAATATTCCATCGTATGTGTGTACCTTCTTTGGGTGAGACACATAGTTGTCAGTTAATAATTACAAGGCTGGCTGTCTGAAATTATCAAGAAACTCTGCAGAAGAAAACCCTGCCAGTCTATTTCTGTAAAATTTCAGCCATGGAAAACTCTATGGAACAAACTTCCCCTCTGACATCCACGGGGTCCCCATGAGCCAGCGTAGATGACAGCAGATTTCATAGGTATGCACAGACATTTTGCTTATCCATTCATTTGTTGACAGGCATTTTGGTTGTTTCGAGTTTTTACTATTATGACTAATGCTACAATGAACATTGGTATATAAGTATCAGTGTCCTGCTTTTAATTTTTTGAACATATGCCTAGAAGTGGAATTGCTGTCTTATGTGGTCATTGCATTTTTTAAAATACTTTTATTGGGGACTCTTACATCCCTTATCACGATCCGTACATTCATCCAGTGTGCCAAGCACATTTGCACATATGCCGCCACCATCATTCTCAAGGCATTCTATTCCCAATTGAACCCCTGATATCAGCTCCCCATTTCTTCCCCTACCTCCCCTCCGCACCCACCCTCACAAACCCTTGATAAGTTATAGATTATTATTTCCATATCTTACCTTGTCCCCCGTCATTCCTCACCCACTTTTCCATTATTTGTCCCCCTTGGAGGGGGTTCTTGTTGATCATTGTGATTGATTCCCCCTTTCTTCCCCCACTATCCCCTAATCCTCCTGGTATCGCCACTCTCATTGTTGGCCCTGAGGGTTTATCTATCCTGGATTCCCTGTGTTTGGGGCTTTTATCTATAGCAGTTGGCATGCTCTGGTCTAATCCAATTTGTAAGGTAGAATTGAGGTCATGATAGTGGGGTGAAGGAAACACCAAAGAACTAGAGAAAAGTTGTGTGTTTCATTGGTGCCACACTGCACCCTGACTGACTCATCTCTTCCCTATGACCCCTCATTTTTAACTTTTTGAGAAGCCACAAATCCAATTTCTTTTTCTTGTGTTTAGGAGGGTTGGACACTGGCTCCCTGGGGTGGTTAGAGGCATGCTTCAGAAGTGTTGATTGGCAGAGGTCTAATCCCTCCACTGCTGGGGGGTCTGAGCTGTATGGTCTGTGGGACAAAGGAGAGTCCTTCTTCTTATGCAGGGCCGAGTAACTATAGCCACATGTCAACTCTTCTGCCCCAATATGTCCTGGGCAGGAGCAACCAACTCTCAACACAAGGCTGTTTTGATGCCAAGAAGTGGGAATAGAGAAGTAAATCTAAAACTTCATTTTTAGAGCTCCTTCAGAGATGACGAATATTTCCTCTCCTTAATTATTTATGGTGTTACCTTGGTGGTATTTATAGAGTGTGATCAGCTTCCCTCCTTGATGCTCATTCTGGAGACTGTGTAAATTTAGTTTCCCCGAGTGTGTCTCATATGTCTTTTCCATGGAGCCAAGACTGACATGCATTCTATCTCCCTTTACTGACGCTGTGATTTATCTTCATTGTTACTAAAGTGCTGGGGTCAGAAGAGCTCCAGCTTATGGTCTTTGGCTGGTTTAGATTCACGGCTATCTGCCTGATTGTTTTAAATGCCTTTCATAAGAGACATATCTGAAAGTTGCATGCAGATTTCTTTTATTATTTTCTATTGCCAGTCTATGCAAACTTTGAAATGTCATAGAGTGGGTAAGTGTACCATTGTCCTGCTGCATGCACTTAACTATGGTTAAGCACAACACTAATAAGCCTTTTAGGTAGGAACTTGAAAAATGTGAAAACATCAGCAAAATCCAGTAAATTCTCAAACCAACACAGTGAATAGAGTAACTTGCAGACATTTCCAATCTGCAGGATTTTCTACTAATTGGATTTCCAAAATATGTTTTATATGACTTTGTGAACAAGTGACACTGTGCCTGCTTATGTTTTCACACAGAGTGTTGGAAAGCAAAGCTTTCTCTCTTTCTTGGCGATACTTATTTATTAGCTTGATGCCAAGCTTTCTGCTGGAGCCTTTTATTGCCAATTTAAGGCTTTATTTCATCATCCCTCCTCAGGCAAAAATCCTGTTATTTTCTGAGGATGGCAGTGATGATGGTGTTTTTGCTGGGAAATTATGCCAAAGGTGAGTCGGTGATGTAAATAGAGTGTCACCTCCTCAGTTGGATAGTTTCTCTCTGTAGCACTTATCTAGTATATTTTAAAGAATTCCAGGAAAGTGAAGCGATAGATGTTTACTCTTTAAGTTGGCCTTTAGAATGTGGAATTATTGTTAGTAAAGAAAAGCTTGTTTGAGAATTGAAGTGTGGTGGGAAGTGTTAGACTAGGTGTTAGACAGTGTAGATTCTCCCTTTAGATCCCCAAGTTATATGACTTTGCCCAGTTTGTTGATACCTAAGGATAAGTTTTTTCTGGTTCAAAACTCAGTACATAGAATTTACTAATTGATATATGTAAGCCCTAACCAAACAAAATCAAACCAAAATGACAAAACTAATTGATCCCAACTCAGGGACACAGGAGCGCAGAGTAGAACTGCCCCATAGGGTTTTTCTCAAGGCTGTAAGTCTTTGAAAGTAAGGCGGCTGGTGTATTCATGTTACTGGCTTCTGAGTTAGAAGCCCACCCCTTCATGTACTCACAGCCTTCTGCACACAGTGATGTGTGGTAAACAAGTGGCAGATGATGATGAGGATGTTCCCGATGTAATTTATTTTGGTAATGTAATTGATGCCCCGCGAGAAAGACATATTCTAAGTAATTATTCAGAATGTACAACTTATCTTTCGAAAGATGAGATGTAAACACAAAGAGACTACTAATGTATGCCCCACTCCCACTCCTCACCCGTGCCCAGGAATTTAAGACACAACAGATAAGATACTGAAAACTTTTAAAAGAAGAAGTGATGTTGAAACGTTTTCTCTTTTTAAGAAGGTTGCATAACTTCTTCTTGACCTTTGGCAAATATCAAGAATAATATCTGTTCTTAGCAGTTTAAAAAGATTGTCTTTAGTTGGAGAATATATATTATAAATCTTTTTATTGGGGGCTCATACAACTCTTATCACAATCCATACATCCATCCATTGTGTCAAGCACATTTGTACATTTGTTGCCATCATCATTCTTAAAGCATTTTCTTTCTACTTGAACCTTTCGTATCTGCTCCTCATTTCACCCCTCCTTTCCAAACCCCTCTCCCTCACGAACCCTTGATAATTTACAAGTTATTATTATTTTGTCATGTCTTATACCGTCCAACATCTCCCTTCACCCACTTTTCTGTTGTCTGTCTCCCCAAAGAGGAGATTATATTTAGATCATTGTGATTGGTTCCTCCTTTCTCCCCCACCTTCCCCTTCCCCTCGTGGTATCACCACTCTCACCACTGGTCCTGAGGGGTTTATGTGTCTTGGATTCCCTGTGTTTCCAGCTCTTATCTGTACCAGTGCACATCCTCTGGTCTAGCTGGATTTGTAAGGTAGAATTGAAATCATGCTGGGGGTGGAGGGGGAGGGAGGAGAGAATCATTCAAGAACTAAAGGAAAGTTGTATATTTCATCCTTGCTACACTGCACCCTGACTTGCTTGTCTCCTCCCTGTGACCCTTCTGTAAAGGGATGTCCAGTTGCCTACAGATGGACCAGATGGACTTTGGGTCCCCACTCCACACTCCCCCCCATTCATAATTATATGATTTTTTGTTCTTTGATGCCTGATACTTGATCCCTTTGACACCTCATGGTCACACAGGCTGGTCTGCTTTTTCCATGTAGGCTTTGTTGCTTCCAAGCTAGATGGCCACTTGTTTACCTTCAAACCTTAAAGACCCCAGACAATATATCTTTTGATAGCCAGGCACCATCAGCTTTCTTCACCACATTTCCTTATGCATCCACTTTGTCTTCACCAATCATGTCAGGAAGGTGAGCATCATAGAATGTCAGTTTAATAGAACAAAGTGTTCTTGCATTGAGGGAGTACTTGAGTACAGGCCCAATGTCCATCTGCTATGTTGATACTAAACCTATAAATATATGCACATAGATGTATTTCCCCATGTATAAAATATATATTTACATATTTTGAGAGAAAAACTCTATGGATTACTTTTGTGAGAATTGGACATTGTAACAAATTATTTTATTTGAACTTTCTGCTTGTTTGAATAACTGCATGTGGAAGAGTGTACTTTCTTCATCTCTCTCAATAGCCTAGGACAATCAACTAACAATTTTTATAAACTTTTGCCCTGTGGAGCTCATAAACACCTTTATTTGGTTTATGCTAATTATTTTAACAACTAGTTTAAAGAAAATAGTGAAGCTTTTAGTCTTAAATTTTTTTAGTTTTATTTTTCTATCTTATTTTCTATTCTGCTTAGGACCAACATTACCTATTTTGTGATTAGCCCAACAAATGACATTTCATTCTTTATATTTAAGCTCATTTTCTGAGCATTAAGTCTCAACTTGCACTCCTACTGTCTAGGTCATTTCACACTGAGTATGAACCTCAATAATGTCATTTAACCTCTTTGAGGTCTCATTTGCCTCATTTTTAATGAATGTCAGACTGAGACATATATGCTGTTTCAACTTTGATGGTCCTGTTGGCTATAGCAGTTATTTCCCTCTCTAGTCTTCTAGCTTTCACAGATAATTTCAATTTCTTCTTAATTAATATCATCCCCTTTGCTTGAAAATATACATCCTTTTTCATTCATCTCTATTTCTGTCTATCTATTCACTTTAAGTAAATTGTTTTAACTATACAAGGAATTTGTTTCTTGAAAAAAGAACAAGACATGGGTGTACAATCTCTGCCGGTAATGGATACTGACTAATTGATATAAAGATAGCAAGCCATGTCTCTCATCATAACTGTGACAATTCTGAAGGGCATCCCATCTCCCGAGCACCCCATAGGATAGCCTGACACTTGATTTACAACAGCACTGCAAGGGAAATTCTTCTTCAGACCAATTCATTTATCTCACTTCTTTTCAATTTGTCTTTTGAGAAGACATGCAAACAGACCTCTTCATTCACCTCTCCTTCTCAGAGTTGGTTTCTAGAGAAACCATTCTAAGATGGTACCATTCAGAAGTTTACACTTCAATTAGGATTGTAGACAATAAAACTAGTGTTTAGTGTACACTGAGCTTCTGTTATAGGTAATGGGGAAATTTGAAACTAGATCCACTCAGTTGTGATCGGTCGAGCAACTTGGCGTATTTTGAAAAGAGACAGGGAAAAGTTGGTTGTACACACACACATGAGTGAGTATACATATATGCCACTTTTTTAAAGCATGGTAAGCACAATGGTGAAATTACATTTGGTTTTATGGGAATTTGCATGGGGGAGTGTGAAAAACATACAGCAACTCATCTTGGGACATGAGGATTCATGAGACAACAGGGGAAGTCCTGACCATTGATATATGTTGAGCTAGCCACTCCAATGAAGGGATAAAAGTACTTTAGTAGCCAATTGCTTTCACCAAGAGAACTTGAAATGATTCTCACTGAAATGAATTCTGGGTGGAGGGAATATGTGAACAGATTCAGAGCCATGAGTGGCTCATGTAGAGGACATCTGCTGGTTTGCTTGTTTTCCTGTCCAGCATCTGTACTCATCTATACTCTTCCAATATTAGCACTTTGATTCCAATTAGATTTAGCTACAAAAATGTGAACTCCACAAGTAAGTCAATTGGAAACGGATCTCACTCTCTTACACACACGCACACACAGTGTAGAGGTGCTCCTCTATTGTCTGAGGCCTAGCTTCACCTAATGCTGTTACTCTACCACATATGATTTCCATTCCCAAAGCTACTTGATGGGTGCACTGGCTGCTGAGCCTACAAATAGTCCTTCTGTGTTTCAGCCAGCCATTGGGAGAAAGAGGAGGAAAAGACATGTCATCTGTTGCTAAGGATACTTCTTATATAACAATGTCCATTTAGGTACCATTGGACAGAACCTACCTATGAGGGAGAGTAGGAATATAGTATGTATACAACAGATCATCTAGGACATTAAATAAGTGAAAGAGAAAATATTGGGAAGTCTTTGCCGTAGAAACTGTCGCCTCTCAAAAACACAGTCTTGCTAGACTCCAAAGGGTAGGCATGGGATTTAGACCTGCTAAGCCATGCTCCGTCCACGGGATTTGAATGCAAGTTGAATGAATGAAGAGTAGTGTGGTGGGTGCTCTGGGGAGATTGTCCATGTGGCTCTGTCAGCTGGAACGCTCTGTTTTCACCAGTTTCCCCTTTGGCTTTTGTCAATGAACCTATATCTTTCTTAAGTTAGAAAGTTTTTTCATCACTTTTACCTACACACACACAAACCTCTAACACATTATGTTATCTATATAAAATTGTGACATTTTTGATAGGAAGAATGCACTGAAGAGTTTTAAGCAGAAAAATAATATCAATTTTTCTGTGTTAGAAATTAATTTTTTTTTAAGTGGAGCTCAAAATGAATTGGAAGGAGTTAAGTTTGAATGAATTGGAGAGTCCCAAGATTAGTTCATGATCTAGATGAGCGGCAGAATCTATGATAGCAATGTGATTAGATCCATGAAGTATGATTTGAAGGTTCTTGGGAGGTAGTACTTATTGACAAATATTATTCATTCGCAAAAGATGAATTTGTGTTTAAAAGACACTTCCAATAGAATCTCCTAAAAACAAGTGCAATGCTTCTTTCAAATCTTTGTCTAGTGAATAATAGATGTAGAATGTGAAAACAAATTTGAAAACATTTTTGGAACAAGTAGTCTAGAGAAATGGCAAGCTACAAAAAGACAGCACATATTAAGTAGCAAGGAGGATTGAAACAATTCGAAATCAGTTTTCAAGATATAAATAAATATCTTCTACGTAAAATGAAAATACCTTAAAAAGTCCCATGTTTCTGTGAATATGGAAAATTTGAAATAAAATCAGAGCTCATTTAGAAAAACAGTGCCAAAGTTTAACAATTCTTCTTCTGGGTTGTCAGTATGTTTTATTGTTATATTTTGATTGTTTTTCTTTCTTTGTGTCATTACATAAATAAATGAAAATTTAAACTTATGAACATAACCTTTTTGTTAGATTGGAAAATATTTGAGGAAAGTGGTATAAATGAAAACAAGCTAAATCTACCAGAGCTAAACATTTCTCTGAACTCTTTTGTCTTTATATGTGTTCTATAGATTTTAGTGTTTTGAAGGCACAGAAACAAGAAGAAAGTTTCCTGCCCTTTCTGAAAATGCAAGTGTATTCCTGTTCAATCAGTGATTTTGAATGAACTCTGTTTCCTAAAGAGGGCAGTAGTATAGAGTATATGGTTACTCTTGGTGATTGAGATGAAGAACTAGAAAAATCAATTTTTATTTTCATTAGCTAGGTAAATAAGCAGTTAATAAACTGGATACTATTGAAGCCTGATTTTATAGTATTTATGTCAAACTTTCTCAAATTTAGTTAATAATTCGAAGGAAGAATTAGTTCTATTGTATTTTTTAACATTATAGGATGATGAAAATAGTTGTATGTATAGAATTTTGAACACATTGTTTTTCTTCATTTGAATGGCATGGAATATAGTTATGTCAAAAAGATTCCTGGATTGAGGTTTTTATTTTCTTTTTCATATTTTTTAACACAGCCATTATAGCGGCTAGACTTTGAAATCTTATTTAATTTTAATGACAATACTAATAATCACAGCCAACATAAAGATTTTCTTAAAATTTTCCCATTCTTCTCCTGGTATTTGGACAATCATAAAAACAATAAATCAGTTTTTCAGTTACTGATTTTTGTGGGCCACATCTGGTCGCCAGGGCCATCTTCAAGTTCCTGTGGTGATGCCACGGTATGTGGAGTCCAAGATACATAGAACACCATTGTTCATATGAAGGGGCTTCAAAAGTTCATGGAAATATTACCCTGCCTTTTATGTTAACGATTTCATAGGCCCATAATCCACATAAGCATACGATCTGGTAGTTCCAGCACATCTACATTATCTTTGAATTCACATTTTTTCAATAACTTTAAGGACATAAATCATGGTGGACTAATGAGTACATAATGTTTTTTGTATTTTTTATCTTTGTTTTAAATATAACTTAGTTGTACGTTTATGTAATTTTTAATAATGAGCACATTTACCATTAAGCTTCCAGAATTTATAAAACTCTAAGTGGACTTTTTCAAAGAGTAGATTTGACCTCAGCAAACTACTGCCTGGGTTGCTGGCCATGAAATGACAGTCATTGAGCTTTGGGGGTGCCTGGGTGCCAGGTGAGCAGAGTCTCTTGGCCCCCAGAATTCTCACACCTGTGAGAAGTGGAGCCGGAGGAGCAGAGAGACTCCCGCACTCCCCCTGCCGCCTGTATCAAAGGACTGCTCTGGGAATGAAGTAACAACACAGAGACTTCTTTCTGGTCTGCCCAAAGTGACAAGTGTTCCCTAGGTGGGTGAAGCTATAGAATAAGCATAGCACATCTTGATGGAAAATCAATTTTACTCATATATTTGATAGAAAAATCCATGATTTTTCTATTAAAATAAGAAGAACTTAGCATGCAAAACCTTATTTTTCAAAAGAAAATGCCAGCCAGCCTCAAAGTCTGCTGGAGGAGGGGGTGAGGTTTGGGATGTGTCGGCGGAAAGGGAGAGGCACTGCTGAAGGAATCTGCTCTAGTTGCCGACTAGTCTGGGCCGTTTGTGTTCTTCTGTCTCTGCAGTTGGTCAGGATTCACTGAAGGACGTTCGCAAAGGTCTTTAGGGGCAGATAGGTAGAACCCTTCACTCAGGGCTGCCAATTGGTGTTTCAAGTGCAACTTGTATGAAAACACTGAGTCAAGAAGGCACGCATCCAGGATGAAAGCCAGTTGGCAAACCCTGTGAAGTAGAATTCCTCTGGTCAGATGGATGCGTTTGTGGGTTGTCTGCCCAGGTGAGATGCGTCCCAATTGTTTCTTCCAGAGAATCATCTTTATGTCACCTCACCCTTCAGGAGGGGGTGCCATTTAAAATGTGGGTGTTTAGAATTGGGTCCCCTGTTTCAAGCACCTTGTTGGCAACCTGCGTGCGAGTAGGTACTGCAGCTATATTTCTTATGTGTTGTGTTGTGTGTCCAGTGTGCAATTCAGAGCCTGTCACAGAGGAAGCACTGAGTATATATTGAATGAATGAATGAAAAGGTGGAAGATGGATTTGGAGGAGACAATAATAAAGGAAGACACCAACTTTAAATGAGCGAAACTGGAGTCCTACAGTTATGTAAGACTAAGAACAGAATGAGGATCTTCCTATTCCCAAATCAGTAGAATGTCCTTCTGTAGCTAGGAGGCTGTGCAAGCAGCATAGTGTGATTATTATCACCTACTCGGTAGTAAATTATCCACCCATCTTGTTTCTAGTTGCTGCTGAGTTGCTTCTGACTGCTGGTGAGCCCTCGTACACCACGGTGCAGCACTGCCTGGGTCTGCGCCATCTTCACAACTCCAAGTGTGCTCGAGTTCATGGTTGTGGTCATTATGCACTTTTGAGTCCTTTCCCACCGAGGAACTTACCTTGCAGCACTATATTGGGCAATCTTATACTGTCATTCTTAGTATTTTCTTTGATTTATTTTTTCAGAAGTAGCTTACCAAGCCTTTCTGGCTAGTCGGTCTTATTTTGGAAGTTCTGCAAAAGCCTGTCCATGGTGGACGACCGCCTCATGTTTGAAACACTAGTGGCACCGCTTCCGCATCATCGCAGCAAAGGAGCCACCCAGGATGACAAGTAGATGGGTACCTGCTGTGTAACTTAGTAGCTGAACACAACATTTACTATTGCACATTTTCTCTGGGTCAGCAAAGCAATCATGGCTTAATTGGATCCTCTGGCTTATGGTATCACACAAGATGACAATCAAGGTGTTTGCAGGGACTGCAATCATTTCAAGGCTAGAAAGGGGAAATTTACTCATATTGTTGGCAACACCGTGAGTTGTGTTGACTGAGGGCTCTGTTCCCTGCCCTCATTGGTTGGAGGTTGCCTGTAGTCAGAAACCGTGAGATTCAGTGATGGAGCCACCACGCATCCATTTGTCATAATGGGTGACCTGTTTATTGCCATCATGCTAGAAGCTAGGTGGCCTCTCCACAGAACAACCCCAAACATGGTAGCTGGTTTAATGAGCATGAGCAAGTGAAAAGAGCCAGAGAACCAGCAAGCTAGAGAGCAAGTGTGAGAGCTAGATAGATGGAAGAGGGTGGGGCTATAGGAGAATGATCGAAGAGCCAGTGGCTTTTCTAACCGAATCTAGGAGTTGACATTCTTCATTTTCACCAGACTCTTTGAAGGAGCTCTGATGGTGTTTTTAGATACACCTTGGCTGCTAACTACAAGGCCAGTGGTTCAAACGCAACAGCTATTCAGTGAGAGAAAGCTGAGGCTCTCTGCTGTCATAAAAATGTACAGCCGTGGAAGCCCTGGGCAAGGTGACTAGGAGTGGAATTGACCTGATGGAAATCGGTCCGTCCCCCACCCCCAAGAAGCAGTTTGATAGGTATAGCTAATATGGGAGAAGAGGGGATTGGACTGGGGCAAATACCAGCAGGCAGGGTTCGTTGGAAGCATTGCAGAGGCTGTCTACCTCGTGTGCCCCATTGTTCGTGCGAGTAAAGCTTTGAACTTTAAGTAGTTGTTCAACTTTTAAAAAAGTTGCTATGTGCCAGTCATCTGGAACTGTGTTTCTTTAATCCTGTTAAGGCCATAGAAATCCTCTGGTTCCTGGTCCAATTCTCAGTGTGTGTATGTTTCTCCCCCTTCTTCTGCATCACCCTGGACCACTGGCGAGGCTGCTAATCACTTTGATCCCTGACTGTGACCTTGATCTTTTCCTTTGGGGAGTTAGCTATAAGAACAACTTCTTAATTGATTCAGGCCATCTCTTTTCTTTTTGGTGTGAAACATTTTTATAAGATTATTCTAGGAGTCATATTAAGTCTTGGCAAGTAGAAGTACAAGATTGAAGGAAAAATCTATTACTTCTTTCTCTTTTTCTGTTGGTGAGACAGAGACTAACTTTTCAGATTAAAAGTCATTTGAGTGATTCCAAAAATGGAAATAAAAACTTGTGGTGGCTGCAGTGATACTGTCTTAAGCTAAAACAACAACAAAAAAAGATGAATATGCCTGAATGCCGGTCAACACGCACTCTTTTGAGTTCCATGCTCTCCAAAGAAGTGTGTTAGCACGTTGATGCATGTACGTGGCCAAAATAATATAAAAGAATGAAGTTTCTGCAAATTTTCTTGACTTGAAATCATTTAATTTTTTTATTTTTTAGCTGGAAACATTTTATTTGTTTGTTTGTTTTTTACATTTTGTTTGTTAAAGGTCTTTTTCACTAATAGGTTTTTCCTAGTAGGATATGGTATATGGAAAGTTTGATTTTTATTTTTTGTTTTCCTATTTCATGGTTAATGGATTTTTCTTTTTCAAGTTGAATTGTATGTCTTTCCCCTCTGACATGTTTCTAGCTTCAGGGAATTTAGTCCCCTCTGGTCCATTAATATTAGCAATCATAAGTGATGTAATTCTGTTTCATTTCCACTATTGATTTGATACTGTAGTGGTAACTTCTCATACATAAAGTTGAATTTATCTAAGCATGCATTTCCGTCATTTTTCCTATGAATATCTTTGCATTCTTAAAAGTGTTAACCATATATATATATATATATATATATATATATATATATATATATATATATATATATATCAGAAATCTGTTTGCTCATGCAGTCATCACAGAAATACTTTGCTTTATTTCTAAACTTCCTTTCCTTTCTTTTCTTCTATGACCCACACTAGACAACCAGGTGTTCTTTATGTTCCTGAAAGGCTGGCCCATTATAGGGCAATATAGTGAGGCATGTGGCCAGCAAAGCAGTTGTCAGAGTGACTTGATTTGATACCTGGGAGCAGTGGATTGAAACATGGCTGTGCTTTCCTTTCCTATGTTTTGCTTCTAGCCAGAAGATTTCCTGAGAGGTAATTGGCATGTCTTTTGGTTCCTTTGGGTCTTTTTTGGCTTCTAGATAAAATACCCTTCTAGTGTCCTGTGTAGCAGACCCGGCTTACTTTCCACTGAGGCCAAATATCATCCACTTCTTATTGGGAATCATGATTTATGACAGAAATTCATTGCACATACAGCTTTGGAGCGGAGAGGCCCAGCCTTGTGGTCTTGGGTTTACTTTGGTCTAGAAGAGCACACCTGGGTGCTGAACATGAAAGCCTGGCTTATGGAGGCATTGCCTATTATTTTCTAAATATGTGATATAAATAAATCATTGAGCATGAAGTAGCTCCTCTGTAAAATCGTAACAGCAAACACATGTTTTTCATAGGGTTGTGACGCTCAAATCAGTATTTAAAAAAAGTTTTACGGGAAAAAAATGAGGAGCTGATACCAGGGGCTCAAGTAGAAAGCAATGTTTTGAGAATGATGAGGGCAACAAATATACAAATGTGTTTGACACAATGGATAGATGGATGAATTGTGATAAAGAGTTGTATGGGCCCCCAATAAAATAATTTAAAAATTAAAGTTTTAAAAATACAGATTAGAATATGCATATTCATGTAAAACGCTGAGTGAGACTAACCAATGGAGCTATTGTTTGTAAGTCTGCTGTCATCATTTGGTGTGCATGAGTGGTACACCACAACTACTTCTGTTGTTCACACACGCTCCTCTTCAGGACGCAACTTATCCCTTCATATTCCAGCACATGGGAGGGCACTGCTCCCTTCCTTCCCCTCTCACCATGTATTTTTGTTGAATTCACAGAGTTCTTAAAATGTGCAGCTGCTCTGTGACTTACTCCATCTTGAATCTTTGATGTGCCAGAAGGCAGGAATCGTTGACAAAGCCTCTCCCTCTTAACTATCTCTGCTCCTTCAGTGGGTGATCAGGCTTGGAGGGCAGCAGGCCGATGACAGTGATGGACATCTGTGCTAAGCTTTGTTTATACTACATGTGCGCATTATTTATGCTATATGTCATCTTGTTATGTATTTTAGGTAATATTGTTTGCTATATCTTTATATTATTTTATATAGTGTAATATATATTCTAACCTGCCTTTTACAATTGAGGAAAAAAAGTGTAAGTAGATTAAAGGACATCCCCAAGTCTATGTAGCCGATCTATATGAAGATCCATGTTTTTAACCAGAGCCAGCCTTTGCTGATGTGAAACATTTTGATAAGATCATTTATCTAGGAGCCATTTTACGTCTTTTGGTGTCATGGTTATGCATTGGGTTGTGATCTGAATGGCCAGCAGTTCAAAACCTCCAGCCGCTCAGCCCGAGAAAGACTGGGCTTCTTACTCTAGTAACAGACACCGTCTGTTATGTTATGTCGCTATGAGTGAGCCAGCTTTGGCTTGATGCTAGCGAGGTTTTCTTTAAAAAAAATTTTTTTTTTTTGTTGAGTCCAGAACTCGGGTAGAGGATTGGCATAGCTAATTCTAGTTGACTAGGTTTGGATCTTCTCCCTTTAAACTTTCTTCCAGGGATTGCTCATGAAAATAGGTTCGATAGGGGAAAAATGTACAGTACAGAAATATCCTAAAGGAGATTAAAAATAGGTGTGTTTTCAGAGCATATGCCCGAATGTGAACAAATAAATCAGAAACTGCAATTGGCGGAGAACATGGCACACATTTATATATAGCTGCTTGCGAGCCTGAAGGGAAAATTGTAGCAAAATCTTAAATATGTTTGCATTTCTGTCATTCACAGTTTGTTAAACTGATGGAAGCTGCAGAGAAAAAGCTTAGAATATTTTTAAAAATTTCTACAAGTTTTATAGACTTTTCATAAACGAGAGTAAATCATTAAGGAAGGCGTGAAGTCTGGGGCAGTAGACATCCTCTCTGTGATAATCCAATGTGCTGAAGAATGAAATGAGGTCAACAGCGATGAAAATAGCTCATGTCTCACAGGTGAAATAGGATCCTATTCCGTCTGCAAAATTAGTTCTGGCCTCTTACAGAAGTGTAAGCTCTGGACAGAATATCTACAACTGCAGGAGTTCTTTATATTGTAAATGGCATTGACCCTCCCTCTTTAATGAAAACATGGGCAACTCTGCCTGGTTTCCAGTTTCAAGAGAGTGGCGCCCTTTTAACCAGCAGGGATGTGACTACCTGGCAGCCAGACCAGAAATAAGGGCACTGGAAGAAAACATTGTTGGAGAAATTATGAAAGAGGCTCTTGTTAAATCTTTCCTTTCTTGTCTAATCATATTGATTTTGCCCTTTCAATATCGCTTACGTTCCTGGATCTCTCTCTGTCTCCATCACCACATCAGCCCAAGCTACTATCTCTCATTTGAATGGAACTGTGGGAACATCCTTAAAGTGCTTTCCATTGCTGCTGTCCCACCTTTCATTCTCTCCAGTAGAGTCTGTCATCGAAAAGTTCGTCATTATCCTTCCAAATCATTCAAAGTAAAGAATTAACACTTAATAAAGAGCCAAGTATCCAAGCATATCTGGGACAGACCTCTGTCCCCACAGCTTTCTCTTGAACTGTTATTCTTCTGTGACAGCCACCGTTTGGAACTCACTGCTCTTTCTTGAATTGTGGCTTCCAACTTGCTCTCTCTGGATTGATCATCAGCTCACCTCTTCCTCTTCCTATAGACATTGACTTAAAGCAACATTCTAGAACATTCCATATGCATTCAGATTTCTTCTGTTGTACGCTCTCAGAACCATAATGCTCAGTGTTCATTCATGGTTTTGCTATTTTAAAAATTAATGTCTGCCTTCCTTGCTAAATCATGACCACAAACATGGCAATGTGTTTTGCTCATTATTTCAACTCCAGAATGTAGTCAAGGCTCATTAAGTCTAAACTGAGAAGCTTTGGAACAACTTATATCCTAAGTTTGGAATTTTTTTAGAAAGGAAAGATTTGGCTAATGTTTTCTTAATTGTGTCCATTTTATCTACTTATTGTGAATATAGTTTAAAAACATATTGTTCATCAGGGTACAGACACTGTTATATGGATTGTTGCCTCCCTCACCTACGCTTGCCATGGAAATTAAAGCATAGTACCATCAGGCCATAAAAAGCCATCTTGGTGAAATATGGAACTGGTGGTGTTTGCTTATCATTTCCATTTGAGTTACAATTACTTTGGGTTAAATGCCTAAAAATCTGAAATGGTAATTATGGACTTCCTATGTAGGACTAAGGTTAGGCTGTTTGCTTGCTGCTAGGTTACCCATTTGAATGTTGTTTTGAGTTGGTAGGAAAGTGGTCATAAACTTTTGGGTTCTCTGTATGCATTTCCCGGTTCTTCCCACCAACCTCACTTGTATCAAATGTTTGTTGGTGGTGTATTATGAACTTTTCAAAGACTTAAAAAAAATAGATGATTCTTAAGGAGCACTTACAAGTGGCCTTTTAACAGTAATAATACTTAGTCTTATAAAAGGAGCCCCATCCACACAGAACTTAAGGGGCACAGCTGAGTTTTCAGTCAAACAATAGACATGTCTCAGGAGAACAGGAACCCTAGTGAGGCAGCAGCACAGTAGAATATCCATCCATTTCCGATCAAAAGGGCAGCATTTTCTCAAGGCCTAAGGTCAGAAGGGTTAGTTAGAAAAGGAAGAAGAATGGAAATAGGAAACGGAAGAAGTGAGATGAATGACATACTGCTCTGAATGTAACCAATGAAATGAAACCAAGTATGTATGCATGGTGGAATGTAAAACTGACCCACTCTGAGTCAACCAGGGTGCAGTAAAGCATCGATGAGACACACTATCTTCCTCTGGTTCCTTGAGGCCTCCTCACCCCCCACTACCATGACCCCAGTGCTGCTTCTCAATTCAGACTAGAGCGGAACATACATGCAGGTAGAGATAAGAGATGGGAGCTCACGACACACGGAATTCAGGAACAGGAGTGGGAACTATGATATCAGAAGTGGAGAAGGAAGAAGGGGAGAGGAGGGGAGAAAGGGGGAACCAATCACAATGATCGATATATAACCATACACCCCTCTCCAGGTGGAAGAACAAAAGAAAACATGTGGGAGAAGAGACACAGCGGGCGGTGTAAGATATGAATATATTAACAATGTACAATCTATCAAGGCATTATCAGGTGCATGGGGGGATGGAGGGGAAAAAAGAGGGGTTGGTACCAAGGCCTCAATAGAAAGTAAATGTCCAGAAAAGAATGAAGGCAACATATGTACAAATTCTCTTGATGCAAGCTATGTGTGGATTGTGACAAGAGTTGTAAGAGTCACCAATAAAATGAAAAAAGAAATAGTAATGTTTAAAAATAAAACTTCAAGTCAAGGAAAACAAAGCAAAATGACCAAAAATAGGAACGGGTCCGCTCTGTAAGCTATCACCCAGTTTAAGGTAAGCCGTTTAAAAAGGAAAGCGCCGCGCTGTTCTTTTAGGGGGGTTGAACCTACCAGGTGCTGCAGGGTCAGATCCCGGTGAGGAGTCCTGCTCTGCCCCGTGAGGAAGGTCCTTCTGAGTCAGAATTGATTTGGTGGCCGTGATTTTTGCGTAGGCTTGCAGAAAACGATACTGTTTGACAGCACATTTTCGGGATTGTTCCAGATGAATAATGAGTTCGAAATCGAAACAGATTACTTATCACCGAGAAGATTTGGTGGAACCCATAGCTCTGTACATGCTCTCTCTCCCTCTCTAAAAAATTATCCCTAAAACCCACAGACAGACTTATTTTATGTTTTCAGTCCATAGCTGCGATGGTTTTTACAGTGTATTGCTGACTTAGAAAAAATGGAATACAAATTTAATTTTATTTAAAGCATATTGACCAGATTAAAAATATATTGAGATTTTTTGTGAACAAAAATCACCCAGCAAGGCAGAAAAAGGAAGTAATCCGAATTCTGTGAAACCAATCTGGCATGTTAATCTGTGATCACTCACCCTGGTCTATTTAGATGAAGCTATACTAGGAATCGTCAGAGGAATGATGGTGAGAATATGAGATAAAGGGTAAAATCAGTAATAAACCGTGAAACAGAAGCAGTAACTTTCACAGGCCACTGTTGAAAGCATGACATGACATAAGCTTAATGTGGGCAGAAAGTTAATTGGTTTTGTTTACTGTTCTGTCCCTAGTGTTTGAATCAGTACCTGAGAGTTAGCAGGTACACGGATAAGTAAAAGGTCAATGAAGATCTCTACGTTCTAGGTATATGGCGTCTAATCCTAATCCCCTCCCACAGTTCTTTCCTAACAATGAGGTTGCCTATTACAAGAGGGTGTAGGCCAGATGCTGGACATTTAAGCATATATTAATTCTATTTCCTGCCCTCTAGAGACTCATAATTTAGTTGGATAAATTGAATGGAAAATTGATTTACACCAATGATGGTAAATAGTTTAAGACAGGAATTTACAGAGCCGGGTGGAAACATAGAGACTGAACCCCTAGACACCATTCATGCACTCCCACATTCATTTGACCAGTAATAATCGAGTTCCTTCTTTGTGCCAGTTCTAGATACTGGGATGCAAAAGGGAGTAGTCCTCGTTGCTTGTGGCAACTGGCATTATTAAATCGCTCACAGCCAAGTAAGTGGAAGGTGCCGCGCTGCAATTGTGCCATCTTTTCTCTAAAAGTGACGTAGATTTAGATTCGAGGAGTAGGTTTCCTAAACGAAGGATTAGAAATACACAGTTGAGTCAAAGTTCATTATAAAGGGGTTGTAGGGTACAACAGGGTGGTTGGGGAACTGTTGAATGTTAGGTGAATCGTTTATATGTAACTGCTTAGAGATTTACCACATAGACCTCATAGGCTTTTAAAATTTAACCTGAGAACAAATGGACCAAATAAAAGTAGAAGTTACATAACCAAAATTTGTATCTACAAAGACCCTCTGGCTCTCTAACGAGGAGTTTGTGAAATGACTGTGAGAAATTCCTATAGGTGACCAGGTGAGAGATGGGGGTCACAGGACTGGGGTGGTGGCTCTAGAGAGAAGTAATGGGTTCGAAAACAAAGAGGTAAAAGAAAAAGATTGTGATTGGAGTAATTTCTTGATCTGGGGTTAAAAAGTATCACAACCTAGGCGGTTAAAAACAACAGATAATAGATTTTTTTTTCCTTTCAGAGTTCTGGTGGCTGAAAGTCCCAAATGAAAATGTTACCAGGTTGCTATCTCCTTGTGAACGCTCTAAACATACAGTTCTCTGCTTTCTTCTTTCAGTGCTTGAGATTTCTTGAGCGCTGGTGTCTCAGTAGGTTAAACATCGGGCTGCTAGCTGTCGGGTCAGTGATTGTAATTCACTGTTTCTAAGGAGCGGTCTGCATGACAACCTGGGAGGGTTTACATGACAACCTGGGAAACCCTGTGGATCACTTCTAGTCTAAACCAGCGTTCCTGTGGCTTAGAATGGACTCGCTGGCAGTGGGAAGGTTGGGAGGGTTCACACCATCTTTTATTTGAAGCACACACCTCTGCCTCCATGTTTGTAAGGCCCTCCTTACTGTATGCTCCCCCTATCTTTGTGGTTCCAGATCTTACGAGGACACCAGACATTGGATGTTGGGGTGTCCTGGTGTAGTATGATCTCTTCTCAATTATACTACGTCCACAAAGACTCTGGATCCCACTAAATTTACATTCTCTCTCTCTTTTTTTCTCTTTCAGTCTCTCTGTCTCCTGTTCTCTGTCTCTCACTTTCTGTTATTGAGTTGATTCTGACTCATAGCAACCCTTTAAGAGAGAGGGGTACTACGTATGTGGACTTCCAGGGGTGTAAATCACTATGAGGACCAAAGGCTTCATCCCTCTTTCTTGGAGCCTCAGGTGATTTGAACTACTCACCGTGCAGTTAGCAAACCAGTGCATAATCCACTATGCCACAGAGCCCCTAAGCTCACATCCACAGTGTACTTCATGAGGGATCGAACCCGCCATTGTGTTCAACAGTGTGATACGCATGAATCAAATCTCCAAAATGTGGCGATTGGTCAGTCCTTACCTTCTCACATCTCTAGCCCATTTGCCAGCGCCCCACAGGGCCTTCTCTCTGATCCTAGGCACTTGGAGCTGGGTTAAAGCTCACCGATTAGAAAACCAGCATTCTGCAGACAAACTGGTTGTAGCCACCTGGAGTGAGGCTAGAGCTCACAAAGGAAGACACGACCAACTCTTCAGATTACCAAACAGGCAGATGCCAAGTGCTATGTTAAGGAGTTCACTTTATTTCCCAACCTAAAGCTTTGCTGACTGCAGATTCTGGGCTCTCTGTCCCACTTCTCCTTCAGGTTGCAAGCCACGAGCTTGGGAGGGCACAGGACACCCTTTCTTCCGAATCTGCTGGCTCCTACTGCCCCTTTATTCCTTTAGGCTTGATAATTTGCTGAAACAATTCACAGAATATAGGGGTGAAATGGAGGCTTTCCTATAATTGCAACAAAGGTTTTGTTTTTTACCATAAAGGGTATGAGCAAAGAGAGGCCAGGGCAGGGTCTGGAGGGTCTCAATGGAGAATTACCAAGGGATGTATGCTGCTCCTGAGAACTGATGTTCTTGTCAGCCAGAACACCCTTTGTGTCTGAGGGTCGCAGACTCTTATGCATGCACTCACCATGATAAGTTAAATCAGGCTTTCTGTGCTAGTGGAGATCAGCCTCCCAGTGAACGCTTACTGGTATGGCCAGCACCCATGGGCCACCTCCAATCAAGTGTGGCCTGGAATGCCAAGGCTCCACAGTTTCTCCGAAGGTTATTTCTAAGAAACCAAGGAAAGAAAAACAACGCAGCAAAACTATCAGAATTATTTCAGAACCTTGACTTGTTTCAAAGTCACTTTGAAAAAATCAATAAGAATTTAATATCAGTAATAAGAGATTGAAAATGCTTTTTCAAATTCCAATCCGAGTGACAGCAAGCAAGCCATCAGGTAACTAGAAGTGAATCTAGATACAAAAGCTATGGGAAGTATATATGGAATATAAACTTGAATAAAATATATGGAGGAAATGATAACATTTTAAAGTAGGACAAAGATGGTCATGAAAGAGAACTATTCCATGGGCATACATATTGAGATCTAATATTGCAAGGATGTAAAATTAGTCTATAAATTCAATGAGAGTTGAGCAAAATTTCTAATAGGGCATTGTATAAGTGCAAAACATGACCTTAAAACTCATACGAAATCTTAAGGAATTAGAAATGAAGCTGGAGATCACATGACAGGATTTTGCATGATCAATCAATTAATCATATATGTATTTTTCCCTTTTAAGTAGTGACTATACATTTGAACCCTCCCAAATGGAGTACATGGACAGCCAATTGACTACCTCTGTGAAAAGAGATGATGGAGAAATTCTAAATAAGGCAAGAGTAACGGTAAAACATCAATTATCCATAATCAAGTTCAGATTGAAACTGAAGAAAATTCCAAGTCTGTGAGAGCGAAACCCATGATCGTGTGTGTTTTTAGATGCCATCAAGTCACTTCCAACTCACAGGGCTCGATGTACAACAGGAGAAACGCAGTCAGTTCCTGCACCAGTCTCACAGTTGTTCTCATGGTTGAGCCTGCCGTCACAGCCACTGGATCATCCATCTCATAGAGGATCGTCTTACCCTGGCTTTTCTCCTTTAGAAAGCATGGCTTCCTTTTCCAGTGATGGTCTCTCCTGATAATATGTCCCAAGTATGTGAGGAAAAGTCTTGCTACCCTCGATTCTAGGAAGCATACTGGTTGTACATTTTCCAAAACAGATTTGTTTATTCTTTTGGAAATCCATGGTATTTTCCATATTCTTCACTGGCACTATACTTCAATTGTATCAATTTTTCTTCTCTCTTCCTTATTCAAGGCTGCGGGAATCGATGAAATGCCAATAGAAATGTTTCAACAAACTGATAAAGCACTGGAAGCTCTAGGCCTAGAAATTTAGAAGTCAGCCTCCTGGTCAACTGACTGAGATTATTGAACAATGTTAAAATTATTATGATTATTCAACAACACTTTCAATAGTGCATCAACAGGCTCCTGCCAGAAATTCAAGCCAGATTCAGAAGAAGACAAGTGGGGGGATAACACTGCTGATGTCAGAAAAATCATCAGAGTATGTTTACTTGTGTTTTATTGACACTGCAAAGACATTGGTTGATGTGGATCATAGCAAACTATGGATAGTGCTGAAAAGAATGAGAATTCCAGGAAAATTCATTATTCTTATGTTGAACCTGGAAAATGAACCAAGGCACAGTCTTTCAAAAAGATCAAAAGAATATTGTATCCCAATTAATATTTGAAGATTTCCATTTTTTCCTAGGTTTATACTTCATGCACTTTGCATTTCAATTGTTATTGGATGTTAGCAGGTTTTTTGCCCTTCTCATTTTAAGTAATGCCCATGCAGAAATGCAGGACTTGAAGGCCTAGCTCTACCCGCATTATGGTTATGGTTGCCTCGACTTTGAGGATGCAGCTCTCCCCCAATTGTATTTTGAGTATCTGCTTACCCGACTGGTTCATCTTCCAGCACTGGGGAAGTTCCATTGCTATTCACAAGCTTTTCAGTGGCTAATCCTTCAGAAGTTGAGTGCCTATAATTTCTTTATAATTTGTTCTTGGCCTAGAAGTTCAGCTGAAACCTGTTCACTTGGCTAATCCTGCTTTTACGTAATATACAGGTGACATAGCATTCAGCATTGCAACAGCATGTAAGTCACCACAGTCTGGCAAAAGGACAGAAAAGCGGGAAGAACATTGTGATAAATGGAGAAAAGGTTGAAGTTGTTAAGTCTTTCACTTTATTGAGATCAACAATCAATCGTCATGGAAGCAGCAGTCAATAAATCAAACGGTTTACTGCATTGGACCAATCTGGTATAAATGCCCGCTTTAAAGTATTAAATAGCAAAGACATCACTGTGAGAACCACTGTGTGCCTGAGTCTAGCCATGGCATTTTAATTCATTTTAAATTCATTGAAGAAGACTCTTCATATAGGCAGCGAAAGAATCTCTGCCTTTGAAGTACGGTGTTGGTAAAGAGTATTGGATGTACCATTGACAGTCAGAAGAACAAACAAATATGCCTTTAAGGAAATAAGACCATAATGTTCCTCAGAAGTGAGGGTGGCACTTCCATTCTCACTTAGACTCATGTAGCTTGAACTTACCATGAGGGATCTACCCACATCCAACCCACTGCCTTCAAGGCCATTCCAACCCATGACGGCCCGAGGCTTCGGGTAGCAGAGGCTGTAGACCTTTATGGCAGTCGATAGGCTCCTCTTTCTCCTACAGCGTTGCTTTGGGGTCTGAATTGCTTACGTAGCAGGTAGCAGTCCAGCACGTACCCAACAGCACCACTTCTTTTTATTCTTTATTAATTAAGAGTTAATAGGTGTATCATAGTCCACAGTTCAATCACATCAAACAGAAGTGTACAATGGCTACCAAAATCAGTTTCCTAACATTCCTTTCTTCCTGGACTCCTTGACATCATCTCCCTTTGACCTTCTACCCCTGAAATTCTTCATCTACTTGCTGTCCTCGTAGGTTCATCAAACTGGATTTCATATACCAAAGCACAGAAAACCATATAGCAAACTTTATTAGAGTAACCTCCAATGACGTGACACCTCTGAGATATACCCTAATACGAACAAACAGAAACGAAACAACAGTACAGAAAAGCTTGAAAACCAGATCAGATCCAGCATGCATCAGAGGGGGGATCAGGTGACAGAAGTTTTAAGTGTTCCAATCAGATTGATGCCTTTGATCTTCTAGAATCATCTTTCCCATGCACGCTGTTTAGTAACCACTTTCCTCTCATCCCTCAATTGTGGGTAGAGGGAGTTCACCAGAGCTTTGTGAAGTTCCCACAAATGAATCTTTGGCTCCCTTTGCCATCCATAGCCTTCTGCGTGCCTTTTGAATTTAGGCTCAGATGTTAATCCCTCATTTGATTTTGGATTATATGATTTACAATCCTTTGGACAGCTCCACTTCTTATCAAAGGGGCCAGAGAGACCACTTGTCTGAAAGGGACGTCATGCTTGGTAACGCAGAGGGTCAGTGACGACGAGGAAGACCCTTAAGAAGATGGACGGCTTGGGTGGCTGCAACCATGTGTCACAGTCATGAGGAAGTGCACGTCTGGCACTGCTTCCTCTGTCACGCATAGTATGACTGTGAGTGGCACTCAGCTTGATGGCACTTACAATACCAAGAATAGCCGGAACTTCTGGGGGATGCACAAGGTCAGAAGAAAGGTCCATTGATCTATTTCCTCAGAAAATTAGCCATTGAAAATCCTACTCTGATACACACCTGGTTACCATAAATTGGAATCAACAATTGGTTGCTCATTATAATAATAATAAAAAAATAAGAATCGCACATTGCTCCCACTAATTTTACATTACATTACTTACTTTTAGTGATACAGAATGTTTTATTGACTTACTGATGGCCATACTTAACAAAGAAAAATAATATGATCCTATTATATATGGGAACATGGTCATGAGAAAAGAACATTAAAATTAATGGGCAAGGTCAGACTTCTCAATAACTAGTACTAAGACAATGACTATCCACATTAAGGAGAACGAAATGAGAGCTTTCCTTTCCAACTCACGAAAATATATCCCGTGTGGATTAAATCCCTGACTTTGAAAAGTGAACTTTTAAAACTTTCAGAAGAAAATATGAGAAACGTATCCTTTTGGCCTTGAGAACAGTGAAATAAAGAACTTTTTTTTAAACACCCAGAAAGCACAAACCCTAAAGGGACCTTTTGATCTTTGAGTACATCCAAAGTTAAAAAAAGGAAAAAAAAAACCTGTTTGATCATCAACATACTGTCCAAGACTAGCACAGCCTGGGACAGGGCTGCTGCAAATCATACATTGGCAAATGATTACTCTTCACAATATACAAAGAACTGCTCCAAATCGTGAGAAATTGATCAGTGATAGGATGGAAGACTAGGCAAAGGAACAGAGCAGTCTGGCAGAAAGAACTATTTGAACCAATGCTCACCCTATGATCACAAGCACAGAAGTTACAGTTAGCTTTAAGACACCATTTTATGCTCATTGATTAACAAAAAAAAATCAAAATAGAACATTTAATGAAGATGTGGGGAAGCAGGGACTCTCATTTGTTGCTGGTAGGATGTATATTGGTATAATTTATTTTGAAAAGAGCTTGATAATATTGAGTAAACTGAAGGAGAAATATTGCATTAATTGAAAATATACTGCACAAATGACTACAGAAACTCTGAATATAGAAGACTCTGATGTTGAATATAGAAACCGTTATCTTGTCCACAGTGGTACATATGGAGGGAGGGAAAATGATGGAGACGACATGCTACCTTAAGGGGAGGTGTAGTCTTTTACATACTTAATGCTTATATAAAATAAAAAATTGAAAAAATAGCAACATTATGAAGGTCATGCTACTAGCTTCATACATGCATACACATCTAAACATGTCTTTGATGCTTGTGTGACTGAGAAGAATCTCAATGTCTCCAGCCTTCCCAGACTAGGTTCTTATCTCACTTGAGAGAAAGATTTTAGGCAAGAGATAAGAGTCAGAACAGAGTCAGAGAAAAGGTTTTGACAGGAAGAGTGAGTTTATTGAAGGCGATACTTTGAAAAAGAAATCCGAAGGACCCTTCGTTAGTTTAAATGGCCTGGCAAAATGTAGGGCTGACCCTTAGAGTTTGCTTACGGTGGACCTCCCACCATTGCCTGGTTTCTGGTACATCTTCTGCTATCGGCTGGTCTTCTGTAGTGCACCTCCTCTTTCTAGGCATGTGCACCCCGCACCCCACACCTGGACTTCTTGCTGGCCTCTTCTCTGCGCTCACAGCCCGAGTGCCTACTCAGTCCCTGTGGGCATAGTGTGACTAGTCTGTCTTGTCCAGAAATGTCTCTTATTTGATCTTCCTCTTCCTTTGTGCTGGAGGGGCCTGTGAGGAAATATGTCTCTAGTGCTCCGTTGTGTTTCCATTCCTGCCATATTCCTGCCATCATTGCCTCTTCTCCCTTTGCCAGCCTCTGTCGGGCTAACATCCCCATCCTCAAGTGATACCATGCAAAGTCTTTGGTAAGTTTTGTTAGGCTGGGTTGACTAGAGAAATCAATCCTGTGACACTCATATATGTGTAAGAAAGAGCTTTATATCAAGTATTATATATCAAGCAAACACCTCAGCCCATAAGTCCTCTCGCACATAAGTCCTAGAGTCCAGAGTCCTGTAGACTCATGCGGCCACATGCCGGGATGCGGACTGCAGGAAGATCACAGGCCGGGTGGATGCAAAGCCTTGTGAATCCACTGACAGTGGCTCTGGCCGCCATCAGGGTCAGCAGGAAGGTGAAGTCAGAGAGAGAGGGAGCGGTCCCCAGGCCTCCTTATGAGAACACCATGCCACAAGGCGTCACCATCAGCCTGTGACCTGACTGACAAACTAAACTCCAGCCTACACACTTATATATCTTAACGTTGACAGGAAATTGTGTAGTTAGCACAGCAGTTGAGCGGTGAAGATCGTCCTCGTGGAACTACTTCATGCCGAACACAGACGTAGAGCCGAGCTGATCCAGTTGCCACCACTTTTGTTCCTTATTTGGGCATGGGTTTGGAGCCTGGTAGCAGCCTGATCTAGGTGGGTGAGCTGCAGGCTGGGCTCCATGATTATCTTAGCCTCACAGTTTCCACCTGGAGAGACCAAACGAACAAGGGCATTAAACCTACAAGGTCCAAAATGAAGTAGGAGAATAGTAGAGGCCAAGAGGTCCACAAAAGGGCGTCACAAGCCCATGACCAGACATATGATCAGGAGATCCATCCTTGTGCAAAAGAGCCTGCAGTTCCCGTGCCCAACCCAGGAATGAGCAAGCATGTTCTTGAATGCGGTCTTGTCTGACTTACCCAGAAACGGCTTTCTTCTTTGAGCATGGCACAAGTTCTGTGCTGAGCCACGGGCAGCTGGCGTAGGCCCCGCCGCGCTGGAAGAGAACTGCCACGGGGAACCAGTCTGTGCCTGTGTGGTCACAAATCCGCAGTCTTGATGCTGAGTTGTGCTAGTTTGGAAGAAAGCTGAACTGTTTTCTGCAGAGACCACTCCAATGGTTCCAACAGCATCGCACTGATCCCGAGGAGAGGTGTGTGTGTGTGGGGGGGGTGGAGTGTTGGGGGTGGGGTGGGGGCACTCAGAGGCCCTGCTCTTTCGCTTAAGGGAGCAGATATAGGTGCTGGGGCCTTATCAACAGATACAGTAGGCACAAAATAAGATGGCTGCAGACAAGTTCTCTCAATGGTACACTTGTCACCTTAGGGTTAGAGAGATGGAGACACTGCCTTCAGAAGTGTATAGACCGAGATATAGCTTCCCCCCCCCATAGCTTTCCGTTTTGATAATTTTATTTAATAATTTTTTCTATGATTTTGTATTAATACTGGAGAGGGTATAAGAATACTGTCGCATTATTCCCTCTACTTTTGTATGAATCTGGATCGTTTTATACTTAAAAATAATTGAATAGAGAAGTTTAAGGAATTAAAAAAATAAAGATTTAATGGACTTATTAATAGCTAGTGCTGAAATGCATGTTCCATAGGAATATATGAAAGTGCTTTCAAAAGTTTGTGGAAAAGAATAATTAAAATACAATGAAGATTTTCCACAGACGTTTAGATGTACCGTCCATCTTGCTCGTGTTCTCGCTCATGTCAGATATTTATTCAAATATCACCTTTTCAGTGAAGCTTTCCTCGACCTTCCACATTCCCTAACTCCTTCTCTTAGTTACGTGTGTGTAGGAATCTGACCAATTCCAACTTTCATAATGAAGGGGACACTCCATGTCCACACCAGTTCAAGGTGGACTGCCACATGACCGAGGTTAGACCTGCCTCCACCCTCACTTTTCTTACCCTATTTTGATACCTTCTGTCCCTCCCACAGCACACTCCTTTCCTGCTGGGTTCAATAAGTCATTACGATGCCACCCAAAACTCTCAGACAATACTCATGATGAGTGGGCCTTATCATGGAATTGTGTTTGGCTGGGTTTTCTAGCGAGACAAAACTACATATATGTATGTGTGTGTATACATACACATATGAAAGAACTTTATAGTAAGAAATAAATTTATGTCAAGGAAACGGCCTAGCTAAGTTCAACTCAAGTTCTTCGCTCAGCTGCAAACGGGAGGCCCTCAGGAAGCAAGCAGCGACTAGCTGATGAAACAAGGAGCTGAGAGCCCACCGGCCGGGAGTGCAGTTAGTCCCATGGGTCTAACATGCATGGTGCTCCCAGTGCCTCCCCAGTCCCAGGGGTGAGACACAGGGCCCAGTCAAGCAGGAAGGAGAACAAGAGAGAAGTTTCTCCTATGTCTCTTGAAGACCACACCACCAAGCAGGCATCATCAGATTGCGACCTGATGGATGCATTGGAGTCCAGCCCTCCCTTCACTCAGACGCATTAAGTTGGCATAGAATCTAGTCATCACAGGGCGTTAACAGGTTACCAAATGTTAGGATCATAAACATTAAGGATGCAGTCTTTGTATCATAACAGCACCTCTCCTCACCCACTGCCAAGTTTTCTGTCTGTTGCTCACCCTCTCAGATTCATGGTTTCTTGGCCTCTTCCTTGTTCTTTTTTTGATGATCCTGGTGGTTTTTTTTTTCTTCCTTCCGAGATGGCTTTCTTATATGCAGAGGAATGGTTTAGATAGAGGTGTCTGTTTTGCCTTTTAGCATACCATACCCACAAGGAAACAGAGTGGTAGCTTGATTCACACCTTCCAGTAAGGTGCGGGTTAGGAGTCCTGGTGTTGTAGTTTTTATGACTGGAGCCACAAGCCCCATGTCAGCAGTTTGAAACCACCAGCCATTCCTTGGGAAAAAAGATGAGCATTTCTACTCCTACTAACAGTCTCAGAATCTCACAGGGGCAGTGACCCAAGAGGGTCACTAGAGTTGGCATTGCCTCTATGGCAGTGAGTTGTTTTTTTTTTAAGGAAGGTGGGGATTCAAAATACATCCCTCTTAATCCTATCTATTAGCAAGATCAAGGACTTCTTCTAAAATGAGATTAAAGGCTAGAATTTACAACACATTACAAAGAGCTCATGGATCAAAGATCCGTGCTGTCTGAGTGTTCTGTACTGTACCTCTGTGAGGGATCCCGGTGGTGTCAGGGTTATGCATTGGGCTCTTACTCATAAGGTTTGACACTGAGCCACTTCGTGGGAGAAAGTTTTACCTTGCCCTACGAGGTTACAATGAGTTGGCGTTGACTCAATGACAGTGCATCTGGGCTTGGATTAGAGCCTCTGGGCTCTACTATCCATTGCAATGGCTACACTGAACTCGGATAAAACTCATGATTGAATGGTTTATTAAGAAAGTTAACAAGTTGTAATGCAAGTGAGAAATGCACACGGTTGAGTTGATTATCAGGACATGTTACACAGTTCTTTTAGGTCTTGCTACTAAATGCCAAAAGGGTCTACCGCTCCCCTATAGGCCTCAACCCAAAGGCATTCAGCGCAAGCTCCACGAATCAACAAATCCAGCTGCCTGAATTAAGTGTCCAGAGGTACCCCACTCTAGTAAGCATCAGCCTGAAGGCACTGAGCTCCCTCCTGTGGGTCAGCAAGTCCAACCTCCTCAACTAAGTGCCCACTCCACAAGCCCGCCTCCTGCACCCAGGCACTCAACTGCATTGCTCTGTGGGTTGGGAAGTCAATTACTCTGGACCCTGGTGCTGTTACCACTCCTCCAGTGTTAGACATGTCTTCTGGATCTCGGAGGTTCACTGTGCAGGGATCTTGGGCTTCAAGGATACATTCCACTCCTGGCTCTTGCTAATAATGAGATCCCTCCTGCTGCGGCTCAGAGGAAACCTTTTATACATAGCAGGAGGCACTTCAGGGAATTCTGTGAGTAATTACTCACAGGAAATTCCTATCCCTATCTTCCCTCACTCCTTTCCTGATCTATGCAGCATAAAGTTGTCTGATGAGAGTTAGAGACTTTGGCTAGACAGTCCACATTAAATAATTCACTGCCCCTGCAGAGCCACATGAAGAAATTTCACTTCACCACACAATTAATGCCATTTAACATTGTATATTTCATCTGTGTTATTTTTTTGTCTTTTCTACAAGACGAGGCGCTCTCCATGAGTTACCCTCATTTGGTTCACGCTGTATCCTCGGTGCCTGGAAGAGTGACTAACACAGAATAGGCTCTCAAATATTTTGGTAAGTGAATGAATTAAAAAGCCAATTCTGGAATTTCCCCCCATTGTTCAAGAGCCCTGGGGATGCAACTGTGAAGCACATGGTTCATAATGGAAAGGTTCTTGGCTTGAACGGCTCTAAGTCGTCCACCCCAGAACTCCTTATAGAAAAATTAGAGCCAAGAAAGCCCTTTGAAGCTGTTCTGTGCTATCACGGGGTCAATGTGAGTCCGAATGAACTCCTGAAGACCCAGTAGCAGCAAACACAGCACTTACTTGCAAATGGATGCCAGCAGCTTTCTCTTCAATAGAAGAGAGGTGAGTGGTATGGGGAGCTGGATGCATTTGAAATAGATGTTGACTTAGGTGGGTGTGATAGGTTGTCAGGCCAACTTGGGTGGGTCAGGATTCTCTCATGATGTGGTCGAACATAGCGTGCTCAACTCCATGGCGGGCTCTGCCGTGAAGCAGCCGACCTATTTTGGAAGAACGGGCTTCTTTTGGGAGAGCAGGGGTTGGCCAACTTTTGAGATGCAAGAGCCAATCTTGTCCCTCACAACTCTTCAGAAATTGTTTGAGAGCCAGAACCTATGTTTACAAACCAATGAAACCACCATTACCTGAATAATATCCTACAGAGATTTTAATTTTTACACCAGAGCCACACGTGTGTATCGGAAGAGGTGCTTATGGCTGGAGAGCCTTGGTTTGCGAGCCCACGCTGTGCATATGGCTTCCTCTATCTGGCCACAGCCTTGATACAGTTGAGGGAGTTTCACTTGAACATGGCCCACTTTTCAGACAGATGGACACTATGTGTAAGCTAGCTCACTTCTGCTGGATCTGGATTCTGCATCTGGTTCATCACCTCCTGTTATAATACCTGCCGACCCCAGAAGCCATCAGTTGCCTGGGGACCTTGGATTCCTGTGGCCAAGTTGAGATTCATTCCATTGGCATCCACCAGCCTGTGGTCTTCATATTTCCTGTTGGTCAGTCTCTGCAGGCGCTCGAATCAGGAGCAGCCCCTAGTTCACATCAGCGGCACAGGCTCGAATCACACTGGGCTTTGCACTTCTGCAACTGCGTGAGCAATAGCTTGATGTGAACCTCTTTCTATGTGCACATTCACACAAGCATCGCTGGCTCTGCTTCTCTCGAGATGCCAGCCAAACCCAAGGGGAAAAAAGGTGCACATAAAAGTGAGGTCAGCAGGCGGTTGGAAATCAGGGAATAAAAAGACAGATGGGACAAAGTAAATTGAAACCGAGTCCAGCTGTGCACCGAGCCCCTGGATTTACAAAAATATATACTTATCAGCCACTCTTGCTGAAGATATTTGACCAAGGATAAAATAGATATCTTAATAAGGACACTTTATAAGTTCATTCTATCTTGATTAAAAAACAACCAAACCAAAACAAAAACCTTGTGATTCAAAGGAGATACTTATCTCCAGTCACCCCCTGCCGTGGAGTCAGTTCTGATCCTTAGCCATGAATCGCTGCCGCCGCCATGTCTGTGGGCGGTGGCAGTTCTAAACAACTTCTTTCCAACCATTGGGTATGTTTCATCTGTTCTTCATTGTTTATTGCACAGGGGGGAAAGTAGTCATTGTAAAAAATAATAGTGGGCATGTTAATTATATCTGCTTTGAGGATACAGAAGTTGCAAGGGATTTAAGGAATAAAGATGTATACGTAGATACACATTTTCTTATATGTTAGGCTTCGGATACATATTTCTTTTAAGGATTTATTGAGATTTGCTTGCTGTAGTGCTAAATGAACAAAAGAATGGTTATGTTGTGGGTTGTAATCACTGCAAGGTCAGCGGTTCAAAACCACTGCTGCCACTTGGGAGAAGAGAAGGGTTTTAATACTGATGAAGAGTGACAGCCTCAGAAACGCACAGGGACAGATCTGCTCCAGCTTAGAGGCTCACTAGGAGCCGCATTGACTTGGAATTTGCTAAATGAAGATTTTAAGGCCTTGCCTGAGAGAGATGACTCAAAACTTTTGTGTGGTGAAACCTAGGAATCTGAGTTTTAAACAACGATTCCGGGGTATTCTGATGCAAAACATTCTGAGACCACACTTGGAAAAACATCACTGCAGATCATTCTTACTGTCATTCAACCAGTGCACGTTCTCTTTCTTGTGCGCGCCTATGCACATTGGTATGTCGTGTGACTGGTGATCATGTGAAATGATGTGGAGGTGCCGAAACAACACCTTGAGAGCCGTAAGGCACAGGAAGAAGCATAAATTGTGCCCCAACTTTCAAAATCCGAAAAGAAAAAATGCTGTATTTAGTGACACGGAAATAAAAAATGTTGTACTGCAGTACAAATGATCATAAATTCATGCCTTTAAGCAATACAGATTATAATTTTAACAGTTCTGGAGATCAGACGTCTAAATGAGTCTCAGAGAGTGGAAACAAGAGTGTCTCTGGGCCTTATTTCTAGGTTTTTCCCATCGTAGCGCCTGTAACTCTCTTCGCCATCACCTACCACCTTCTCTTCTTTTATTGCCTGCCTCCTTCTTTTAGGGTGCTTGTGATCATGACTAGGGTCCACTTAGGTAAGCTAGGATAACCTCCCTATTCCAAGATCCTTAATCACGTCTTCCAAAGTCTCCTGTGCCACATTAAGGAGTCGTCTCGGAATCCGGGATGAGGATGTAGTTATCTTTGGAGGCCACATTCAGTTTACCACATTTATAAGAGGTTTCAAAATGCTCAGGGGAAAATGGAATCAAATGATAATGCCATTTGTTCTCAAATCTTTGGACACCTCTCTATTTTCACTCCCCCATGCACATAGGAAAATCCCACTGTGGAATGCGTGACTGCGATAAAGCCTGTCTTGTCGTGAAGTGCCCGTACGTAACTTCAGCTTGGAAGTTCTACAGTGAAGTGGCAAATACTACGCTTAGGAATAAATGCGAAGTGATCTTCAAGAAGAGACTGCACAGGTTGCCACAGTGCTAATTTCCTTGCCTGAAGCAAAATGCGGTTTGGAGATGCAATCAATCTATGATAACAGCATTTTAGTACCAGAGTGGACAAGGACTTTGAAAGTTTATTATCGGTTTATGGGAGCTAGCAACATGTAGTCAATCCATGCTGAGTGCAAGGCATTGCACTGGACAATGGACAGCGAAAAGAGAAATTTAAAAAATGCACTTGCTCTTTAAAGAACTTAACATCCTATTGAGAAATATAGGACACACTTTAGAGAGCCTGTGAACCTGTGTTCAGGACCTCTTGTGGTCTAGTGGGTGACAAATTGGGTTGCTAGTTCTAATCTGTCAGTGATTCAACAGGACGAAGATGAGGCGTTCTGTTCTTGTCACACTTTATACTCTTGGCAGCCCACTGGGGTAGTCCTATAAGGTCAAGATGAGTCTGCTACGACTTGATGACAGTGAATTTGGGTTGATTTACGAACCATGTTATCAGGAGAGACCAGTTCCTTGGGAAGACATCATGCTTAGGAACGTAAAAGGGCAGAGGAAATGAGGAAAGCTCCTGACAAGATGGATTGATCCAGTGGCTGCAACAATGGGCTCAAATGTAACAACAATTTTTAGGATGGTGCAGGGCTCAGCAATGCTAAGTTCTGTTGTACGAAGGGTTTCCATGAGTAGGGACTGACTCAACAGCCACTGACAACAGTGGCCGCAACAACGACAGCAAACAGCAGCAGGATTCTGCAGAGTAAAGGCTGTGAGATCCAGAATTAACGCCATAAAAGTAGCAACTCATAATTTTCAGCCAATGCTTTACTAGGGAATTCTTTGTTATCATATTAATGGTAGCCCAGTGGTAGAATTTCCATTCCATGTAGGAGACCTAGTTTAGATTACCTGTCTATTCATTTCATATCACTCAACCACAGTGGAGGCTTTTGGATATTGATATGATGCTAAATACATTTCAGTGGGACTTCCAGACTAAGAAGGACTAGACAGAAAGGCCAGCAGATCTACTTACAGAGAGCCAGTCAATGGGAACTGTGGAATCACAATAGGTACCCAAAGTGGTATCTAGAAGCAGTGTGCGAAGCAAAAGGGGTAGGCACAAGAACCAGACGTTAGAGCAGCTTTATCAGTACCAATACTCCGGATTGTCTTTATGACAGTTAGTGATAAGATGGAATTTATTATAAGTCTGGCTTTAACATCTCTTGGTGACCCCATATGTTACAAAGTACAACTGTCTCACAGGGTTTTCCAAATGCTTATGGGAACATATCTTGATACTCTAGGCAGGTTCAAACCAGGAACCTGAAGTTAGTATTTGAGCCCAAACCATTTGCACACCTAGGGACTCAGGGCGAGTCTTTGTGAGATGTTTAAAATGATTAAGGTATGTTTTATGAAACGATCTACCCGAAAGGTGTATGGTTTTGGTTCCAAGTGAGACTCCTTGAGGAGGCTTGGTATGTACTTCTGCTTTGTGATTTGACGTCATGTTAGTTTTGACATCGTTGTGTGTCAGACCCTACCATGTGCCTCACCTCCTCATCGTGAGCTATTTATGATCCCTTCACCTCTGATTTGAAAGTCCCCTCCTCAGAATTAAGACTTTAACTAAGGTGATAGTGCCTATTGCTGATGGTTTTCTCATTAAAATCTATAGGATACATCTATGTGCATATATTTATAGGTTTACTATTAAAGTAGCAGATGGACATTGGGCCTCCACTCAAGTACTCCCTCAATGCAAGAATATTTTGTTCTATTGAACTGGCATTCCATGATGCTCACCTTCCCGACACAACCACTGAAGACAAAGCAGGTGCATAAGCAAATGTGAAGAAAGCTGATGGTGCCCGACTATCAAAAGATAGAGTGTCTAGGGTCTTAAAGACTTGAAGGTAAACAAGTGGCCCTCTAGCTAAGAAGCAACAAGGTCCACATGGAAGAAGCACACCAGCCTGTGTGATCATGAGGGGCCGAAGGGATCAGTTATTAGGCATCATAAAACACAAAATCATATCATTGTGAATGAGGGAGGAGTGCAGATTGGGGACCCAAAGCCCATCGGTAGGCAACTGGATATCCCCTTACAGAAGGATCAAGAGGAGGAGACGAACCAGTCATGGTGTATTGTAGCAACAATGAAACATACAACTTTCCTTTAGTTCTTGAATGATTTCCCCCTGCCTCCCCACTATCATGATCCCAATTCTACCTTACAAATCTGGCTAGACCAGAGGATGTACACTGGAACATATAGGAACTGGAAACACAGGAAATCCAGGACATATGATCCCTTTAGGACCAGTGTTGAGAGTGATGATACCGGGTGGGTGGAGTGGAAAGGGGGAACCGATTACAGGGATCTACATAGAACCTCCTCCCTGGGGGACGGGCAAAAGAAAAGTGGGTGAAGGGAGACATCGGACAGTGTAAGATATGACAAACTAATAATTTATAAATCATCAAGGGTTCATGAGGGAGGGGGGAAGCAGGGAGGGAGTGGTAAAAGTAAGGAGTTGATGCCAAGGGCTTAAGTGGAGAACAAATGTTTTGCGAATGATGAGGGTGATGAATGTACGAATGTGCTTTATACAATTGATGTATGGATTGTATGAACCCCTAGTAAAATGATTTTTAAAAAAAGAAGAAAAAAATCTATAGGATATATTTTTCACTTTTAATAGCATGATTTTCTATACTCTAGCCTCCCTGGCTCAAGATATCTTAAATTCTGTTGCCTACATAGTCTCTCTTTGTTGCTTTCAATCACATTACTCTGCTTTAGACTGAGAACTGGCTCCGAGCTTCTCCAGGCAGCGCCTCCAGACTCTTCACTGGGGTGTTCAGGCCCTGGTCAGTTACCTGATCCTTGGCTGCTCCTGCCAGGCCGGCCTCCTGCCTCTCCTTCTTCCAGGCACCTCTTTAAGTTTATTGCCTCCTGAGCTTAGCACTGGTCCCGTTTCTGTCAGGTTTGTGTGTATTAACTCACTGTACTTAGCTAAAATGAGATAAACATAAAACTATAAAATGTTTGGGTTTTATTTCTTGTTTACTATCTCCTTTTGTCGTTGTATCAATTTATTTCTCTGCGCTTAGTACCTGAAGCACCTGTGTCTTTCTCCTGGCCTTGTTACGGTTTAGTATTTTCTGTGAAGAATTCCCAAATCAAATTATATTCACGTAGGTGCATTAATTCAGCTTTATTGGTTGAGAATTTAGTGACAGTACATTGTCGCTTTGCAGTTATTAAAGGGACTAAGCTTTCCATTAGAGCAGAAAGGAAATGTAAACTTATTATTGTTATTATAGTGATATTTTAAAGGTGTGAAGTAATTACTGTCTCCCAAAATTCCTAACATACTCTTGCAGTGTAAAATTTTCTCAGAGAACAACTCCAGCAAGCCAGAAGGTTTATTTAATTTAAATACAAAATTACAGATGACAAATCAGAGAAAATTTCATTTAACAAGTGTGCTTCTGGTGTAGATTCTGTTCTTTGTTGTATGGTGTAACGACACACTGTTTCACACAGTTCATTTTCGAGCACAACAAATAACGAAAGCCGTCTAGTAGAAATGCTTTGGGAAGTTCAGCGACTATTAAAAACCCTATCTCCATCTTCTTCATCTATAACACGTGAATTAATTACTTAAATCCCTATCTGTTACTTAGGAATTTTATAAAGAGAAGTGATAAACTATATGAAGTGTTTTAAATTGAGATGATACTGTTTGGGCACTTGCGAGTGTGGACTTGAACTTTTTTGCATTATGTTACAATTGCGTATGTACTTTTCCCTACATCTTTACCACAGAGAAAGGTATCAGCACTCTGTCCCAGAATCTGAAACTGTGTTTCTCCTGATTCCTCTGGTCCACTTACCCTGTTTTGCTGAATCACCACCGCTGTAGGGAGGCTATATTTGAAAAGCTCCTGTAACTGAGGTCCACTTTCTGCTTCTCAATATGAGTTCTTGTAGTTCTGTGTTCCCGCTAGACTGTGCCCTCCTGCAAAAATGAGACCCGTCTCTCTCGCTTCCCTTTGGACACTCAGCACACGCATGGCAGCCTGACCATCTGTGTTAGACAGGGTTCTCTAGAGAGACAAAACCAGATTGCTGATAATTATATATATATATATATATATATATATATATATATTTACAAAGATAGGTAGATATATAACACAAGAAATGAACTGTTAAATTATATACAGACAGATAGATATATAATACAAGAAATGAACAGTTAAATTATAAATCAGTACGAATAGCTCAGTGCAACTCACTCCTGTGAGAGTGTTGTGAGCCACTGGCAGTCCTTCAAGTCTTGAGGGCCACCAGGTAGTCCTCTTTAGAGCGATGTGGGCTATCCCAGCACAGGCAGCCAACAGCAAGGCAGGTCACCAACAGTCAGTCCCCAGCTCCAGAGATGTACATTCCAATCCTCTGGCGAGGCAAGTCTTAAAGGGACCTCAAAGTACAGCGACACAGTTCACAGGTTAGGTGTCCCAAAGGTAGTGTAGCTTGAAAATTGAGGCACAGAACAAGAAAAGGCTCTTCAACAGGTTCAGGCTGCCGTGCATTTGTTAATAGAGGCTCATTAACTATTAATTAATAAACATAAATAAATGATGACGTTCTTAATCAGCCTTTGCTGTCCTTTCTCTAAATCGCACAACCACCAAAGGCCAGATCAATTCAAGTCTATGCAGAGTTGCCTTCCCTTACACCTCCCTGAAAGGTTAGTCTGTCCTGATCATGCATATGTCCCGCACCACCACAACGGCCTTTATCTGTAAATGCACAGCAGGAATTTCACAGATCCCCCTGCTGGGTCCAGATGTAGTTTTAGGATTCCTCCCAACATAGCCTCCAGGCAGTCACTCTCAGTCCTCGGGATAACTGAAATGTATCTACTGTTTGTGGGTTGGTTTTTTTTTTTTATAAAGGATTGAAAGATGCCGTTAGCATCCCTCCCCCCTTTTCAGGAATAAAAAAACTGAAAATACTACAGATAAATGAAACTTGCATAAAATATGGAGAGTCCAGGAAACTACACAGTCAATCCCACTGGGTCTAAGGAGAGACGCTACCAAAAGAACACTGATTTGGGGCATTGAAGTGCTTTAAGGGATCAGTAGCACCCCTGATGGTACACTGTGGGCTGCTAACTGCAAGGTCAGCAGTTCAAAAACACTATCTACTCCTTGGCAGAAAGATGGGGGCTATGTCATCCTATAAAGAGTTACCGTCTCAGGAACTCACAGGGGCAGTTCTTCCCTGTCCTGTAAGGTCACTGTGAGTCCGGCGTCAACTCAGTGGCAGTGAGTGAGTTTATTTTTTTTTAAGGGATCAAAAGTCTGAAGTTCTTAAACTTTAGCTCTTTTTATGATGCATCACCACAGGATTGGAGCCATAAGGACACGCCTCTTCCATTTGTGTTGGTTACTACAGCTATTTCTGTCTTCCCCGTCTCAAGTTCATGGAATAGAAGAGGAATACTCAAGGACAACAGATAGAGAACGAGAGCAAGATAGTTTATTTTCAAGAGAAGTGAAAGATGTAAAGTAGCCAAACTATACTGAGGAAATAAAAACCTTTTCTTTTATTCTGCTTGTAAATGGGGACTACACAGGGGAAGACAATAGGTTTATATCGCTGATCAGTCCCCTAGGCTTAAGGGGATTCTAGATTGTTGCTCCGGGAAGACACTGAGGAGCCGAGATTCAGAGAAGTTTGCTGACTCTCTTAAGCTGACACAAGTTGTCAGAGAGAAAGCCATCCCTGCAAATTCCTAGTGCATTGTCCTCCACATGGGACTCAGTGGCAACCTGGTTGACATTGGTGGTCGGAAAAGCTTTTAGAAGGAGAGATAAAGCCTGCTCCGGGAAAAGTAAGCAATTTGCCTCTTTAGCGCTTCACGCTTATCATGGCATGTCAGAAAATGCAAATAGGCAGGTGTAATAAAATTATATTTCAGTGCTTTTGAGTGATAAACGGGTTTATGAAGATTTAGTTTGTTTGTAATGATGAGGCAGAATCTAGTTACTCTAGAAGAAGAAAGCAAATAGAAATGTTTATGTACGGTCACGTAAATTATTATACAAAATGTTATTGATTAACCACAAGGTTATGCAATATTTTAAACTCTTCCCTCCACAGTTCAATCCAGGTTAACTTAGTACAACAGAGTAAGGCATGTGCATGTGTGAGTGGCTAGTTTTCAATGCGAATGGTCCTAAAATTCACCACGCGCAATATCTCAGTGACTTGTTTAAAAGCGAGTGAGAGCAGTTGAATAGCTCCATCTTTTCTCTGCCTCTCAATTGCTCTCTCTAGATCAAATCACTGTTCTCTTTCATCTGTCTTGCTGGCATAGTCTCAATTTATTTGTTTCACTCATTCCTAGCCCCTATAAGACATATACACTAAGATTTGTAACCCTTGTGGTGTAGTGGTTACATATTGGCTTGAGAATCCCATGGTGGGCAGTTCAAAACCACCAGCAGCTCCAGGAGAGAAATACTGGGTTTTCTCCTCCCGTAAACAGTCATTGTCTCAGAAACCCACCCTGGTTCACTTTGTGTCAGTGTTCGCTCCACGGCAGCGGATCAGTTCATGTAATCGCTTAACATAACTCTAGTCACGCCACCCTGTTGCTTCAAATCTTTAACTGATATATCTGTGCCTTAAATTCCTATTCTTTATTTCAGTTTACAGTCTATTCTGTAACATGCACGAGTAGATGTTCCATACTCCCCTAGCCTCCCCTTTCAGTGTTTATCTCATTTTTGTGAGTTTTGAAGCCTGAAGCCATCCCCTGTACTTCAGTTCACTAAGGTTTAGGTCCCTAAAATGATATTTCTGAAATGCAAAGGAATGTTATCACTCTGCAGCATCAGAGCCTTCGTGAGTGGAGGGCGGTATTACCTGTAAGGGAGCCCCGGTGACCGAGTGGCTGCTGCAGCAGGCTGCAGACCACCAGGTCTGCAGTGGGAGCTGACCTGCTACTCCCAGGGACAGAGGAGATGCGTTTTTTTTCTGTCAGCATGTACAGTTCACAGTCTTGGAGATCCTGGAAGTAGTTTGACTCTGTCCTACAGTGTCACGATGAGTCAGAATTGATTCAACAGTGGCTGCTTTGTTTTTTGGATTAGTTTTAAAAAGGATGAAACAGACTATAGGAGAAGCAGGATGTGTGTGTGTGTGTGTGTGTGTGTGTGTGTGTGTGTGTGTGTGAGAGAGAGAGAGAGAGACAGATATCAAGGTATCAAGATTTGGTTTTAATATGACTGATAGATATTTGAGTGGAGGTATCAGTTGGCAGCTGCATTTACAAATCTGAAATTGTAGGGAAAGTCTTCAGTTTTAATATCTGAAAACTAGATATGATATATGATTAGCAAGATCTTAAGTGTAGACAGCCTGTGGAAGAAGCCTATGGCTTGCAATCCGGATCTCTCTACCATTGAGGGAAGAAAGAGGAGGAGCCAGCCAAACTTGGGAGTGCTTAAGTGGGAATAGAAGTCAAGTAACAAAAGTGTTTCAAAGAGAACACATGATCGCCTGTCCCAAGCACTGCTGACAGGGCAAGCATGCATTGTGAAGTCATTATTAGAGTACTTTTGGTGCGTCTAGTTCTGGTAGACTGTTGGGGGCCCAGGTGGTGCTTTGTGCTGACTACCAACCACAGTGTCAGGGCTTCAAACGCATCAACTGCTTCATGGAGGCAAGTTGAGGCTTTCTGCACCCTTGAAGATTTACAGCCTTGGAAACCCAACATGGAGTTGGAATCAACTCAGTGACATTGGATTTAGTGTTGGTTTTCTGGGTATAAAAGCCTGGTTAATGAACTGTGAAAAGAATTGTATGAGCCCCAATAAATTGTTAAAATTAAAAAAAAAAAAAAAAGCCTGGTTGTAGTTCATGAGCAACTTAAAAGCAGGGGATATACGTTTCAAAACACCCCATTTATAATTGTCTCTATATTATATGCCCACTTTCATGCTGGTTCATATTACATTTTATGTTGTTTATTATAATATAGGAAACTCTTTTGAGTATCATTGATATAAAAGGGAATGGAAATATGGGACAATAATTGGAGGAACAGAGGTTAAGGGTTTTTCGGTTTTTAATTTTAACAAAGGAGACAAAACAGAGTATGTGCCTACCGAGGAGAATGATCCAGGAGGCAGGCATCAGTTGGTGATGCAGGAAACGGGGAAGGCATTTTGGCAGTGACGTCTTTGTTCAAGTAAAAGGGGATGGAATAAGGACTTGGCCTTGGACAAGAGATTAATCAGTTGATCTGTTGGAATGAGAGGAAAAGCAAAAGATGCCCTTTTGATGTTCATATTGTCCTTTTGCTGTTAATCTGTGTGTCATTTAAGATGCCGTGAAGAGTAGTGGTGCTACAACACAGCTTAAGCACCGGGATGGCTTTGACAAGTTCGTTTATTTTCTCATGGTTTCAGGGCTAGAAGTCAGAACTCAAAATGCCAGATCTAGGGGAAGGCTTTCTTCCTCTGTTGACTCTAATACAAAGTCCTTGTCTGCCCTCAGCATCTGTGGGCTTGGCATTCCTTGGAGATTTCCATCTGTATGGACATCCCTCTTTCCCTGAATCTAGGCTCTCAGGGCAGGGATCCCGGTGAAAAAGACACACTCTGCTGGCTTTTCTTTCACTGTGGTGGGGAGGGTCCTCTCTCTCTTCTTATCTCCCCGGAGGATTCTCCTGACACTGGACGAGGGGCCTTATCTTGACTAGGGCTGTTGCCTCCCACTGAATCCTGCCTCGGTGACATAACAAACATAACATAATCCTCATTACCATGACCTAGTCCAGCTTCAGCTATACATAGAAGATCACGAAGTGGGGGAGTAATAAAATCACAATACAGGAAATCATGATCCAGCCAAGCTCACCCATCTTTTGAGGATACACAACTTAATCCATGCCATTACTTATCAACATCTAGGCACTGCTATGAAGTGCATGGTATGAATCTAGTCAATTCTGACTCACACTGACCTTATAGGACAGAGCAGAATTGCCACTTTTGGTTTCCAAGGCTGTAAATCTTTACAGGAACCAAAAACTTATCTTTTTTCCATTGGAGCGGCTGGTGAGTTCAAACTTCAGACCTCGAGGGCTATGCACTCTGTGGTCTTGTTTTATTTGTAGGCTCCCGTAAAGTGCCTGGTACACAGCAGGCATGCAATACATGTTGGAATGAATAAATGAAGACACTGCTTCTATGTCTTATTTCCTCACCTGGAATTGGATCATTTCCATCAATTCTTAACAACCAGATTGACTCAATCATGCTTTTCTTGTCTGGTCCTGCAGATAGCTTGACAGACTGGTGGAGTTGATTGATAGAAATAGCTGCATTTTTACCAAAATCGGTGATGGTGCTTAAGATTAAAATCAGTGACCCTTACTCTGTCATTTTGTAGTGGTCCTAGTTATAGTTTTAACTTGAATTTATTAGTTACTTCATTTCAAACCTTCTGAAAGCTATATATTTTTCTCATGATACATTTGCCATTTATATCACAGGAAAATGTTACTTGTACAATGTGTTTGCTGGACAGAGTGGATTCCAAGGACACTCATATATGTGTAAGAGAGAGCTTTATATCAAGAAGTAATTTTGCATAAATAAAATATCCCAGTATAGTCCTGATAAAGTCCTTATGTCCAATACTAGTCTGTAAGTCTGATCTTAGTCCATAAATTCCTCTTCAGACTCACACAGCTGCAAGCAATGATGCAAAATGCAGGAAGATCACAGGCTGGTAGGTGACAAGTCTTGTGGATCAAATGGTGGTAGAAGCATCACAGGGCTCTGGAAGGTCTCTGAGTGGCTTGCCAGCAGGAGGGTAAAGGCAGAGGGAAAGAGAAAAAGAGAGAGCGAGAGAGAGCGAGAGTGAGAGCGAGAGAGAGAGAGAGAGACAGAGAGAGAGAGAGAGAGAGAGAGAGAGAGAGAGAGAGAGAGCGAGCCCAGGATCCTTCATATGAGAAGACCATGCCCAACAGGAGGCATCATCAGGCTGTGACCTGATTGACAGACTGGACTCCACCCCTACATTTTCATATCTTCAAGTTGATATGAAGATAATGTAACTAAAAAATACAAATACTAAATTACTGAATATATGTTAAGCTTTTTAATAATGATGATTATATTATCTCTGATCTTTGTACCTTAATGCTTTGTACCTCATTTAACTAGAGACCATGTTTTCTTCATCATTAAATAAAAAATACTTAGCCTTGACCATGGTACAAAATTCCCCCCAAAGAACAAAACACCCACTGCCATTGAGTCATTTCTCTCTCTCAATCTCTCACACACACATGCACACCTGCTCCTCCTGTAGTCTTTTTCATCCCTATTAAAAATAATCAAAAAACTAAACCAACTGCCATTGAGTAATTCTGATTCATAGTGACCCTGCGGGACAGAGAGGCAGGCAGTGTCCCTTAGAATTTCCGAGGCTGTAAACCTCAATGGAAGCAGATGGCCTCATGCTGCTCCTGAAGTGTGAGTTTGAAGTGGTGACCTCTCAGTTAGCTGGTGGCTTTGAACCACTGACCTTTTTGTGAGCAGTCCACCACTTCTCGGATTATTATGGCACCGAGCACGTGCTAATTAAATATCTGTTGACAGTGAATTAGTTTCTATGACAGTTGCTGTTGTATAGGCTAGATCCCCTTCCCTATTTGATGTCCCTATTGCTCCGTTTTAGTGATTTTACTCCTAACTGCTCACACCTGAGAGTCCCAAAACACGAGCAATTGACTAGGGGAGCTCCTTGCCCAGCTGTCTCAAGAACAGGAAGTGCCTGAGGTTTTATGCCCGCCCTTAGCAGTGAGCAGCCAATGAGGCCTGGTCCAGGCTCATGGGAGCCAGCCAATCACGCAGGACACACTTTCCAGATCATCGAGGCCCTTGTGGGTCAGTCTGTGCTCCAGATTTCACCTGAAATTGCAGCCTCGCTTGGATTCTCACGTTTCTGGATGCTGCTTTGCCTATTCCCTCGGAGGTATCTCCTGGGCACGCCTCTTTCCTGATCACCCACACACCCTACTTGTCTTGTGGCCTATCTCTTGGGAATTCCACCTAAAATACCGAATGTATACAGAATAGTTGATGCCAGGCACAGCAGGGACTCAGAATGACTGCATCTCCCCGAGTGTCAAGAGTGGCATGTGCTGCTCTTTCAGATGGGCTTTCCTGAGAGTGTCGGCTTTCTACCGCTGCCGACTAAATCTGTGGTGACTGGACCCAATTTTATATCTAACTTAGTTGCTGCATGAGAAGCAGCTTCATCATTTTAGTAGTTAATTGTTATTGAATTCATTGCAGATATCTTGACTGATTTGTGGAATTGATTGATGGAAGAGGTTATATTTCTGTCAGCCATTTTTGTTGGAAATGTGTTAGTCAGTAAATCTGGTATTGAATTATAGGTCTTTCAAGCTAAAGTCAAAATGTGTTTTCCTCGATTTTCTAGGCTTTTAGATTGTACTTATATCTTGACTGTACAGATAGTTTGCGATTGGCTCACCCCTACCCAGAAATTCTGTTGAAGGAAGTCCCGAGGAACGACTTCCAGACGAATTACCGTGATACACTTCTATGGAGCGGGTCTGCTCTGGGACATATCGAGCCGCTGCTTCAGAATTGACTTAAGAGCAGCTGCTTTGGTTTTCCTTTCTCTCTCCTTTTAATATAGATGGTAAAGAGTCACCTGTACAATCATGTGTTATATTGCGATGGGGTAGGCTAGGGTGTCTAAAGAAACAAAACCAATGACATAGATTGTTTATGGATTTGAAATCAGAAAAAAAAAAACCCTTGATATCAAGAAACAATTTCACATCAAGAATGCATCCCAGCTGAGGCAGGCGGATGAAACAGAACAAGTACCTTTAGCGGAAGCAGGGGGATCACAGGTGGGCGCAGAGTCCTGTGGATCCAGGGTTGGTGGGAAATGGCAGGGTGTTGAAACATGCAGGGTCTGCAGTCCACATGGGGCTGACGCTAGAGGCAGACACAATCTTGGCAAGCAGGGAAGGCTGCGGGCTTGAGAAAGAAGTTCTTGCTGTTTGCTTATAAAAAGCCACGCCCCCAAGGAGGCGTCACTAGGCGACTACATGATTGACAGGTTTGACTCCACCCCTGCCTCCACAAAAGTACCAAGTTAGTATAAGATCTAACCATTACACATGGACTACAGTTTTCCTTTGTAGTCTTTATGAACATAAATATCCATTTACATATACTAAATAAAATATTTTATACTGATTTGGGAAAATCACCAGTAAGAAAATAAATCCTTTTATCTGTAAAATGGGATTGGGAATAGGTGTTTTAGAATTGAAAAACACTGTAGAACTCTCTGGTGGCAAACACCTTTATTTTATAAATGAGAACATTTGAGACCCAAGCAGGTTAAGTAATTTGCTCACCAGCATCCCACGTTCTTAGTGGCAGAGTTGGACTAAAATCCAACTCCCAGGACACTGCTCTCCACTGCTGTACAAAATACACATTTCTTATTCACACAATTGATATGAGGATTAGGGACCACATCTGTGAAAAACAGACTTAGCCTTTGGAAAGAAGGATGCTGGATAGCTTTATGAAAGCTTTATGGAAACTAATCTCATTTTAGCCTTTTCTGTACAATTGTTAGTTTTGTTCAGTTTTATGTTACTTGCCTTAGGATCCTTCTTGGCTGAGGACTAGATAATATACAATGCTTGATTTAAAATCCATATTAAGGGTCCAGATTGTGCTGGAATATGAATGATGTTCAGCTGGGTTTGAGCCAGGAGCACTTGCAGAGTGCCCACCAGAATGAGGATTGTTGATGTCCAGGCAAGAATTTTCTATCCCTGGTTTGCAGATTGGGAACAAGACAGGTTTTTTCCAAAGAAAAGAAGGGGACATAAATTATATTTCTGCCCTGCTCAGTAATACTTTCAAAGTTTGTTATAATATGTCTTTAACAAACCATGAATTTTCTCTCCTGCTGAGCCACCGTATCCTGACTATTTTCAGCATCGTTAGGGACCCATTATATTAATCCACCATACCTTCAAATCTCTAACAGGCGCACATAAGTGATCACTTTGAATATTTATTTTGAAGCAAGGTATAGAATTGTTCTCTTTGTCGTCTTGCAAAGGGAGGAAATTGTAACTTGCTCACCTTGGTTACTTCAATTGTTGTAGTTTGATTCTTTCAATTACAAAGTGCCTTGATATAATGGACAAAGGATATTGTTTAATTTTTGTAGTCCTTGAAGTAATTTGTGTAGGTTCATATTTGCACGATAGATACAACTTGAGACCAAAAGGCTAAAGTGCTGCGTCTGCATATGTTTTAGGTGCGGTTGTATGCAAGACCCGACGCCATCAGAAGAGGATCCGGGCACTACGCCCTCCATATAACAAAGAGACTAATTGAGTTTTATGAAGACTACTTTAAAGTGCCCTATTCTTTGCCAAAACTCGGTAAGAATTTTCTTGTTTATTTTTTCAGAAGGGCTCCTTGAAGGTGGAGTTTATTGGTTAAGATGCTTAGGACGCATGAACAGTCTAAGGGTTATATTTTTAGAGGCTATGATTTCACAAGAGGTAAAATAAAGTTTGGTGCTTCTGGATTCTTGCCACAAAGTATGTGTATAATTATTTAAGAACTGATGTAGGTTTAGCATTTTAAAAGATAGCCAAAATAATTCTACTTTGTTAAAAACATGCGTAAAAGGTTCTTGGCAGTGTCACACTTCATGTTCTTAACTACCGTGTACAGTAGGCACTGCTACACGATTATTTTTTATATTAAGGAAATTGAGACCATGAAGTTTCCTATTCCTGCAGACAGCCATTAAATGAAGGAGCTGGGATGTCAAACACATTCTCTGTGATTCCCCAAAGTCTTCACTGTGACACTATGAGGAGGTGCCCATTGATTAGTGCTTGTTTCCTAACTCTCACATGCCGGGCTACAGTGTGTAAGCTGCCCCTCGGTTTTTTTCATTCAGCCACATGTTGGATGCCGAGTTATAGTAAGTTAAATAAAGAGAAGAGAGAAAGGAATTGCACTGGTCATGGGATTGTGTTCTCGAGTGTTCTTATGTTTCTTCCATGCACGAAAGTAGTATACTCAACACTGTTGGTTGAATGAATAAATTAATTACTTTTATTACTTTAACTTCAATGAGGCTGCTTTGGCAACGTCATTCTATGACTTTCCAGAAAGGTAGAATGCATACCCATTTTGAATGCTGAAGGTATTTTTTCTTCTGAGAAAATCTGTTTTGAAATCTCACATCACAACACTCCTTTGTTCCCCCCTCCCCACCGCTACACGTTTTTCCTTCCCAAGGGGATTTTTGATCAGGATCCACATCAAAAGTATTGCTCATTGGCAAGAACAAAGTGCTTTCATGATCACAGTGCTAGCGTTTCAACCACAGGTTCTTGTCCCCAGAGAATAGGCCTGTTTCATTAAAGTACCTGCCTGCTGTGTAGCTTTACTGGTCATACAATGAGCTGTTTAGAAAATAGACAGAATAGTTGACACTCTTACCACTAGGTGTAGCATGTGATGGAAAAGAATGAGATTGTACATATTTGAATTCATTTTAAAACACAGAACTTCAAATCCATAGGCAACGTGATTTTTTGTTTTCTGTTTTGTTTGCGTTTTTGTTTTATCCTCTCTCTCAAGTCCTCAGTTAGCCCCGGTTACACTGACATCTCCCTGGTGGGAACCCAAGGCAGGGAGGTGTACCTGACCTTATTTGCGCGGGAGGTGACACCATGCTCTGTACTCGGTCAAACAAACTGGAGCTTCCCAGCTTGACCCTAATGTCCCATTCACGAGTGCTTGTTGCAAGTTCAGCAGAGAATAAAATGTGGATCATTCTTTGTCTCTTTCAGGCCGGTAATTAGCAGAGGAACTCAATTTAAAACTTCAGGGGTCCCATGTAACTGTCAGCTTGCAGCAGGGAGCATTTCTGCTGCTCTGCTTCACTCCCAGACGAACCATGTACGCTTTCTCTATAGAAATGGACGCTGTTCACTGTGATGGTGACTCGCTAACATACTTTAGGGTGTATGGCATGGAATGATTTGACTTTACCCCGGCACAGTCAGTGTTATCTTGGGAAGATATCACAGCCCATGTGCTTTGTAAAATTTCTCTCAGTTTCTATGCATTCTATAGATATTTTCATATGTCTGTTAATGACATTATAAGTACATTTTCTATATAAAATCCTACATAAAGTTTGGTAAAAGCAGAAGTAGTTTGACAAAGTCTTAGCTTTTGTTATACATTGTGAATTGTATTTTCAAAAAAGGAATATTTTGGAATCAACTCGGTTTTTATGAATGACCCAGGCAGACTCGTTTTGGGTATTCGCTGTGGCTGTCTTACTATAGAGTCTATTTCACCCATCCTCACTTCCCTTACCTATCTTCCCTTCCTGCCCTCTCTTCGACCTTCCCTCCTCCTCTCATTTCCTCTGCAGGTGTTCGTTGGGTCACTCACCTGTTGTAGACACTTAACTTTCTGATAGCCATAGAGTTGTGGATAAAAAATGCAAAACTTCATTCTATACTAATATTTAAAACCTATTAATTTGAGGCAAGTTAAATCATTAAGTAAAATATATAGCCTATCAGCTACAGATTAAAAGACAAAACAAAAACAACTCAATGCCATAAGATTGATGCAGACTCACAGCGACCTTATAGGATAGGGTAGAATGCCCCTGTGGGTTTCCCAGACTGGAGCTCCTTACAGGAATGGAAAACCTCATCTTTTTCCCATGGAGTGGCTGGTGATTTTGAACTGCTGACCTTGGGGTTAGCAAAGGCAGAAAGGATGAATAGAAAGTGTGTGTGTGTGGCACTGTAGATGAAGCTCATATTTTTACTTGTTTTACTTTTTCTTTTTGTAAATTGATTTTGTTGTGAATTGGGTGATGGTTTACAGAGCAGATCATCAGTTTTTTTCAACAATTAAACACATTTTGTTTCATCTCATGTACCATCACATATGTACTTCCTTTCTGTTACCCGTTCCCATCCATGCTTCTTTTCGAATGCTCTGAAATTTGTCCTTGGGGAAATGCTGCCCTTTGGGTCTTAATTGGTTGATTATACTCAGGTGTGCCTACCACACTAGCGCTGTTATCCCTCTTTGAGACCTGTCTGATGTGTGACTGAAACGTGAACTACAAGGGTAAGTCCAGTTACAGACCTGAGGAGTGACTAAGGATCATAGACTTCAGGGTGCCACCAGTCTCTCTCCAGCCTGTGAGCCCGGTCTCTTTTGTGATTCTGGAATCTGTACTGTATTCTCCTCTGCTCTACCCGAGCCTTCTGTGTAAGCCTTTCCATAGCAGGTGGAAGTGGTAGCCAGGCGCCACCTAGTGCTTTGTGTTTCATGGATGTGAAGGCTGATGTGTGCATGCCCCATACAACTATTAGACTAATTGTTTCCATGAGAGTTTCTATTTTTATCAGTCTTCTCTCCTCCCAGTGGGGGAGCAAAGGAGACCAGTAATTGTACCCTAGATGGCCACATGAGTTTTTCAGGCCTCAATCTCTACTCACCAAAGTAGGCCTTAGAACATCGCCTTCATGAATTACCTATGTCACCCTAACCATTGCTAATAAGTGTTTGGTTATGTCTAATAAGGTGTTGAGGTTTTTAAATGGGAAATCACAGAAGACACCATTGGGAAAATGGTTTTTGAGCAAAGGACTTAGGGTAGTAGAAAAATTAGCCCAATACATGGAAGAAATGATGGACACAAAGAGATGAACAGAAAATTTCAAAGGACAGCTTGAGAAGACAAAATAAATTATTATGATTAAATGTGCAAAGACTTAGAGTTAGAACACCAAAAAGAAAGAACATAGTTGGCATATCTTTAACTGAAATAACTCATTATTAAAAAAGTCAAGCCTTCAGTTTCAATCTTGAAAGATTCTATCTGCAAAATATTGAATGATGGAGAAAGCATTGAAAGAAGGAATACACAGTCATTGAACCACACTAATCAACATTTGTCCATTTCAAGATGTAGCATGTGACTAAGAACTAATGACACTGAAGGAATAGATCCAAGCTGTCCTGAAAGTATTAGCCAAAAACAAGGTTTCAGGAATCGATAGAATATCAATTGAAATGTTTCAACAAAGTGATGAACCACTGGGAGCACTCCTCTAGAAATTTGGAAGATGGCTGCTTTGTCAACTGACTGGAAGAAATCCATATTTATAATCATTCCAAATAAATGTGACTCAACAGAATAAGAAAATTATCCTTGATATCAGATGCAAGCAATATTTTGCTGAAGTAGTAAACAACAGCTGCAGTAGTTCATTGATTTGGAGCTGCCAGAGGTTCAGGCCAGATTCAATAGAGGATATTGAACAAAAGATATCATTGCTGAAATCAGATGGATTTGGCTTAACACAGAGAAGACCAGCTGTTGTGCAGCGTGTTTCATTCACTATGTGAAGGGATTCCACTGTATGAATCACTGCAAACTATGGATTACCTTGAGAAGAACAGGAACTACCTATTATGCTCATGTGAAACCTGTACATGGATCCAGAGGACATTGTGTGCACAGAGCAAGGGACTACTACTTGGTTTAAAATTCAGTAAAAGCGTGTGTCAGAATTGAATCCTCTTGTCCTACTTACTCAATTTGTTTGCACAGCAAATCATCAGAGAAACGGGATTATGTGAAGAACTCAGCATCAGGATTGGGAGGCAGGCTTATTAACAACCTTCAATATGCAGATGACACACCTTGCTGGCTGAAAGACAGGAGGACTTAAAGCTCTAGTTGTTAAAAATCAAGGATTTCAGCCTCAGTATGGATTACAACTCAATGTAAAGAAAACCAAGATTCTCAAAACTGGACTAATAGGTAACATCAGGAAAAACAGAAAGATTGTAGTTGGCAAGCATTTCGTCTTGCTGGGATTCATCATCAACACTCATGGAAACAGCACTCAAGAAATGAAGCAACACATTGAATTATGTAAATCTGTTGCATAAAATTTCTTTCAAGTATTGGAAAGTAAGAAGGTCACTTTGAGGACTGAGGTACAGAGGACAGAAACCATGGTATTTCAGTGACTTTTTGTGCGTGTGAAAGTTGGATATTGGATAAGGAAGCAGAAGAAGATTCTCTGCATTTGAGCTACGGTGTTGGCAAAGAAGAATGAAAGTCCCACGGACTGCCAAAAGAGCAAACTGGTCTATCTTGGTGAAGGACGGCCAGACGCTCTTTAGAGGAAAGATGGTAAGACCTTGTCTCACATACTTGGAACTTATTATCAGCAGAGACCGGTCCCTGGAGAAGTCCATCATGCTTGGTAAAGTGGAGCAGCAATGTAAAGAAGGAAGGCCCTCAATGAGAGAGAGGGATTGGCAGTGACTGCAACAGTGAGTTCAAAGTGAAGGACAGGCGTGACGCTGGGATGGAGACGAGTGCTTTGTTCCGATGTGCATAGGGTTACTGTGCAGCACCGACTTGATGACAACATTCAAGCGGGTATCCAAAAATAACCCAGGTTTTTTTTTTCTAAGCTATGCATTTAAATTTTTTTACAAAACAACCTTTTAACCTTCAAAGTATTATCCATTATACTTAATACATTAGTCAAATCTGTGATTCCATTCTTGGAAACATTTTCAAACTCATCTGTTTGGATGGCTGAGAGCACCTCCCTCTTTATTTTATTCTACTGGACAACAAAGTGAATCACGGCCCATTCCTATGTCATCCTCGCCATCATTTATTATTTTTGAGCCCGTTGTTACAGACACTATGTCAGTCCATGGTGTTGGGGGGTCTTCCTCCTTTTCTTTGACCCTCTATTAAACATAATTTCCTTTGGCATGGGTTAATCTCTCCTGGTAGCATGTCCAAAGTACATGAGATGAAGTCTTGCCTCACACACTTCTGAGCAGCATTCTAGCTGTATTCTATTTTTTAAAAATTGGTAGCTCTTATAGATATTATAAAAATTTATATTTCAATTAGATCAAGCATATTTGTACAGTTGCTGCCACCATCATTTTCAAAACATGTTCTCCGTGAACTTGTTGATATCAGATCCCCTTTATCCCCTCCTTAGCCCTCCCTACCCCCCAGGAAACCTTATTATATATTATTATTATTAAATTGCCATATCTTACACCATCAAATGTTTCTGCTTACTACAGTTTTGTTATTTGATCCCCTCAAATGGGACACAGTCATCATTGCTGTCCATCTCTTAGAAGAGAGCTTTGTTTGTTCTTCTGGCAGCTCATGGTACTTTCCATATTGTTTGCCAGCACCATTGTTCAATTGCATCGATTCTTCTGTGGCTTTATTCACTATCCAACTTTCATGTGTATTTGAGGTGACCCATGGCTTGGATAAGACATGCTATATAGTATTGGTTCTTAATCATGGGTAAATTTGTTGCCCCATCCAAAAACCAAACCATTCGGAGGTATTGGGGACATTTGCAATGGTCCCAAATGCGGAGAGATGATATTGACATTTAGAAGCCAGAGGTGCTGCTAAACATTTTACATCGTGAGGCCAACTGTTCATCTGAAAATGTCAGCAGTGGTTCACATAAAAGAACTTTGTTGTAGGTGGAAAGGGCAGAGGCATGAAAAGCAGTTAAAATTCAGGCCCAAAATGATGGCCACTTAGTGTAGGCTGTTAACAGTGGCATAGACAGGAGTAGAACAATTCTGGTTGGTAGCAGAACCATTTGGAATTTGTTGACGAAGATGTATGAGGTGTGAAAGAGAGAGAAATCAAGGCACCAACTCTAAGGTTTTGAGGAAAGAACCATAAATATATCAATAAACTCACTGACCCTGAGTCAATTCCAATTCAGTGACTCTGTAGGATAGAGTGTAACTGTCCCGTTGGGTGTCTGAGGCTGTAAACCTTTGTGGGAGCAGAAAACGTCATCCTTTCTCCTCGGTGTGGGTGATGGATTAGAACTGCTGATTTTGTGGTTAGCTCCACAAGCAAGTCACTTTGGCACCAGGGCTGAAGAATGAGAAGGGTGGAATTTCCATTTGCTGAGACAAAAGATCGTCTGTCCAAGAAGGAGATCACTTAGAGACTGACATATCTATTAAACATTTAGGTAGACATTTTATATCTGCTAGAAATTTAAACAGATGTTGGATTTGAAACTGGAGTTGACTGAGTGGTTTGGCTTGAGATATACATTTGTCAGTATCTAATGAAATGTGAAGCTTCGTGCACTCACCCTGGTGGTGAAAGAAGGTAGAAAAGAGAATGGGACAAGGCAGCACTGACAGAGATCAGTCATCTGAGGCTATCATCTACATGCCCTTGAGTGGATTCCAGCAACTGCAAAGCTGCTAATAGAGGTGCTGAGGAAACCAGGAATAGACAATGTCTAGAGAGTATCTCAAATAGGAGCAGACAATTCTGACACGTCATGTTACAGGCGGACTGACTGAGAATTAACTTTAGCAACGTTAAGGTAATTACTGACTGTGTTACAGATAAAGAAGCAAAACTAGGGACACTTATAAAGAGATAAATTGATATCAAGACAATGCCTCATACAATTGTAGACATGGGTAAGTTCAGTCTAGCTCAAGTGCATGGATCAGATGTTAAGCTGGGGGCTTCTCCTGACTTGCCTAACTATAGTGACTGATTACACAGAAAGAAAGAAGACAGAAAGGTCAATGACTACAGAGGAGGATGAGTCTGAGGTCCGAGGTCAGACTTGTGGCTGCAGAGTTCATAAAATCCATGCACAGAAGGCCAAATGGCAAACTATTGGTGACGTCGAGGGTCATTAATGTAGATAGTGGGTCTTTGGTTGAAGTCCAAAGAACCCCAGGGGTTGATGAGCCAGATGTAGGATCCCCACCATCAAAAAGCGAGGCAGTTTCCCACAGCCTCAACTGACCAGTACATGAGTAGTAGGACACATTCCCCAAAGAAACCTCCTTCCCCTTGCATGAGGGCTGTGACCTAAGTCAGGAGGTTGCATCCCGCCTTTATGTTCTCACCTGTGCTTGTCTACTCACAAGCAGACCCCAAGATGGGAATTGTTGTGCTGTGTTAGATCACATCGTGGAGGATTACTGGGAACGTATTGAGAATCCTGACCCAGCCAAGATGAGGCGCGACTTACCTGTCACAGTGACTTTGACAAGTTGCAGGGGATGTTGGCAACAAATACCTGATAGATGTGTTGAAGAGACAATGGATGTGGGGCATGGCTATAGACAATGGGTTTCTAGGAATTCCCAGTGATTTTCTAAGAGGAGGAGGGGAAGAAAGGCTTATGTTCTGATAACACTTATCTCTGGTGGACAAAGGCTGCTTCTGCAGAGCTGAGAGCTGAGAGCTGCCTTAACTTGCTTTCCCCAACCAAATCCCAGAGGAATAAGGAGCTTGCTACTTTCCATTAGAAAGTCAAATTTTAGACCAATTGAGCCAATAATAAACTACTAGTTGACCTGATTTTACTTAAGCTATGGAGGCGAAATGTGCATGTAAGGGTATTATATGACCAATGACCTTAAAATAAAATTTTTTATTAATAAATATTAAAATTTTAAAAATCTTAAAAGTAATTTTTATTTCTCGATTATAAACTCTGCAATGCCTTCTCTCCTCTCTTTTCCTTCTTTCCCAAGTTCTTTTTCAATTGTAGTACTGAGCAGTCTGTTTTTCTATTGTGGTCTCATCTGTTAACATACCCCAAGGGTTTGAATTTTCTCCTCATGCGGTGTATCCAGGAGAGACCCCAGAGGAGAATTATGTAATTGGTGTTCACCATGTGAGGATTTGGTTTTAAATCTCTAAATTTGATAATTAACCTATCTGTAGGTAATCTATTTATATGAGATTGGCAGATCTTTTCTATTTCTAGCTGTTCAATTATAATTAAAAGTGTATCATCTACTTGATACAATACAGCAAGCTATCTTATTTATATTTTATCTTCATGAGAACCCTCAGAGGCATGGAGTGCTTCTTAAAAGGATGTGTTGTAGAAATTTGAAGAATGAAATTGTCCTCTTTCCTCCTATCCCAAAGACATACTAAAAATAACAACAACAAATACTTATATCACTTTTACTATATATGAGTCACTCCTTAGGACATGGAACATTTTGACCCATTTAGTGTTTTACTATGGCCTTAGGAGATAGTCCCTCTTATATTCTCATTTTCCAGATGAAGAAAACTAGGCATTTGGTGATGAAGTAAAGTACTCAGATTACACACTTGGATCTGGAATTTCAAACTCCATGATCTGTTCTCAGGAATAATACAAGACTTTTTCCTTTGTTGTTATTGTTGTTTTAGTTCCTTAAAGGCAATACATGTTCTTTATAGAAAAACTGGAAACTTAACTAGCTAAAAGTGCACATATGATAGCTCCTAATTTTATCTCCGAAGATATATTTGAGTATTTCAAGTGTGATTTCTTCATGGACATTTCATAATTAATTCAGTGATAGATAAAGTGAGTCAGAATTTTATTGGAATATTTTGTTATTCACCCTGTTTAAATTTCAATTAATTATAGACTGATAGTTTTCAGTTTCCTTTTGGTGCTGCTCAAAATCTGTATATCAAGAAGTTCTCTAAAGCGTATGCTCGATTACTTCTTTTCAACACTTTATGCTTTTATGAAGATCCATTACCCACCTGGCACAGAGGTGCCATCTTAGAGGAAGAACTGGTATTTTGTAACAAGAATATCTGCCTTCAGGGAGATTGTGGTTTTGATGAGGAAGCAATGAGATATTTATAGGAATGTGTGAATTAGAGACTTACACAATATGGGATGTAATTAAGTACCAACGTGTACGGTACAAATGTACGGTACAATTACCTGCTAGCCAGGCTATGAACAGTGACTCATTGTACTATATATCCAGAACATGAAATACCTATTAAAAGCAGCCTTCATTTTACTTAAGTCCAGAAAAAGAGAGGGGAATTGAATGAGAAGAAGAGATAGAAGTAGATGGGAGATCAGTTTTCATGTTGTGTACTAGGGAAAGGTCATAGATTTCACTTTATACATTTGGTTTTATATAGTATGTTGATCGATTTACTTTCCTATAATAGACAAATTATGAGATATAGTACCTTTTGAATTTTTGTAAATGAGAGAGGTTAGCTTGTGTAGTTTCTCAAGTTGTCACAGATGTATCTATGTCTTCATGCTGACAGCACTGATGACAACGACAGTCCCTCTCCTTGAAGGTGGGCACGCTTACTGTCTCTCATCCGGTAGCGTGGTTACAGTTCCATACTTACTCTGTGATTGGGTCTTCTCCCTGTATCAGTGGCTGTATTGTTGTTTTTAATTGGAGGTAATAGATTTATAATACTTGATTATGCATATTATAGTGATTATTTGTGATCCTTTCAGTGTGTTTTTTCTTCCTCCGTATATATTTTTTCTGCTTTTGCTTAGCTATTGGAATGTACAAATACTGAATACCATTTACCATATATACTTGTGTATAAGCCGAGTTTTTCAGCACATTAAAAAAAATAATTTTATTGGGGCTCATATAACTCTTATCACAATCCATACATACATCAATTGTGCAAAGCACACTTATACATTCGTTGCCCTCATCATTCTCAAAATTCGCTTTCCATTTGGGTTCCTGGAATCAGCAACTCATTTTCCTTTTTTCCCTCCCAATCCCTCCCTGCCCCCCTCTCCCTCATGAACCCTTAATAATTTATAAATTATTATTTTATCCTATCTTACACTGCCCAGTGTCTCCCTTCACCCACTCTTCTGTTGCCCATCCCCTAGGGAGGAAGTTATATGTAGATCCTTGTGATCGGTTCCCCGTTTTTAACCCCCATCCCTCCTGGTATGGCCACTCTCACCAATGGTCCTGAGGGGTTCATCTGTCCTGGATTCCCTGTGTTTCCAGATCCCATCTGTACCACTGTGCATCCTCTGGTCTAACCAGGTCTGCAAGGTAGAATTTGGCTCATGATAGTTGGGAAGAGGGAGCATTTAAGAACTAGAGGAAAGTTTCATTATTGCTACAGTGAACACTGAGTGACTCATCTCCTCCCCACTACCCCTCTGCAAGGGATGTCCAGTTGTCTACAGATGGGCATTGGGTCCCCGTCACACGCTCCTCTCCTTCACAATGATATGATTTTTCCCCACCTGTCTTTGTTGCTTGAAACCTGGTCCCCTCGGCCCTTCATGATCACACATGTTGGTGTGCTGCTTCCATGTGGGCTTTGTTGCTTCTGGGCTAGATGGCCGCTAGTTTACTTTCAAGTCTTTAAGACCCCAGACACTATATCTCTCGATAGCCGGACACCATCAGCCTTCTTCACCACACTTGCTTATGCACACATTCATCTTCAGCGTTTATGTGGGGAAGGTGATCACACAATGATGGTTTTTGTTCTTTGGTGTCTGCTACCTGATCCCTTCAATACCTCGTGTTCACATAGGCTTGTGTGCTTCTTCTCTGTGGGCTTTGTGGCTTCCGAGCTAGATGACCGCTTATTTGTCTTCTAGCCTTTAAGACCCCAGATGCTATATCTTTTGATAGCCGGGCACCATCAGCTTTTCCCACCACATTTGCTTATGCATACGTCTATCTTTAGCGATCATGCTGGGAAGGTGGGAATCATGAAATGACCATTTAGCTGAGCAAGGTGCTCTTGTATTAAGGGAATGCACGTGAGGAGGCCAAATGTCCACCTGCTACCTTACTACTAAACCTATAAATATATGCACATAGGTCTATTTCCCCCATAATCATAAATATATTTACATATGTACATGTCTGTATTTAGGCTTCTGGGTATGCCCTTTTCCTCCTACTCCTTCCCTCTATTTCCTTACGCCTTCCTCCTGTCCCACTACCATGTTCAGCCTTCTTTCTGGTTTCAGTAATTCCTCTCAGTACCTTGCCCTTGGTCACTCCCTACCAGTCCTCCCATCCCCTCCCTGGCACTGGTTTTGAACCACTCCTTGTTCCCTTGTCCCTGAGTTGGCCAATACCTCCTCCTTTCCCCCACCTCCCACACTCTCATTTCCCTCCGGGACCTTTGGTCCCGTTATTTTCTTCTTACATTGTTTGTCCCGCCTATCTTATCTAGGTGGACCTGCAGATATAATAATATGTCAGCACATTTTTAATGCAGTTTTTATGATAAAATTATGTGCCTCAGCTGATATTCGGGTCGGCTTATATTTGAATATATGGGGGTGTGTGTTTTCTTAAGTTGATCAAGTAACACTTTTTTTGTCGGGGGGAATAAAATTTCTGGGAGGTCTGTATAGCCTAGTCTAATTCTGACTTCATCCTCAAAACACTTTATTTCAACTAGAGCTCTTCAAACTTACAATAGAGCTATTTAATCTAGTGGGTTTTTGGTGGAAACTAACATAAGCTGTCTCGGTGGGCTCTCAGGGAAACAGGTGAGGCAGTCCATCTCGTTTCAGTTTTCTAAGTACCACCGGGAAATACTTTTGTGCAAATGACTATCCTTGCTCCCCATTTGGAATCAAGTAAATGTAGACGCCTCCTGCCTCATGGAGCTAATTTATTTCGTCAAAGTCCTTCATAGGGTGATTTTTCTAAGGAAAAAGAAAGGCAGTTCCCATTAATTTCAGTGGCAAATATTTTTATGCGTTTCCTACCCCCACTGCCTTATGCTAAAACAATACCAAATCCAAGTCACTTCAGGATTTATCAGCCATTTTACAACAATCCAGCAAGGCAATTTTCCCTTCATTAATTATAATATGATCATTTAGCAGTCCTTGTTAAGATATTTTGCATTTACCGCATAGTGTACATTTCCAAGACTACACTAAAAATGCAAAGCCAAAAAATAGCACTGTGACAATGAGAGAAATCAATGAAAACAATGCATTTTAGTGGGGACGCTGCATGAGATTATTACGGCTATAAACCAGCAAACCATGAGTTCATTGAGAGGAGCATGTAATGCAACACAACAGAATTGAATTAACTAATTCAACTAGTATTTATTGAGTAGTGACCAGATAACGTTGTCCTCAGCGATGATAATAAATGGTCTCTTCCATTAGGAACCTAAAACCTAGTTGATTTTTATGACTGTGCAGCTTGCCAGCATTGTTTGATGTTCAGTTTGCTTACCACCCTCCCCTATGCGTTCGTTTTTAAGAGTGTCTGGCCTTTACAACGTTGGGTTTGTGCCCAAGCATATTTTCATTAATTTAGTATTAGTCTTGAGAAAGAGTGCTTCTCCTCCTGAAACTACATGCAATTTCAGAAAGTGCTTAACTTGCTCGGGTGTGTTTGTAAGGAGCCCCCCAAGGCGTTGTTTACAGACTCCAGCAGCAGTATCCGGTCCTGACAGCTCTGCAGTGAAGTGAGAGAACGGACTGGCTCCACTATGTTGACTTGAATCATTGCTAAAGTCTCATGCTCTGTATTCTTCCCCCCCCCCCCACCCTATTCCCATGGCTTTAATGATGCCACGCCAGTGATGGGACCTTCTCTCAGGATCACCTGAGCCCAGCCTCGCTCGCCTGCTCCCAGACATCTCTCGGAGTTCTGTCCCTGCCCTAAATCCTTGATTTTCCCCTTTTATTGGGTCCTTTTCTGTTGGCACTAAAAATGGGGAACTGTTTCTCTTCACTTAAACACACAGACCCACACACTTCCACTCCCACTCATTCCAGCCACTGGACAATTTCTCTCCTTACTTTTATAGCCAAACTGCTTTAAGAGGTTAGCTGTCTGTACTGACTCCAATTTTTCTCTCTCCTTTGTCTTTTGAATGCACTTAACACCAGGCTTTTGCCCCCTACACGCCACTAAAACTGTGCTTGTCAAGTGCAAGAATGCCTCTCCATTGTGAACTTCAGTGGTCAATTCCCAGTTTTCATCTTGAACTGCCAGCAGATTCTGACACAGTTGTTCTCTCAACTCCTTAAGATACTTTTTTTTCACTTGTCTTTTCAGACAACACATTTCTCTTCCCTGCCCGCCATCCCTCCTGCTGCTCATTGGGAATTCTCTTCCTATGTATTTACTTTCCTTTCCGTCTCTCTTCACATTTTCTCTCGAAGTGTCCGGGTCTCAAGTTGCGTAGCTCTTTTCTTAACTACCAACTTTAGTCACTTATTGACTTCACCTAGCTTCTTTAATTACTATCTGCTGATAGCTAACAACTCCCAAATTTGATCTTTCCAATTGAGTTCGCTCTCAATTTCAGATGTCTACTTTGTACTATTTGGCATCTGTTTGAGTGTCTAAAGCGTATATGAAAATTACCATGTTCAAATTTGAGGTACACATTGTAAATCACTTTCTTTTTCCTTCTGAAGTTTTGCCTATCTCAGAACAGGGCAGATCCATTCCTCCAAAAGTTGTTTGGTGTTCTTGCTGGCTGCTGTCTGGTGATTCATTCTCACGGTGGTCCTGTGTGTGTGTAGACTAGAATACGACTCCGTTTGCTTTTCGTTGTTGTGAACTTTTGGAAGTAGATCGCTAGCCCTGTCTTCGCTGGTATCTCTGAGGGGAAATGAATCGTTAGCTTCTCAGCTAGGAGCCAAGCACTGAAGTGTGCTAGCTAGAGAACCCCTACATTGTTTAGAAAACACACAAACAAAGTAGCAACCTTAGATTTAAACTCTTTGTCTCTCATGTCACACACCCAAGTCATAATGCATCTTTTTGGTTCTATATTATAAATATCTTGGAAATCTGATCACTTCTAGCCATTTACCATTGTAACAGCTCATACTGTTATCTGACTCGCCGTGCTTTCTTTGTCTTTGTGCACCTTTTAACTGAAATGGATTCTGATGTTAAGTGGTATGTGAATGTGATATGTCCTGAATTTTAAGATTCTGTTGGACAGATGTTAGATTTAGCTGCTGCTGCTGCTCTCCTGTTCACACCTTGCCTTGGCACCTAGTGCCCATTCAGGGATTCTTTGGTGTTTCAAGACCCTGGATGGTGTGGCTGCCGCTCCATCCTCGTCTCCGATTCCTCTCCTCCTTGTGCACACCTGTTCTGGTTACACTGCCAGCCTACTGTTTCTTACAAGCACTACGCAGGCTTCTTACTTGGGTGTTTTCACTTGCCCTTCTTTCAGCCTAAAGCCCCCCTTCCTTCAGATGTATGCGTACTTAAAATAATCTGTTTTTCAGAGTTGTGTTTTCTGACTTCCACTTTTTATATTATAGCCTTGCGGTCACTCCTTATCTTCCTTCTTTGTTTTACTCCTCTCCCTTTCCCTCATTTCATGCAGCATTAAGGTTATCATTTCCCTTATTAAATCTTGGTCTCTAGCCCTTGTCCCACAGCAGGCACTTGGACGGCGGGGAGAAGAGTGTCTTAGTCGGAGGGAAGATCCATTGCCAAGGCTTTGAGGTGTGCAATGTTTTAGTCTGATTAACAGCAACAAGACCAGTGAGGTTGGACTAAAGTCAGTGGGGAAAGGGGTAGCAAGAGATGAGATCAGAAGGGGCCAATTATATATGACTTTAGGGGTTTTCACTCTGTGTTTTTTTAAGAGTTTGGTTTTGGGTGTTAGGAATGTGACCTCAAGATAGGCGATACAAGAAGAGAGGGTTTTATTTTCTTGTTTGCAGCTCGATTTCCACTGCCGAGTGCCGTGCCTGACCCAAGGGAGGTACTTAACAAATCTTTCAGTGTTTTCCCATCTTCCATTTTAACCCTTTGTATTATGTGGAAGATAAGAAGCAAACCTTTTCTTTTACTGTTGTTGAAAGTATATACCAATTCCCCATGTTGACCTCAATGCTAGTGAGTACATACCCCAGGTCTGCAACCTTCCTCATTCTCCTTTGCCGAGTCATTCCCCTCCAGGAACTTGAACGTTTTGCCCCTGAGGTTTCTAGTTAATATTTCATGTTGCTTTGGTCAGCTTGATCTCATGCAGTTTCAAGGGCTCCAGGTAGTGTGAAGCCTATGAGCATTTGAAACGCTGGTACACACTTTTCTCCCGTTTGGTCCAGTTATTCCACAGAAGCTTTGGTCAAGATGTTCAGTAATGGTAGCTGGCTACCATCTAGTTCTCGTGGTTCATCTTGTTTGAGAAAATGATGACGGTTTTCCTCATAATTGCCAAAGCTGTGCCTTTTCGGTAAATAAGATGTCAACGAGACTAAAGATGTGGTATCTCTATTTGCAACAGCCCTGCCATTAGGGCCCCCAAGTAGAGTTTGCTGTGAAGACTGGGGGCAAGTGCATTGAGCTTTGTTTACCATCAGAGCAGTGTGAGGGTGGAGCTGTTAAGAAGGGTGGTTTTGCATGAAATGCTTTTTTCTTCTGAAAATGCAGAATCTCGCTTTTCTTGGGCATTAGAACCACATTAATTAATGGATTTGACATATGTTTATTGGCTGTTTACTAGATACTATTCTGCCAACTGGTGGAAAATCAGCAGTTAATGAAACAGATATTCCTGTTCTCCTGGAGCATACTTTTTAATGGGAAAAGACAGGTCGAAAATAAAACATTTATGATGTTAGAAAGTGATAACTTATATACGAAAAATAAAATGTTGGCAGGTCGGGCTGTAGTTTTAAACAAGGTGTGTGGTCAGGAGAGAAAGCTGCTCAAAAGGCATGGAGGAGGCCCCACCTAACCCCTGGCCTGCCTGTTGACATGAGGCAGACGTCAGCCATGCCTCGACCTTCCGTCCTTCTCTATCCTATGCTGACACGGACCATTCCTGCCATGACACTCTACGTTCATGCTGCGTTTCATGCTGAGGCAGAAGTCACACATAGGACCCACAATTGTGTATTAGGGGAATTGGGAGGTAATCCCAAGTCAGGATCAGCAAACAATACAGTTATGGTCATTGGTCCACAGCAGCATCTTCATAGCCAATAGCCAGCTCTCTCTATAGTATCAGCCTCTCGCCACATGATCTCTTGGCCTCTGGCTCTTGCGGCCAAGAAGCTGACCTGCTGCTCTGCCTCGCAGTCTCAGTGTCTGCTCTCTCTCTCATGATCTCTCTGCTTCAGCCTCTGATGTTGGGTTGGTTTCTTTGCTAAGTCCCATGGTGTCTACATCATATCTTCTGGTGTATCTGGTGTCTTTGCTCTTGGCTTGTGCTACTTTAGAAAGGGATTTCAAACATACACCTTTGGTAGTTGTTCTTCTGATGGGTGATCCTGGGACTTCTCTCTCTACTCCTGCTTTTGAAGTGTCTCTTATATAGAGAAAATGATTTTGAGGTGTGGTGTTTAATCTTTCAGCAGACCATAGCCCCAAGGAAACAGGGTGCTGGCTTGGTTCACCCCCTCTGCTGCAGTGGAGACTTCATCCCCCTAATCTACTGTCAGTGCAGTAGAGAGCTCTCTCCAAAACGGAATTCGAGCCAGCAGCGCAGAGGCCAGCAGTTTTAGTACATCATGTAAGGATTGTGGCCAAAGGACCATATTCATTGATGCTATCTCAAAGGCCTAATGGTGAAATGGTTCATTATTCAGCTTCCTACCAACTGGTTGGCAGACGGAACCCACCCATTCATTCGGTAGAAGCAAAAACTGGAGATCATTTGATTGCAGCTAAGATCATTCTAGTGCAGGGGTTCTCGATCTTTCTAATGCCATGACCCTTTAATACAGGTCCTCATGTTTGATACAGACCCCCAACCATAAAATTATTTTTGTTGCTACTTCATAACTGTAATTTTGATACTGTTATGAATCATAATGTAAATATCTTATATACAGGATGTATTTTCATTGTTAAACAAATTGAACATATTTAAAGCATAGGGATAATCACTGTAGTAATTATATATTGTGAAACATTTATTTTTAATGACAAATAAAAGAAATTTGGTCTTGAAGCATGGTGTAGCATGGGTAACAGTCTTCATGCCCAGTACTTGTATGTGGGTGTATCTGCATGTGGGCGGACCTGCCTGGAGACAGATAGAGAAGGGTCTCGGTTCCTAAGACCATTGGAAATGTGTTGAGAACCGCTGCTCTAGAGGGTAATTTTACTTGGTCACATGGCATTACTGTGAATTGACATGGACTCAATGGCACCTGAGAGAAGCCTGAAGGAGAAGATTGTCTGACTCCTTGGAGAAAAGTCGGGGGACCGGGTCAGACTGCATGGACCTGAGAGTAGGATTTGTAAACTAACTGTTGCTGACAATCAAAGATCTTCCATGGTTAATGAAAGGCTCACTTTCATTTTGAGCAGAGGAGCAATTGAACTCTGCTTTGAGTTAATATTAAGTGGTCACTTAAATAACCCTGATAGCATGGTTGTTACGCATTGGGCTGCCTAATTGCTAGGTCAGCAGTTCAAAACCACTAGAAACTTGGTTTGAGAAATATAGGGCTTTCTACTCCCATAAATAGGTCCAGTCTCAGAAACTCGCAGGGGCAGTTCTACTGTGTTTTCTAGGGTCATTGTGAATCAGCATAGACTCAATAGCAGTGAGTTTCAGTTTTTAGCTGCTTCATATAATATGGCTTTGGGGGATAGAGGAGAATCAAGGGCAGAAGCTGAGAGGCTCCTGCATTAATCTGAGAAAGAATGGAATTTTCTACAAGAGTGCTAGCAGTAGAGGTTGACAGAGTGAACTTATTTTGGATGGATTTTGAGAGGAGACCCACCACAGTTTGCTGCATTACATCTGGAAAAAAGGAAGTTGGGTGCCTCTTTCTCTGAACTGCTTTTTAGTGTAATTTGGTGGCAACTAGTTTGAAAAACGATGCTCTTTCTTCTTTCCCTTGTAGCTTACACTTCTGCATAGCTACAGTGAAGGGGCGCAATCTTTTCATGCTTCCTTATTCCCTCGTGGTTGTTTGAAATTAACATAGTGGGATAAGTCATTTGTATTTTCAGTTTTGTCCAAACAGAGCAGCTGTACTTGGAACAAAATAATGGTTGTAATAATCTTTTCTTGGAGTAAATTGTTCTTTCACTGGCCATTGGTCAATCCGGAGTTAATTATAACCAAATAGCTATCCTAAGCCTCAGAGGACAAGCGCAACATTTCATTAAAGTCTAGGCTGGGGAGTACTGCTGACAGAAGCACTGCCAATCAGGCAATTTGAAAAGAAAGGTGACCATTCCTATAAACTTGAGAGCTAAAATAGCTTATATTGAGATCAGTAGGTTTTTCAAAATAGCTTCATTACAAGAAACTGAGACTGAGGGGTCGTTATGTAAATTAAGGTTACCCTTCTAAAAGCCAATAAAGGCAGAAAGCTCTCTAAGAGAGAAATAGTCAAAATATATTTTTTGTCTCCCTTTTCCCAGTGTTATTTTAAGCATTCTTTATCCAGTTCTGAGCTTCTCAGAAAAAAGACAGGGACTACTTGTTGATTGATGATCCTTTCTGCGGTTTAGGGGCTTCGAATGACCATGATCATGGCTTTCCTTTACCTTCAGCATTTAGGCTGTCTGATCTGATACAATAAAGAAGAGTAACAAAGATCTTTGTTGTAAACCATGGAATATTCACTCCCAATCTTGTGGAGCGAAAAGCAGATGTCCCTCTCTCACCTGAGTGAGGTATACTTTGTTTACTTTTTATTTTTTGTAATCTCAGAGGGGATTGTCTCTCAAACCATATTAAAATTAAACTGGGATGGATATGAGGAAATTATCACAAGAAAAATAAATTGAAATATTTTTCCAGTTAATAACAAAGGTACAGTCTTCTAAATAGTGATCGATGCTGTCATCATTAGGAGTCATTAAGTTGACACTAACTCAGAGAGAGTGCAAGTATGCTGTTAGGTACATGGAGTCAGTGACCACTATACACATCAGAATGCTACACCGCACGGCCCTGTGCCATCTGCACAATAGTTCCTACCCTTGAACCCATTGTTTCAGCCACAGTGTCCGTCCATCTCTCTAAAGACTTTCCTTTTATATTGATGCTCCTCCACTTAACCAAGTTTGGTGTCATTCTCAAGGGACTTGTTTCTTTTGATAATATGTACAAATATGTAAGATGAAGTCTCTCCTTCCTTGCCTCTAAGGACCACTCTTGGCCATATTTCTTCCTCAACAGATATTTATTTCTCCTTTGGGCAGTCCAAGTACTTTCAATATTCTTGACCAGCACCACAGTTCAAATGGATCAATTCTTTTTTGGCCTTCCTTATTGCATATCCAACTTTCACATGCATATGAGGCAATGAAAAATACCATTGCATGGGTCAGGCACACTTTAGTCCTCAAGGTAACACCCCGCTTTTCAAGACTCTAAAGAGGTCTCGTGCAGCAGATTTACCAAATGCAATGCATCAGTTGCTTCCATGAGTAGCGATTGTGGATCCAAGCAAGATGGAATCCTTGGCAACTTCAGTTTCTACATTTACCATGTTGATACCCGTCAGTTCAGTTGTCAGGATCTTGGTCTTCTTGACATTGAGTTGTAATCCATACCATAGACTGCAGTTCTTGATCATCAACAGCAAATACTTCAAGTCCTCCTCATTTCCAGCAATCTAGGTTGTGCCATCTGCATGTTGCAGGTGCTCGAAGCCTTCCTCTACTTATCGCAGGGGTTAATAAGCCTTCCTCCAATTCTCATGCCACATTCTTCTCCTTATAAGCCAGCCTCTCATGATTTTCACAGCATATATATTAAACAAGTATGGTAAGAGGATACAACCCAGATGCATAACTTTCTTTATAGAGAGAGCAGAAGGAAACACTGCCTAGCTACATCCTCCTATCAGTTTTTGTTATCTTGAGCTTAATGTTGAAGCCAGGGTCAATCCATCTTGATGAGGGTAGTAATATTTTTGTGCTTCCTTCTTCTTTAGCAAACATGAAGCCCTTTTCCAGGGGCCAGTCTCTCCAGGTAACATGTCCAGAGTATGTGAGATGTCTCACCATCTTCGCTGCTGAGGAGCATTCTGTTCTTGAGCACTTCAATCTTCTCTCTGTTTCACATGATGTTATGTATTGATCCAATTTTAAGCACTTGGGGTTTTTGTTTCTTTTTTCAGATTGAGTTGAAATCCATATTGGAGTGAATTATATTTATAAAATAAGATTTTTGCAAACTACATTTTTACTTGATTGACTGTACCACTGCAGTATCTGAGACTGAGATTGAAACATTATGATTTTCAAATGGAAAATATATTACTACGTCAGTTTTAGCCTTACAACCTCTTTCACGATCTTTGAGAACTGTGATGCAGCTGCAGCACATGTAAATGTAAAACAGACTGAAGTGTAAAAAAGAGAGGTGGCCTGCATGGGAGGTTGCCATACATAAGCAGAGCGGATCCAATATGGCAGTCGTAAATGATGCCCCTGGGGCATCTCTAAAGCTTTAGGGAGTCTAATTTTGAAAGAAGGAGTGAGTTCCAAATGCCATTTTTCAACTGGAGGAATTTTAATGGTTTATAGTTTAGATTTATTCTTTATTGGCTTTATTTTCTCCTATGGGTTTAGTCTCCTTATGAGAAATAATTCATGAATGACCTAAAGTATCTCTTCAATAAGATAGAATAGCATGTTTTTTAGCTTTTAAATTGTTTAGCATTTTCTTCTATTTTACAGACTGGAAAAACATTCACTTGACTGTAAAATAATTGGTAGGTTTATAATGTTTAGGATCATTTAGCTTAAGTACATTTAGATAGACCCTGCAAGTTTTTATTAATATTAATAAAACTAGATAGTGAGTGGTATGAATCCTGGTGAGCCAAACTTCTCCAGTGGACGAAACCAACACTCTGTAGCTGTAGCAGAAGTTTGGTTATACTTCTATACTTATGCATGGACTTGGGTCACATTCAGTGCTACTTGCTGAGATTTGAGGGATTGTCAAAGACTATATGGCCCAAATGTAGATATGACAGCCATAAAGTGTATAAGGCTTCCCTTTCACAGTTTCACTTTATATTAATTATTTAATCATTTAAGAGATTTAATTGGGTTATCATCTTAATATCTGTTAAACTACCTTACCCTTTCCTGGCATCTGTATTGAGACAATTTATAAGAATAAATTTCAATCAAGGAAATAAATCTCCAAAATCAATATGATAGTGATTAGAGGACATTCACTGTAACAGATCAGACACTAGATAAATATTTTACAGTTTGGGAGCCATAACATGACATCGACAACTACTCAACTTCATAGAGGTGGCAAGAAAGCAGCCATAAATAATTTATAAGTGAATGAGGATAGGCGTCCCAGTAAAATTTACACAAAAACAGGTAGGCATGTGGATTTGGCCACGGACTCTACTTGATTGCCTCCTTCATTCAACAACACAAAAACCTATAGTTTCTTTAAACTAAGAGGTTATAATCAGGGATGTATTTTCTTTCTACATTTCTATATATGCTTAAAAATAAAACTCAACTGTCACATTAAAAAGAACTGGTACATTTAGTTTTTATTAAGATAATCAATTTGTCTATAAATATATATAATGGTACCCACATTAATTGAGTATACATATGTATCAAAATTATAATCATATGCTATATTATTTGTATATGATAAATGACTATATTTGTTTCTATATAACTTTTGAAAAGTTTAAATTATATGTATGGGTAAATTAATTTATTTGTATGTACCATATTAAACATATTTATGTACAGTATATTAAAAATCAATATTGCATATTCATCTAAAGACTTATGTTGATACTTTTGTCTAATTTATTTAACATTCTCACCTGGAATGAATAATATCTGGAAACTTCAGGATCGATAAACCCATTTTTCTCACCACTTTGAATAATGCTGAAAATTAAGAAGAGCGGTAGTAAAGCATAATGACTGATTCTATACTGCTGACTCAGGGAACTGGATTTAAATTTCAGGTCTGCTACTCAGTGTCTGTGAGATCTCTGGCATTCAGCTATTTAAATCTATAAATGGGAATGTTTCCAAGTTCACAGATTTACTGTGTCCATGGTATGTTTCAAGGAGCCCTGTGGTGTAGTGATTACACGTTGGGTAGTTGAAAACTACCAGCCCCTCCTGGAGAGGGAGATGAGGCTTTCTACTCCCATGAAGAGTTACAGACCCGGAGACTCACAGGGGCAGTGCTACCCTGTCTTACAGAGTTGCCGTGAGTCAGAAGTGACTCAATTGCAGTGAGTTTGGTTTTTGTTTTTCTTTTTGTAGGTTGTAAGTATTTTAATATGTGTTTGTGGTAGTCACCTAATCTGGTGTCAATTTAAGGATTGAGAGTGTACGGGTTAAGTCTAGGTTGTCAATCTGGAGATAGCCAATGAGACTTCTGTGTGGGCATGGGCTTCTCCTGAGAATTCTGGGAAATCTGGTACTTCCTCCTTGGAGAGCTGGAAGACACCTCTCTCTCTCCCATTCCCTGGGAGACATTGCAGAAGACAAGTTACATGGACGCAACCAGACCTCGGAAGCTGGAGAAGCCACAGAGAAACCCCTGCCAGCGCTGAGATGCTTACAACGCCACTGGACCCGGAGACTTTCTACCCACTGGCTTGTGATCATCCTGCATTTGGCTTCATTGCATGTGTTTCGTGATTCTGAAGAGGACTTTATAGATTGATATCAGACATATGGGCTTATATCAGACTACGGACTTGATCTGGACTGGGCTGGGATGTTTTCTCCATGTTCAATTGCTCTTGTACAGAAACCTGTCTCTTATATACATATACATGTTTGTGAATATGTTTCTCTAGTCTACCCGAACTAATACAGTATTTTTATTGTTAGTTGCTATCAAGACAGTTTTGGTGCATGGCTACTGCATATTTTCAGAGTTAAAAACCCTTTTAAATTTTTAAAGATATTTAAGAGTTCAGAACGAGAGTGCTAGGTTTCTCTTCCAAAATAGCTTTGGGTGGGTTCTAACCAGCAGCCTTTTGGCTAGCACTCAAGATTTTAACTATTTGAGCTACCCGGAGACTTTATAATATGTGCTGTCTATTTTTATTTTTATTGGTTCAATCTTTCTTAAAAGTTTAAGTTCACTAAGGCTCATGCTTAGGCATGTAACGCCCCTGCTTCAGAACTTGGCCATAGGAAGAATAGAGTTCTTCCCCACATGGCAATGGATTTACCCCTGCGAAGTGCGGGTGAAGTGAGGTCAGAGTAGGCAAGGGATGTCTTTAATGCAACAATCTTAGAGAGAACATAACATGTTTCAGAATGAATTCTATTTTTCAAAGCTAGAGGATATAAAAATTGAGGATCTGTACCCAGTGTCATCTTTTATATATATGTTGTCAAACATATCAGTCATTTGAAATTTAAGATTAAAAAACCCTACAAATAAATGATCACAATAAAGAAAATGTACTGATCCTCATTTTTTGATGGCAGTTGATTGATTTATTTGGGCTGATATAATGCTGTTGTATTTTGTGTTTTTGTTTTATATAGTGAGCCTAGAAAGTGAATCTTTATGGTTGATGTCATGTGTGAAGTGTTAGAAATATAATGAAGATATTACTTTAAACTTCACAAAAATATTAAAGTTTTCTATTTATTAGTCTTTTTGTGCCCTTCAGGATATAGTAGAATCAAAGTTAATATGCAATGTATCTTTCATGCATGTGTTTCTAAAATTCTTTTGAAGACAATGAAAAGGGTTTGGAGTAAAAATAATAAATGTGCACTCCTTTCTTAAGTGAACACACTCAGGCGTGATATTTAGTTATCTGTACTGAGACTGGTAAAATTTTTAAAATGTTAAGGTAGATAGTTGCAAAAGCAGTAAAATTTATATATGTGTCTAAATAAAGAAAGAGACTTTTTTTTTAATCTTAAGGGAATGATTCATAGTGTTGCTGTTAGCTGTTAGGGGCCATCGAGTTGGGCCCAGCTCATAGCTCCGCCGCCTGGTGCTGCGCCATCCTCCCTATTCTCTTCTGCTTAAGCCCATTGATGCAGCCACTGTGTCAATCCTCTTGCTGAAGGTCTTCCTCTTTCTTTCTGCCTTGCTACTTTACACCAAGCATGATGTCCTTCTCCAAGGACTTGTCTCTCCTGAAAACATGTCCAAATTATGTGAGAGAAATCTCACCATCCTTGCCTCTGAGGAGCCTGCTGGCTGTACTTTTTCCAAGACAGATTTGTTGGTTCTTTTGGCAGTTCATGGTACATTCAGTATTCTGAGCTAGCATCATAGTTCAAATGCATCAAGTCTTCCTTAATCTTCTTATTCACTGCCCAACAGTGCATATGAGGTAATTAAAATTACCAGGGCTTGGGTCAGGTGTACCTTAGGTACATAGTTGAGAGGCTTGGAATTCCCAAGTCATGGGTGAAAAGTCAGTATGGCGGCTTCTCTTTACTCATGAAGCTACAGGGTTGATGAACCTAAGATTGGCAGGTCAAACAGACTGCTGACATCTATTGGAAGCAGATGAGTCTTAAGAGCAACAAGCAATACAATAGGCCTCTGGTTCACATCCAAAGAATTAGAAGTCAGATGATGTGGTCCCGATACATGTCCTATACCAGTGGTTCACAACTTTCTAATGCTGCGACTCTTTCAGACAGTTCCTCATGTTGTGGTGACCCACCACCCATAACATTATTTTATTGCTATTTCATTACTGTAATTTTGCTACTGTTATGAATCGGATGACCCTGTGAAAGGGTCGTTCAATTCCCAAAGGGGTCACGACCCACAGGTTGAGAATCACTGCTCTAGAGCGAGAAAAAACCTAAAGATATTTATCTGAATGTCTGTATGTTATTGTTCTTAAGTGCCTTCAATTCGGTTCTGCTTCATAGCAACCCTACGCTCAACAGAACAAAACACTGCTCAGGCCTGTGCCGTTCTCACACTTGTCCTTATGTTTGAGCCGTATTGCTGCAACCAATGTCAGTCCATCGCATCGAGAAGTGCATCGCATCGACAAGTGCATCGCATCGACAAGTCCATATTGCTGCAACCACTGTGTCAGTCCTCTCATTGACAAGTCCATCGCATTGACAAGTCCATCGCATCGACAAGTTCATTGCATCGACAAGTCCATCACATAGCAAGTCCATATTGCTACATCCACTGTATCAGTCCATTGCATCGACAAATTGCATCATCAAGTCCATTGCATCGACAAGTCTGCTATAGTTTATTGTGCCAGCCTGGCTGATAAACACAAGTAGGATTAACTGAAGGGCAGAGGGATAAATGGCTCGGTGACCCTCACTTTGGTTGTTCTGTGCCTCAGTTTAAAGGGGTACACTACCTGTGGGATGCCTAGCCTGTGGACTGTGTCGCTGTAAGTTGAGGTCCCTTTAAGCCCACACGATTGGAATGTTCATCTCTGGAGCGGGGGACTGACAGTTGATGACAGTTCGGGACAGGCCTTGCTGTTTGCTGCCTGGATATATGTAGCCCAGCTCTCTCTACAGAAGAGGACTGGCAACTGGCAGCTCTCAAACCTTAAAGGACTGCTAGTGTCTCACTGCTTTATAATTTAACTGTTAATTTCTTGTATTATATAGCTGTATATAATTTAACGGTTCATTTCTTGAATTATATGTCTATCTTTATAAATATATTTATATATAATTACTAGCAATCTGGTTTGTCTCTCTAGAGAACCCTGTCCAATACAAAGTCCATCGTACTGACAAGTCCATATTGCTGCAACCACAGTGTCAGTCCCTCGCATTGACAATCTTCTGCTGTCACAAGCATATGCCCTCTTTCGGGCACTGGTATCGCCTAATAACATGTCCAGAGTATATGAGACGAAGTCTAACCATTTGCTTCTGAGGAGCATTCTGGCTGTATTTCTTTCAAAGTTTGTTGGCTTATTTGGTAGTCCATGATATTTTCAGTATTCTTTGCTGCCACCTTAATTCAAATGCATTGGTTCTCCAATCTTCCTTATTTAATGTCCAAATATTATACGCATATGAGGTAATTGCAAATACCATAGCTCGGGTCAGGTGCAGATTAGCCTCGAAAGTGACTTATTTGTTCTTCAACACTCTAAAGAACTCCCGCGCAACAGAGGTACCAGCGCAGTGCATCACGGAGCATGTTGAGTGCTGCTCCGTCAACATACATAGATGTGCATTTAAGTCAAATGGAACGCTTGACAATGCCAATCTTTTCTCCGTTTATCACGATGCTTTCAATGAACTCAGTTGTGAGGATTTTCATGGTCTTGAATATCCATACACATATATTCACTAGAACTTTATTAGTAGTCTAGGTAATAGATTATGAAGACATCACTTTCAACTTCCCATTTCACCCAGGTGAGATTATGTGATGTCGCACTGTAATCACTCCTCTGGCTTTTGTCTTTGACTCCTTTGCCTGGTCTTTCATCATAGTCATTATTGTTGGTATGGTTGATTCCATAATTTGTGGCCATTATGTAGTGTTTTCTAGTCTACATGCAGGGAGGTAAAGTTCTGGCAGTATATCAGAAAATATTGTGTTGTGACCCATAGTGTTTTCAATGGCTAATATATGGAGTTAGCTCACCAGACTTTTTCCCTAATTTATCTTAGTTTGTGTGATAGTTAGGTATTGTGTCAACATGGCCAATGAGAACATGTGGGATTAATAAAGTTGCAGTTTGTTTGGAGGGCAAATAGATAAATGGCTCGCCAAACCCTGGCCCCTCTCTCTTGCTCTCTGGTGATTGGACCAGCATAAGGCTGCTTTAGCTAGCTCTCAACTTGTGAGCTACACTACCTGTGGGACAGCCAACCTGTGGATCTTGTAGCTAGAACTTGAAGTTCCTGCAAGACCTGCTTCACCACGGAGCTGGTGTATACAGGGCTTGAGCTTGAGGCTGTTGGATCCTGTGTCTTGCACTGCTTGAGTTTGATGTCCCATCTGGGCCTGCTTCACTAAGCTCCTAAGCTGCTGACTATTGGTGACCCGTCCTGCTGTTTTCTGCCTGATCAGCTGTCTGTTCCTTAACCTTGGACTGAGCAGTGCTCATGAGTTGGAGGACTTCCAGTATATTAAGTATTCCATGGAAGTGAGTTGAACTGAGCCCTCTATACTGCTGCACGGACTAATTAGCTGTTATATTCCTTTGTGCTGTATCTAGCTTTCAAATCATAAGTGTCCTGGTTTTGTTTTTTTTCTAGCGAACCCTGTCTAACACAGTTTGAAAGGTCTGCTTAAGTCTCTGGTGACCTTGCTGCTATCTGCAATGCTAATGGCACAACTTACAGCATCAGAAAAATACACAGCCACCGTATTATAACATAATATGACACCAGTCTCAGTTCCTTCTCCGAAGCTTTTTGTTCTCTTTCCCTCGATCTGAAGTACTTTTTCATTAGAGATTTATTTTGGTAATATACTCAAATAACACTTCCTAAAAGGGACCTTCCTATAACCAATCTTCCCTGATTACTTATCAAATACAGCTAAACTTAGACTCTATTGCCTTGTCCTATATAGTTTTTCAGAGGAGCCCTGGTAGCATAGTAGTTCTGAGTTGGGCTGCTTACTGCAAAGTTAGCAGTTTGAAACCACCAGCAGCTCCTCGGGAGAAAGTCAGGGCTTTTGACTCTTGTAAAGAGTTACAGTCTCAGAAACCCGCAGCTGTAGTTCTTCCCTGTCACCTGCGGTTGTTTTGAGTTGACATCAACTTGATGGCAGTGAGTTTTGAGTTTTATATTGGTTTTCTATGCAGTATTCGTTATTCTGTGCTCTTGAATTACATGGAGTAGTGGTTAAGCATTGGACTGCTAATTGCAAGGTTAGCGGTTGGAAACCACCAGCCGTTTTGTGGGAGAGATATGAGGTTTTCGACTCCTGTTAAAAGTTTTGGAAACTCACAGAGGCAGTTCTACACTGGGCTATAGGTTCACTATGAGACAGAACTGACTCAATGGCAGTGAGTTTGGTTTTGAGTTTCACTGAATTATATGCCATTTTATTTATATGAAGGGTCTTTAAAAAGATTGTGTAAAACCACAATTCTTTAAATTTTTCCTATGTCAACTAAAGCAGAGAATACTAGAATGATTCTAGTATCAATAAAACTTGTGTTGTATTGATTTGACAAGGCATTCAATTGTGTAGATCATAGAATACCGTGTATAACTTTGAGGAAAATGGGAATTCCCGAACACTTCATTGTGCTCACTAGGAATGTATACATGCATCAAGAGGCAGTTGTGTGAATTGAACACGGGACTACTGTATGGTTTAAAATCATAAAAGGTGTACGTCACGATAATTATTCAAGCTATATGTTGAAAAAATAGAGAAACTGCTTATATGAAGAAGAATGTGGCATCAAGTTTGGAAAAAAGGGTTATTAACAACCTGCAATATGCAGATGACACACCTTGCTTGCTGAAAATGAGAACTTGGCGAACTTGTTGATCAAGATCAAGCATTGTAGCTTTCAGTATGGATTATGATTCAATGTCAAGAAAGATCCAAACCCTTATAGCTAGACCAACAGATAGCATCACTAAAAATGGCAAAAGATTGTAGCTGTTAAGGATTTGTCCTTCCTGGATCTGCAATCAGTGATCATGGAAGCAGCCGTGAGCAGATCAAGACCCATTGTATTGGGCAAATCTGCTGCACAAGACCTCTTTAGATTATTGAAAAGCAAGGATGTTACTGGGAGGACTCTGGTCATCCTGACCTCAAATGTGGTATTTTCAGTTGCTTCGTATGCAGGGGAGAGTTGGAAATTGATTAAGGAAGATCGAAGAGAAACTGGCACGTTGGAATTGTGCTGCCAAAGAATATTGAAAGTAACGTGTACTGATTCAGGGACAAACAGACCCGTCTCAGAAGAAGCATGGGAAGCGTGCCTTTGGAAGCAAGGCTAGCCAGATTCCGTCTTAGATCACTTGAAGCTGTCAGGAGAGAGCAGTCCCTGGAGAAGGGCATCCAGCTTGGTGAAGGGGAGCGGCCGGGAATCGAGAAATAACCTGGAGGTGAAGAAACGACACAGTGGCTGCAGCAATGGGGGTGGCACAGCTCTGGGTAGAGTTCTGTCCTGTGCATAAGGTGGTTCTGTTTGAAACGGACTTGGTGGCAGCTCACCACAGCAACAGTTTATTACATGTGTAAGGTTTGCCGGGAGAGGGATTTTTACTGGATTAACCATGCATGGTAGTCTCTGTTACAACAGTGTTTGGTTTATAATAAATGCTGACTCAACATGGATTTGGTAAATGAATTATTGAAATGCCAGTGTTTTATTGTAAATTAACTTTCCTCCCTATTATTTTTTACTACTTTTAAAATTTGAATACATTGTCCATTAATTTTAATCAACAAAATCCATTTAAAAAATCTTTTTTTAAGTCCCAATATAGAAAATGAATGAAAGTAGTCCTTATGTGTTTAATGTGGAGAGGAGGGGAGGTTGAACTGCCCTTACTCTACCCATCGTCAGCAGATGAATATTACAATACTATATGTTTAATGTTTTCAAAAACATTTTCTCTAGTCCACTCGAGTATTTACAGGTTAATAGAAAAAAACAAAACACAAAACCCCCAAATCCTCTGGGCATTACCAAAAATCATAGTGAAAAAAATCTTTACAAAATAATTTAGAAAGGTTTCCCCCAAAAATTAGATCATGACATTTAATTCACAAGAGAAGCATTCCTAAATCTTACTGTGAAAAATATAAGCCATTTTGGACAGCAAATGTTATCAATTTCTGAATAATACAAGCTTGAACTTAACTATTTTTGTTTAATAATTTAAAAATATTTCTGTGCTTCTTATAACCATACAGAATATTTAGATGATTTATTTATTACAGTAACATAACTGTCAATGTTGCAATAACATTTTTCACCAAGAAAGAGTTTTTTATCCTGATCAACCCTATAGCTCTTGGTAAACACTCAAATTTGGATGCAGAAAGTTCACATGAAACCCACTTTGTAATTGATGAGACATATAAACTGCAAACATAACTTACTTCCACAAGATTTTAGAAGATTTCTGCACAAGTTTAATTAAAACCACTCTTTTCTTCTGATACTTTATTAAAGTGTAGTTATTTTGATGACTTGTTACGAAGACTACTTTTTTTAGAAAAATGTAAACTCTCAAAGACAGATGACTGACAAATTTCTAGATTCTTTATTGCCTCGGTATCTCAATTGTCTGTCGTCTATTTTAAAATGTAGATGAATAGGCTATCAAGGGAAAAAGTTGGTGCAATGATTCTAGATTTAATTTCCCACACTGCCACTAACTCACTGTTTAATCTTGGGCAAAAATCTCTATGGACCTTAGTTTCTTAATCTAATAAATGGGGATCTTACTCTATGTCATATTAATTTTTGTCCAGATTATTGACAGACAGGTATGAAGCTATTTGTATCAAAATGACTTTTTGGTGAATGTACATTAAATACCTATATAGATTTGTGAATACTTCAGTTAAATCAGATTAGTGTGTTTTCTTGTGTATTAATAGAAATAAATATTTTTACAGTGAAAATCCACTGATAGGACACATAGTTGATGTTCTATTAATATTAAAGTCACTTGTTGATTTGGGAGAGTTTTTTTCTCATGGCAATGGAGAAAACTAGACAGTGGTATTAACTGCTATTGGTATGAAGAATTATTTTGCTGAAAGGATAAATACATTCTCTACAACTTGAAAATTTATTTAATATCACGGTATAACCAAATCATATTTTACACTTTGGAAGTAAAATTTTCAGTTTAAGTCAGTGTTTGGCATGCACACCTTCAGGTCACGGTGAGATGGAAATTGACGCAGTTGGCAGTGAGACAGTTGCGAGCTGTGTGGTGGGGAAGTTCTATTGACAGATAATGCAGTGACTCCAAACTTTGGAAGAGATAGAACTTTGGGGAGGATAGTGGCAAAAATCCCTTAGGGTTTAGCATGCATTGGTAAGCTGCTTAACTAAGCTGTATACCAAGTTTATAGAGAAGATTTTAAGGGAATTCATATAAGACTGGATTTAAATGACATATATTTTGTTAAATTTCACATTTGTGCTGCAGCGTGCATTATGTGCAATTCGCTTTGAGATTTTTTTTCCTCAAGGAAGTTATAACTACTAAGACACTTTGCTGCCAAGTCACACAACTCTCCTATCTTCTTGTCTAGAATATTTTATTACCTTGCTTGAAGGAAGCGATTTTCAATTAGAAAATTATTCTAATGCACTGCACTATCTTTTCCCATGAATTATATGTCCTGTACAAATGAGATTAAATAAAAACCCCCCAAACAAAACCTGTCAGATTAAATTGAGACTGTGATTATAGATAGCCCCATGTATTCTTGACTAGACCTGTGTTCTATATGGACGCCGTTGTTAATTATAAAAACCAAGCCAAACTCACTGGTGTAGAATTATTTCTGACTCATAGAGACTTATAGGACAGGCTAGAACTCTCCTTCTGGGTTTCTGAGACTAAACCTTTACTAGCGTCGAAAGTCTCATCTTTCTCCCTCAGAGCACTTAGTGGTTTCAAACTGCTGACCTTGCACCTAGAAGCCCAATACATAATCACTATACCACCAGTTTGTTGTTTAGTAAGTCATTATTATAAAGTATTTTAAGAAAGTCCTATTCACATATTTTCATTCTTTTACATTATGGTTAATGTTATATACTCTGTTTCACTTGGTTTAAAATCAGAGGAATAATTCTATTATTTTATTTTTAAGTGATTTCTGGCTTTTGAAATGATCATCCTTTTTGAAAGCAGACTGCTGTAACACTTTTTACCTTTTAAATTTCTCACAAGGATATTAACACATATCTATACAAATGATGCATCACCCGCGGCTGAAACTCACTGAAAACTTGCTCTATATAAAGTGCCTTAGTGTCCTAGCATTGCCATTAGGACCTAGCCGACATCTTATTAACATAACAAAAGACAATCCTCTTTTGGAGCTGAGTCACATTCACAAATTCCATGAGATCGGACTGCAACATGGATTGTGGGGTGATACAATTTGCTCTCGAATATGAAGTAGTTACTAAGCATTTTGCATCCACTATCTCATCTAATCCTGACATTGATATTATCCACATTTAACGTATGAGAACTATGCCTTTACAAGATTAAGCCACGTAAGGTCATGCTCAAAGAAAACTCATAAGGGTTGAAACCAAATTGGGATGCTCCAGAACCTTCAGTCCATCCTTATACAGACAGAAGTCAAATTTTTAAGCGAACGATTGGTAGTCAGTTGTCTCAAACGCTACCTACTTTTACATTTAGGTTCTAATAGTAATTACAGTTGCTACACAGCAATCTCACATACAATTTTAATGATTACAAGGCTTATTGAAGAAGTTAAAAAAGTTATAACACAAGTGATGTACTTTTCTCATCGTGACGTGTTGGAAATTTTTTTCAGGACTGCTAATAATGTGCAAAGGTCATGCCACTCCCCTGTAAGCCTCAGCTCAAGGTCTGTGGGTCAGCAAGCCCAGCTCCCTGAATTGAGTGTCCCAGGCACCTCACTCTAGTAAGCCTCAGCACAAAGGCACTTGGCTCTACTTTTGTGGTGATGAAAGGCCTGCTTCTCCAATTAAGTGGCCAGAGGCACTCCACTCCCCAAGGCAGTCTGTCATACAAAAGCATTCAGCTTTACTTTCTCTGAGGGCTGCCCATCCATCACTCTGTTTCACATTGTGGCTCCTGGTTCTCCTTGTGCTCTTCTGAAGTAACAACTATCTTCTGGAACCACGAGGTTCAGTGCACAGGGGTGTTGGGGTCTACAGGATTCACTCTGTTCCGGACTCTTGTGGACAACCGCATCCCTCCTCAGAAGCTTTTTTATCCTACCTGGATGGTATTCCAATAAATCCTACTCACGATTACTCACAGATGAATTCTATCAGTCCCTTCTTCCACCTTCTGCCCCAGACCCAGGCAGGAAAAAAGCAGTTAGGTCAGAGTTATGGACTTGGGCCCTAAAAGCCACATTCAACAGTTCAGTGCTCCTGCAGACCGTTTGAACATGTGACAAGAATGATCGAGTTCACACTAATAACAGTTTTTAAAATTGTTTTACAAAACATTGAAGAACATTATTAATAAGAAATCTTGAACCTTAAGTGCAGCGTCACTGAAAAAAACACAAATTGTAAAACTACATGCGTCATTACCTATTCTACCTTTTAATAAACCATGGGACTTAAAAGGTCTCCTCAATTTTAGTTAAAAGAGTAGGAATAGGTCAGTGAAAATGAACTGGATATTTACAAAGGGCACTGGAATGATGGAAGATGAGGATGCTAGCCTATTCAGAGGTGAAAAATGAGCTTATCGTTGATATTATTGGCCAGAGATGGGGAACATCTTTTTCTATAATCCAAAGATTCCTTCACCTTCCGATGGGTAAAGTCACTGGTATTGGGTTTGAATAAAGGTCAAACTGATTACATTTATCTTTTTGACTGAGTTGTTTTATACCTACTGCTTTTTAAAATTTCTCTGTTTACTGATCATTTCATTTCAATTATTGCAAACTTTTACTTCTTATGAAATAGTCCCACTGACTTCCTCTCAGTAGAACATGCAGTTTCCACCACTACTTCCTATGCTAGAAGGCAGTTGATTCATGTTGGAGAGCTGACCTGACTTGATAAGGGTGTAGGTGTCGGGTAACTCTGTTTGTCCTTGGAGAGGAGAGGCTGTGTTATAAGATGATGGTCTCTTCCTCAGCCATCATCCTGTGCTTTGCCTAACCCTATGATTTAGTCACTTACCACATCATCATTAGGTGGTATAGGCATAAGATGACCTATTCAGATTAATTAAAATCAGTAAAAAAAACCAAAACTGGTGCCTTTGTTGTTTGAGACCTGGTCTCCTCTGCCCTTCACGATCACCTATGTTGGTGTGCTGCATCCATGTGGGCTTTGTTGCTTCTGGGCTAGATGGCCGCTTGTTTGCTTTCAAGCCTTTAAGTCCCCAGACTCTGTATTTCTCAGTAGCCGGGCACCATCAGCCTTCTTCACCACATTTGCTTATGCACACTTTCATCTTCAGCGATTATGTGAGGAAGGTGATCACACAATGATTGTTTTTGTTCCTTGGTGTCTGCTACATGGTCCATTCAACACCTTTTATTTGCTTAGGCTGTGTGCTTGGTGGTGAGAATCACATCACCGTGAAAGAGGGGGAGTGCGTGATAGGGACCCAGTGCCCGTCTGTAGACAGCTGGACATCCCTTCCAGAGGGGTAGGGGGAGGAGATGAGTCACTCAGGGTTCAGTATAGCAACAATAAAACTCAAAACCTTCCTCTAGTTCCTGAACGCTTCCTCCCCTCCCAATTATCACGACCCCAATTCTACCTTGTGGACCTTTTTATACCAGAGGATGTACAGCGGTGCAATAGGGATCTGGAAACACAGGGAATCTAGGACAGACGAACCCCTCAACACCCGCGGTAGGCGTGGCGACACTAGGATGGAAGGGACTGTAGAAAGGGAGAACCGATCTCGGAGATCTATGTGTAACCTCCTCTCTGGGAGATGGGCAATGGGGATGTGGGTGAGGGGAGATGCCGGGGAGTGTAAGATAAGATATAATAATTATTTATAAACTATCAAGGGACCAAGGGGAAGGGGGGAGTGGGGAGGGGGGGAGGGGGAAATAAAGGGAAGCCAAGCTGATTCCAGGAACCCATGTGGGAGATGAATTATGAGAATGATGAGTGCAACGAATGTATAAGGGTGCTTTGCCCAATTGATGTCTGTACAGATTGTGAAAAGAGCTTTATGAGCCCCAATAAAAAGATTTATTAATTAAAAAAAACAAAAACAAAAAACTGGTGCCTATGCTGGTGGAAGAATGCCTGGGTGCCACAAACAGGTACGCACTTGACTACTAATCAAAAGGCGAAAGAATTGAGTCCACCCAGTGAGAGGCCTGATGATCTGCTTCCAAAATATCAGACATCAGAAGTCTATGGATGTGGGCAACACATGTACAAATGTGCTTGAAACAATGGATGGATGGATTGTGATAAATGATTTATTTAAAAAATGTCCTATGGAAGATACTTGGATAGATACGCAGGCTGAACCGTTGTAGGGGGGAGAAGGAAGTGTACCAACAAATTGTTAGGTTTGGCAGCATATTTCTGAATGTGCTTTCACCTTTGCAGAAAATATACCATATAAACTCCAGTAGAAAGCCCCCCAGTTTTTTTTTGTGGTAAAATTAAGTGCCTCGGCTTATACTCAGGTCTATACTCTATCCATTAATGTTGAATATGCAGGGGGCAAACTTAGGAAACTTTCTTAGACATAAGCAGGCAAACACCTGAGGGAGCGAGTCACTGGGTGTAGGGATTCAGGGTACCAAGGTCTCTGGGAATACCTATCTCAATTTGAAGAACATCATTCCCGAAGACACTGTTCTCTTTAAAAACAAAAATCATTTTATTAGGAGCTCATACAATTCTTATCACCATCCATCCATCCATCCATCCATCCATCCATCCATCCATCCATCCATCCATCCATCCATTGTGTCAAGCACATTTGTACATTTGTTGCCATCATCATTCTCAAAACATTTTTCTTTCTACTTGAGCCCTTGGTATCAGCTTCTCATTTTCCTCCTCCACCCCCTCCCTCCCTCCCTCATGAACCCTTGATAATTTAAAAATTATTATTATTATTATTTTCATGTCTTACACTGACCAATGTCTCCCTTTACCCACTTTTCTGTTGTCCATCCCCCTGGGAGGGGGTTCTATGTAGATCATTGTAATCAGTTCCCTCTTTCTCCCCCCACTTTCACCCTACCCTCCTGGTATGGCTACTCTCATTATTGGTCATAAGGGGTGTTTCCAGCTCCTATGTGTACCCATGTACATGCTCTAGTCTATACAGATTTGTAAGGTAGAATTGGGGTCATGATAGTTGTGGGGAGGAAGCATTGAAGAACTAGAGGAAAGTTGTATGTTTCATCGGTGTTATACCACACCCTGACTGGCTCGAAAGACACTTCTACATTCGGTTTTTCTGAATAGTGACTAGAGTCCTAAAAACTCATGAGTAGACACCTAAGATTCAACTATTACTATTGATCTCTTCTTATCTGGAGGAAATAAATTAGTGTAATCAAAAGTCTTAAGGAAACCATGAACCTTGCAAATATTAGTTTCCAAACTTGAGGCCAGAAGAATGAGATGATGCCCAACCACCATTGCCCAGTTTTCTAAAGGATCACATTAGGGTCCTAGGTAGAGTGGAAGAAAGTGTAGAATGAAACTTGAATGAAAAAAATCAGGTGAGACCCTCAAGACCAGAGTTTCTCAACCACTGCTACTTCATCACTGTAATTTTGCTACTGGCATGAATTGGGTGACCCTGTTAAAAGGTCCTTTGATCCCCCAAAGGGGTTGTGGCCCACAGGTTGAGAACACCTGGTTTAGATGTTGTGAAAACAGAAAGGAGGAGGAATCTTTTCTTTAAGAGATGATGTTTAAGCTGAATCTTGAATAATTTAAATGATGTAAAAATTGGAAGGACAGTTAGACAAGATGACATAGCAACCTGAATTATCTATTACCCAACATTCATTCATTCAACAAACCTTCGCTTCATTTGCTATGTATCAAGCATCCTTCTAAGTGTGTCCCTACATTATTTCATTTTCAAAGAAATTCTATCAAGCAAGTCCGAATATTTTTCCCGTAAGAAATAGGCTGAGAGATTACAATATGCCTACTATCTTTGACCTTTAGTTCCAAGTTGAATTCACTCTAAATATTCATACTAGACTTCAAGGAAAAATGAATTCTATGTAGGGCTTAGAGTAGAATCCCGGGGAACTACATGGAATACTGGAGTAGGGTGAGTCAGACCCCGGAACAAGAGAAACTGAACCCGAAGACTAACCAAAATTTGAAAGTTTGCTTTGCTAACCAACCTGAGGCTGTTTCATCTCAAGTTAACCCTAACTATTTAACAATAGAGCTATACTTCATTGTGTTTTCAATGTTAGTTTAGTTTAGAAATATATCACGAAGCTTTTCTTCGGAAGTGTCTCTGGGTGTATTTGGACCATGAACCATTTGGCTGAAGGCCTAACATGTTACCTGTTAAGACTTTAATCTGAAGATGAGTCAGATAGGCAGAATGAAATAGGAGGGGAACCTAAATACATATCCTGCAAGAGCATGGAGAGCTTGGGGGATGGAGTGGAAAGGTGGGGTTCTCGGGAGATGACTTTAGTAGGTATTTCTCATGTGGACTACTCTGAGAAGAAAGCATAATTTGAAGATATCAAGTTGACTCAGACACTCAAGTATATTTTCTTTAGAGCTAGGCAATGTACACAAAAGTATGTCTGTGTACTTCTATAATGTCAGTACTCAACTTTGGTTTCCTTGTTAGGAGCTGGACTGCCTAAATTAAAAGGCGTATCCATAGCAATGAAGGGTTGAGGAAAGGGTCTGGTGACCATGCCTGACTCCCCAAAGGGGAAAAAGAAGCTGACTTCACATCCACACAAAGTTGATTTCTGGTGGGTGGAAGTCAGACATGCTTCCACCTTCCAAATGTGTTGACCCTGCTCTGACACCTGTCTCACCTCCCAGTCTCTTTTCCCAAGATACTCTACTCTCTGCCGTGATAGTGTGCACCCTGTCTGTGCTTGACAGAATTCAATAAAATACCCGTGGTTGTGGGATTTATTGGGGAAACCAAAAGGTTACATGTCAGGGTCAGAAATATTAAGGTTTGTCTGCAATATTTTTTTTTCTTAGCCATGCCCCATAGTTGTAAGTCTCTCTCTGGCCCTCAACTTTTCTGTCTTGTGGCCTGTTGGTCTCTGCTCTGGTCTCAGGACAGCATTGCAAAGCTCCTGGAGTACTGATATATCCCACAGGGTACCCCACTCTGCAAACCAGCCACTTGCCCAAAGAGATGTAGCTTTATTCATTCTTGGGCCGGCAGGAGGCCTACTGCTCTGTCTCATGCAGTGCCACTAAGGCTTCTCCATGCAGAAGCCTCAGATACATTTTGCTCCTCTGCCACGGGGCTCAAAAGATTCTTTCTTCCTGCTTCTGATGTGACTCACCTTATACTCAGGCAGATGACAAAACTGACTGATTCCCTCCTCAGAGCCCTTCATACTTTCCTGGAATGTTTCCACCTGGTCATTTGGTGCTTGTTACAATGACTACGGATAGAAGATTAATAGCAATTAATTTCCCTTCACTCCAAGGTACCACTGGTACCTACTAACAAAGCACATAGACCAGAGTCCAGTGTATAGTCAGTTTTCAGATAAAAATATATATATAATTAGCTATGATAAGTTATGAATACTTCAGGAGATTTCAACAAAAGAAAACAAACAAACCGCATAACCATAATGAAATGATTTATTATTAAATCCTCACTGTGTTTAAAGCATATACCAAGACCTTTCAGGAGTCATTTTATTCCGTCCTTTACATGTTAGTTTTAAAAATAATTATTTACAAAAAATGTAAAACTGAGACCAAGAGAGCAATATATGTGTGTGGTAGAGCACCCGCTGAGAACAGCACAAGGGTACTAGTCCGTGTTAGTGGCCTTTTGGATAAGATGATGTTTAATATTTCCTTTGTTGAATTTTAGAAATTGTATTCTGCTTGCTTGTTTATATTCATTTAAAGTGATCTCTCAAGAGATTACCACTAGAGTTTCTGTGTTAGAAATGTCTCCAATGGTTCCCAACTGTGATTTGAGTTAATTCTTCAGTAGTGAGTTTGGTCTCTAATATTGGGCTAATCTGTAATTACACTTTTCCCCAAAGTCATCCCTTATTCAGGCAGCTTTGGTTGAAGGCTTCTGTTATTTCTCGCTTTCTCTATCCAAAGTCTTCTCTCACATCTGTTCTCCAAGTGCTTGCGCCTTAGAAGGGAAAATTAAAAACAAGACAAACAAATTCAAAAAGAAAACACTCTACTAATTTGGATGAGGTTTTCTGTAGATTTATTTAAAGCCTGGCCTCTAGGGTCCTTTGTGATGTGTCTGAAAGGTGAGTGTTGGGCCTGGGACAGGAAACAGACCACACTGAGGGTCACAGCTGGAAGCACGCTGGCCGTTTTGCATCAGTTCCTGAGGACAGTGAAATAGATGGCAGTGTCTCTTTAATCCATAGCACTAGTACCTTTGCAGGAATCTTTGCTTTGTGGACCTTAGGAACGGAAACAGCTCTTTCTCTGTCTCATTAACTCCCCTCAATATTCAAACATTTCTTTGCTCACTGGCCCATAAGACTTTTACTTTCCTGTGTAAGAAAAAAAAAAAAAAAGGAAGCAGCAGCAGCTTAAGTAAGTAACTTGGCTGTTTTACTGGAAATCATTCAGGGATGCGGGACTCTGAAGACTTGTGTATAAAATAACGTGTTATATTATTTCAAATACTGCATTTACAGAGTTTACAGGGCTGAGGATTAAAGGAATGTGCCGTGACAAATCGGATTTTGAGCAGGATTGCCTCCTCCAAAAGAGATCAGTTGCATTCAAGTAAAGCTTTTGATTTACGAGAATTAGAACTACCCCGGGCATTGTATAGTGCTCCATGTAATGTCAACAGATTACTGTTTCCCCGGGGAGCTCCCAGTGGAAGTCCAGCAAAGTCCAGCCACACTTCAGTCTGTAATACTGCAGCATTTGAGCAAGGCCAAGATCTTCAGGCTTCCCCTGGTGCACAGGCACATAACTTTGACAGGAAATAGGGGGTTTGCTAGTAGGTATGAATTGTCTTACTAGGAAATGAGTGGGTATCTTTGCTAAGGGTGAAAGTGTTCCCAGAGAAGACATTAAAATATCTACTTCTTATTTTGTCGTATCTTACACCATCTAACATCTCCCTTCACCCACTTCTCTGCTGTCTGTCCCCCAGGGAGGAAGTTATATATAAATTGTAAAAGGCTCATTGGGGAGGGGAGAGTGGGGAGAGAGGAGAAAAATGAGCTGATACCAAGGGCTCAAGTAGAAAGCAAATGTTTTGAGAATGATGATGGCGACATATATACAAATGTACTTGACACATGGATGTATGTATGGATTGTGATAAGAGTTGTATGAGCCCTCCATAAAATTATTAAAAAAGAAAATTAACCTCAACTACATCATTTAATCATATAAAATTATAATTTTTCAACTTAACATTTAGTTGTCACATATATAATTGTTCAGTGGTTACACATTTTAAAAAATATTGTAAATAGAATTTTTCCACCTTGAAAAAACATCTACGGGGAACTGTAAAAACAACCTTTCCTATCTTTGAGAAAACATTGAAGCTTTCTCCTTTTATTGTCCCTTTATAATATATAGAGTGATTACCTTCTTTTTAACCACTGGAATTTGGATGTTTTCCTAAATGATTGTCATTGGATTTCAAGTGGGCTTCGACTCAAGAGGTCGTTGTGCGAACAGAGCAGGGCTACTGCGTGGTGTCAGGAAAGGTGTGCATCAAGGTTGTGTCTTCGCACCATACTTGATCAGTCATTATGTTCAGCAAATAATCAAAGAAGCTGGATCATATGATGGATTCAACACTTAAGAGATCAAACGACGTGTCGCATTAGGTAAATCTTCTGCGTAAGACATCTTTTTAGAGTACTGAAGAGAAATGATGTTACTTTGAGGACTCGGGTTTGCCTGATCCAAGCCATGGTATTCTCCATTGCATGACAGTATGTGAAAGTCAGACATTGAATATGAAAGACCATAGAGGAAAAGATGCACTTGGATTGTGGTGCTGGAGAAGAATATTGAGAGTACCATGGACTACTAAATGGACAACCGATCTGTGTTGGAAGAAGTAAGGCCAGAGAGTTCATTTGAGGCAAGGATGGCAAGACTGCATCTTACGTACACTGGACATGTTGTCAGGAGAGACCAGTGTTGGAGAAGTACATCATGTTCGGCAGAGTGGAGGGGTGCTGTATACAAGGAAGGCCCTCAGTGGGATGGAGTGACACAGTGGCTGCATCAATGGGCTCAGGCATAGGAGTAATTGTTAGGATTAATCAGAATTGTGCAGTGTCTCGTTCTCTTGTTCAGATGGTCACTATGGGTTGGAGCCAACTACTCCATGGCACCTAAAAACAATAGCATGAACTCTCAAAAGAACAAATGGACCTGTCTTGGGAAAGATCAAGTCAGAATGCCTCTTGGCAGCAAGGATGATGAGACTTCACCTCATGTATTTTGGTCACGTCATGAGACACCATTTCCTGGAGAAAAGTATCATTCTTAACAAAGTAGGGTACAGCAAATATCAGGATACCCTTTGACAAGATGTCTTGCCACAATGGCTATATTGATAGGCTCAAATATGGAAAAAATGTGGAGAGAATGGCACTGTGCTGACAGTGGGTCATTTTGTTGTACATTTGGTCTCTATGAGTCACAACTGGCTTGATGGTACTTAAAAAGAACAACTTATTGAAGGTTGTATTTTGTTTTCTTGTTGGTGCACTGTTTTCGTTTTCTTCACCTTCAACCTGAACTTCCATATCAGCAATTGATGGTCTGTTCCACAGTCAAATCCTAGCCTTGTTTCGGCTGAAGCTATGAAGCTTCTCCATTGTCTTTCCCAGAGATATAATCTGTTTGATTCTTCTCTATTCCATTTGGTGAAGTCCATGTGTAGAATCACCATTTATGTTGTTGAAAAAAGTATGTTCAATGAAGAAGTCTTTGGTCTTGCAAAACTCTATCACGTAATCTCTACCTTTCTTTCACCCAGGTCATATTTTCCAACAATTGGTTTTTCCTTTGTTTTCCACTTTCATATCCCAACCATCAGTCATTATCAAATCATCTTTTTGTCAGTTTGATCTATTTCAGCCTGAAGAAATTGGTAGATTTCTTTGGTTATTTCATTGCTAGCATTAGTAGTTAGTGTGCAGATCTTAATATGGTTGTATTGCCTGGATTTCCTGTGTGTGGATAGATATCATCCTGTCGCAGAAGCACGTAAGCCAGCATAGTGCAATAAACTGACATAGAGCCTTCAGTACTGCTTTTCCTTTCAGGTCTTGAGACATGCTGAGCAGATCCTTCCATTTTGGTGTGCTAACTCTAAATCTTTTCATGTTTCATAATAATGCTTTACTTTGAGACTTTCTCTTCAGCACTTTTATGCCGTAATTGCTTTCATTAGTTTGGGTTTTCTAAATTCAAGAGCTGTTTCAGAATCCCTTCTGATACCCATTTTGGTCTTTCATTTTTTTCTTGTATTTTTAAGTACCTTTTGCTTTCTTCATGTGTGATGTCCTTAATTTGACCCCACAATTCCTCTTCAGTCATTACTTTTTCACATGCCAAATCTGCTTCTGAGATGGTGTGTCTAAATTCAGGTAGGGTATAATATTTTAATTCTAATTGACTTTTAAAAATTTGCTTCCATGTCATCCTGAACTTGCTTATGAGCAGATAATGGTCTGTTTCACTTAAGCTTGGCCTTATTGTGGTCAGTGATAGAGTTCCATACTCTTTTCTCACAGATGTAGTCCATTTGATCTCAATGGATTTTGTCTGATTGGGTTCATATGTACAGTCATTTTTTTACATTGTTGGAAAAGGCAAGTATGTGAATTCAAAACTGTCATTCAAATTTCCACCTTCATATCTATTGCCAGGTAATGGGTTGTTTTTTTCTTTTTGCAACTACTTACCCTTCCTATTAATTTATAATTTATAAATACCAGTAATTATCAAAGCAATTGTTTGTGTTTTTAATCCAATTTAAACTGGAGAAGTTGGGAGATTTCTTCAATATCTTCATTAGTGAGTTTAATAGTGGTACATAAATTTGAATACAGTTGTATTAACCTGACTTATACTCATATAGATATTGCTCTATCACGACAATTCAAATTGATACTTCAAATTGATCTTGAAATATATTTTGGTGAGGAATGGAAGAACGTGGGGCTGATATTCTCGTATGTTTCAGTCCAGGCATAAGAAACAGTGTGACTTCAGTTCAAAGTGACCACTCCAGTCTTTCTCAGTGTCCTCAGGCTCACGATATAGAACTTTCTGTGGCTCGTTTTCTTTTTCACAACCCAATTTCCATAAATTTAGACTTTATTTTTTCTACTTTCCCATTACAAGTGGGATGTTTGCAACTGTTTCCCCTCATCTTGAGTTGGGACCTGTGATAGCGTGGCTAGGTCAGGATTCTCGTAGATTGTTGAGGCCTCCCACATGTGGTCTAGGGTTAGATGTGGTCTCACATATCCAGTCAAACAGCCAAGCAGTTTTGGGAGGAACCATTGTGGGCAGAAGGCGGCTCTATACCCAAGCCACAGCCAGTGACGTTTCCTTCTGGTGTGGCCTACTTAATATGTAAGTTGACACTGTGGCAAAGCTAGCTTGCGCCTTATTAATTTGTATCCTCCATCTGTCTCACCAACCTCTGGTTCTTTGGACTTGAGCCCAAAGCTTGGGAATGACCTGCTGAACCTTAGAGCCACTAGAATCTGCCTTCAGTCCTGTGGAACTTGGATTCATCCACATCTGGATCCAACAGCCATGATTTTTGTGTGCTGTTTTCCTGCTGCTTGGTTCATCAGCCCCAGCAGAATAGAGTCCAGCTTAACATCTGGCCTGAGAAATTGAAAAAGATTCATTTTACTGGCTTCTATAAGTATGTGAGGCATTTTCTTGATATACATTTATGTGTGTGGTAACAATTTCTTTTAGAAGAATTCTTTGGAGATTAATGATGTCCCCAATTTCCAAGATGGCCATCTTCCATGATGCTATTCGGCTCCATTCTCTCCTGTTCTTCCCTTGGGTGTATTCCCTTGTGTTCGTGGGTTTTGAAAATCACTATAACGCCCCACAAATGCACACCATTTTGTGGAACTGTCTCACACTGTGAAAGGTAGTGCTCAGTCCCAAAGTCAAAGGTCGGGCAGGTCTAATCCAAGTGCAGGATCCAGAGCAGAAGCCAAACATTTCCAAAAGTCACAGCAGGTCTTCTTGTATCTGCCATGACTGAGTCAGAAGGTAGAGGTCTTGCTTTCTAGGTAGGGTTATGTATGTTAGAACCAGCATTTTATGCTCTTCCAAAAATAGTGCCTTAAGTCACACCCCCTACCAAGGTAACAGTCAAAGATGATCCCAAAGAAACAAAGGGTGTGGCCTTTTTCACAACTTCTCCTAAAGGTCTTAAAGATACTCCCAAAGAAATGAAGATCCTAGGACACATCCGTTACTGAAATGGGGTCTTAAAGATAACCCCAAGGAACCAAAGGGTGTGGCCACACCCTAAGGTTAGATCTGAATACCAACCCCCTTCTGTCCATAAACATGATAGAGAATTCTCGCTGTAATAGGCCCATAGACGCAGATATATAAAGGTGAGAATCATAATGTATCATGCAAGGAACCATGGCTAAAAAGGCCATATTAATGGACTATAACTCATTGTGTGTGTGTGTGTGTGTGTGTGTCCACACACACTGGTTTTTACGTTCTATAGACCCAGCCTGACACAGTCACCACCAAGTAATGAAGGTCCTGAGACCTTTGTTCTAGTCACACCTTTGTATTTTGAGGAAGCAGCTCTTCATCAATAATATTTAGAGTAGCATGAACTATATCTGACAATGTTCTACCGCTATTCATAAGACTTTCATGGTTAATAGTTAAGAAGTAGATTACATTTTATATCTGCCTTGTCGGTCTGTTCTTGAGTCTATTTGTAAACTCAGTTGAACTCTGATCCTCATGGGTGACCCTGTGGCAATAGGAAACACTAGTCACCTATCTTCTGTTTTCACTTCAACATGGAATTCACCAGGGTAAGGCAAACTGACAGATGAGGCATGGTTGCAAGTTAGCAATTTAAAATATGTTGTCTATTACAGGTGATGACATCATTCTGTTTTACTTCTATTGAAAAATTAGCGAAACAATTAGAATTGACCACACTCTCTCACCACTAAGAGCAGAGATTGTGGTTAAATGTAGGATTAATTTTTTTTAATTAAAGATCATTTTATCATTATGAAATATAACATCAGAGTCTAGGATGATACTTTATTTTTGACTGATGTGCTAAAATAGTAGATACAATGATACCAAACAAGAGTAGATGTGCTATTGCTGCTATAGAATTTATAGAAGATGAATGGAAAACTCGTGATATGACTCTTGCACAACTAAGCACAATCAGACACTTGAAATGGCAGGCGAATTGACTGCCAACATAGTTTCCATTAGAGAACTCTTGCCACAGGATGAGTTCCTAGTCCGTTTCATTGGATTGATAGATGGTCTATTCATTTTCAAAAGTTAATTAGGAAGAGTTCCCATGAGAGAATGTGGAGAGGTTTCAATGTGTTTCGTGCATCTGAACATTCTAGAATACTCATAGACAACACATGTGACTTTCACGTGAGGTGTGCTGCCTGTGTGAGAACTCTGGAGGTGATAACAAGGTGGCAATTGCTTTGCAAAATATAATCACCTGGTTATGGATTTTGATTGACCCGTAATTCCAGAGTTTTCTGGGGTCAAGGGAAGGGAAGCATTTCCTTTAGTCTACATATCCCCCAAACATGATCGACTAGTTTGTAATTACCTGAGGTTTAGTTCAGTGGTCACGCTCAGAGAACGGAGACTGGAGGTATATCACCAATGAGCAAAATTTAAAAAAAAATTTTCAAATGATCAAAAGAAAGAGAAATCAATCTGTCTCTTCAGGGAACACTCACTGAATCCACAATGTAAAGTAATCCATGAAAGTAAAACATTAACTGTCAACATACATTAAAAGAATTCCATTTTGGAATAATGAGTGAAAGATATAAAATTAAAGTTAAGGATGCTGAACAAAATAGCCTGATATAATGGCATTGTAAGTATGTCCTACTGAGTATGGAAAGGGAGAGAAAGGAACTTTATAAATGAGAAAGTCCATGACAAAAATAAAAAAAATCAACAAGTCAATGAGAACAACTGTATAGAAGGGCTGTTAGAGTAATTTTCAAGGCTAGAATACTAGGAAGCAATGATAGAAAAAATGCACAAACGAGACATTAAACACCACAGAGAACAGAAAGAGAGATTCTAGTCTATGAAACTAATAGATGTGTAATTGGAGTTCCAGAAAAAATCTAGAGAGCAACGGGGCAGAGGGAATTCTTGAGAAGATGCTAGCTGCAAATTTTACACAATAGAAAAAAGATTCCTATCTATACGTTCAAGATGTCCAAAAAAATTCAAGATTTATAATTAGAGCGAGAGACATATCTAGGTATATCCTACTGAAACTGCAGTACACCCAATACAAATGAAGATCTTAGAGGCAGCCAGAAATTAAAGAGTGATAATCTCTGTTAATAATAAAAATGGTACGAGATGAAAGTAGGATGTTATCATTGCTATTCTGAAAGGAAATCTAGTGAATATATACGTTGAGAAGTTACATTTCAAGAGTGTCAGTAAATAAAACACATTTTCCCGACAAACAAATAATTGAGTTTGTCATCCACAAACCTTGTCTAATGAAAATGTCAAAGAATGTTCCAGTAGAGAATATTAATGTCAGTTGGTTTCTGGATCTTTATAACAGGGAACCCTTGCCTTACTGCCATCAGAATGAACATATCACTTTATTTCCCAATACAATGTGAGTGGAAGTGACATAAAATAATTCTGATCAGAAATTTTAAAGCTATTGTCCCAGATAGGGGTTACTTCTACAACCTAGATTCTAAAATAAAGAATGCATTGAATGGGTCTATGGTAACTCTACTATGAACATAGATTTGAGAAAGTAATAAACCTTTATTGTATGCCAGTAGAATTTTGGAATCATTTGTTATTGCAGTATAATTTGGCTTACGTTATTGATACAGATGTCATTCAGACTGGAGGAAAATGATCCCAGATGGAAAGTCTTAAATACAAGATGGAATGACAAAGGGGAAAAAAATAATTCTATCAACTGTGGCATAACATCAATTGTCTTAAAGAACAATAATTATGTAGTATAAAATTTCCAATAAAAGAAGAAAACTGGCAGTTATTTTATATATGTAAATGGGATTATAGCATTTTAAGGTCTTTCATAAACAAATAATTATGAATCTAAAAGATGTGATTTAAAAAGTATTATGAAATAAGGAAAGGCATAAAAAAGAATGAATAATTTTTCAATATGAGAAATAAAAAGCTTATCAGTACAGATATTGTGTGTGGTAGTTAGAATTTATGTCAAATTGCATTTACCATATATACTCAAGTACAAACCAAGCTATTCAGTCCATTTTAATGCAGTTTTTTGGGTAAAATTAGGTGCCTTGGAAAATATTCGGGTTGGCTTGTGCTCGAGTATATATGGTATGTAGTGATTGAAAACAATCTGCCAGTCAGGTCCTAGCCTGATGATGTTTCCTGGGAGGTGTGACATTTTATAAAAGAGAGGATGGACACTGGTACATATAGGAACTGGAAACACAGGGAATCCAGGGTAGATGATACCTTCAGGACCAGTGGTGTGAGTGGCCATACTGGGAACGTGGAGGGTGGGTGGGTTGGAAAGGGGGACCGAGTTACAAGGATCTACATGTGACCTCCTCCCTGAGGGATGAACAACAGAAACGTGGGTGAAGGGAGACATCAGACAGGGCAAGATATGACAAAATAATAATTTATAAATTATCAAGGGTTCATGAGGGAGCGGGGAGTGGGGTAGGAGGGGAAAAATGAGGAGCTGATGCCAGGGGCTTAAGTGGAGAGCAAATGTTTTGAGAATGATGAGGGCAATGAATGTACAAGTGTGCTTTACACAATTGATGTATGCATGGATTTGTGATAAGAATTGTATGAGCCCCTAATAAAACGATTTAAAAAAAGACATTGGGATTCCTCTTTCTGCCCCTCAGTCTTCCTACTGCTGGGGCTCTGTACCTGCCTTAAGGGGTAGCCCATACCCAACCTCGACAACTGTCAAGCCATGCTATATTTCCACTCAGACTGGATTTACATACCCACACCTACCAATCTATAATCTTCCCACGTCCCACTTCAACTTTTTTTGTCATTGGCTGCAGCTATGTGAGTTTGAAGAGGTTTCTTGCTAGCTTCAAACCCAGGCATTTAAGTTGGACTGGGTTGAAATACCTTCCTGATATCAGATTACTTTTTGATATAAAGCTCTTTCCTATACATATATGATTGCCATTGGTTTTGATTCTCTAGAGAATCCAGCCTAACACAAATTCATACCACGGGAATGGGCCTTTAGGGAAATAAATGATGAAGAAGAGTGGAGACTTTCGGACCTCAGCCTCATGGCAATTGGGTGGAATTGGATTTTCCTTCTCCTTCGGATACGCCGAGGAGGTCACATATGGCCACTGTTGTATTCAGTTCATTTTAGGAAAGGCATGGGGATGGAAAATTCTTAGTTGCTCTCTTTGGTGATTCCTGAAATGAAACAAAGGAATGTAACGAATGTTAACTGAAGCTGGGAAAGTATAGCACCATTTGGCTTTATTGAGGTAAAAGCTTTGCTGCTTAGACAGAAAGACCTTTAGCAGGTCAGGTTCTGGACCCTAACACCATGTTGCATATGAATAGAATAGTTTCGACAAGAAAGGATTGAATTAGAATATTTTTTAAAGAATTATGTTTAGGATCTGACTATCCTGGGATTATATTTACTTCCCCTTACTTACAGTTATTGACATAATATGATAGAAATGAATATTTGAAATTAATGACCAGAGAGAGGATTTTTGTTTTGTTTTGTTTGGTGCCAAGGTTGAAGGCTTAGAAAAGGTAACCTCCTCTCAGGGCCTTAAGAGCCAAACTATTTGCGTTTGAAAATTCATGCAACTAGAACTTCAGTTTGGACACTGGAGGAAGAAATAAAAAGTGACTTTTTAAAAAAAATTGAGCAAGTGATTTTCTTGTGACTATACCTAGCTTGGAAAAATCAGTGCCTATCAGCACTCCTCTCTTAGGGCTGACAATTAAAGGGAGCTTGTGGACAGCCAGGGATGCTCGCTAGATGACCTCTTGAGTTCACCTGTGGAGTGGAAGTGGGGGAAACGCCGCAATGGAGAGACAGGTAGAGACCCTATCTTTGGATAGCCAGAAGAGGTCAAATGTGGCCACATGAATCCCGTGGAATGACATAGGGACTAGAGGAGAAATGAGAACTGGCTGCCTGGCTTATGGATTAAGAGTTGTGTGTGCCCTGAGTCTATGATAGGACCTAGCCTGAGGGGGCTGAGGTTGTTGAGAACTTGTGGAGGAGACAGTGGTCTGAAGTGAGGGGCACTTGTGTGGGGAACTCCCTGACTTGATATGGTACCCATTGACCTAGCATGGAAGGGCTAGGACAGAGTGGAGCAGAAGAAGATGTTTGACCATTGCTTGCTGACTTGATGGATGGTCTACTCTAGATTTGACTTTGTTTATGGATGCAAGCACAAGGTTCCAACTGGAGTGAAGATTCTTCACATCAAAGAACACCTTTGTCTTCTCCAGGGCAGGATAGAAAGGATAGTGTAGCAATTAGATATCAGAATGGGGGAAAGTAAAGTCATGAAGTGACTGGCTTACACATTTTGATGGGTGGGAAATGTTAATAAGACTAGGATTAAGGTGTAGGTGTTCACAAACCTGCAATAATTAGGCATAGAATATTTTTGTTTTGTTCATTCATGTAATATATTTAAATAGGGATGGTGCATTTTTGTGTGTATGGTTTAGTTTTACCTTGTTAGGCATAAACATGATTTTATCATTAATTGTGTTTAACTATTATGTATGATTAAAGCATTGCTTCCAGGTGTCAGGTTGACAAGAGGTAGTCTGTGGCAGTTAGTTTTCTGTCTACCTGCACTTGTATAGGGGCAGATTCCACCTGGTCAATCAGGTCAAAACCAGATGGTGCCTACTGAGAAGTGTGATATTTTTATAAGAGAGTTACTGGGGACCCCTCCCCCTGTCTGTATTTTCACCTTCCTGCTTGCCCGGTCTCTATGCCTGCCATTAGGAGCAGCCCCATGTGAGCTGCTTGACCCTGAGAGATGTGAGAACCCTTCCATGTTTCTACTCAGCTTGGATCCACATAATTACACTCATGAGCATCATGATTATCCTGTGATTGTCCTGAATCCCGCTTCATCCTTCTAGGTCATTGACCTGCAGCTACTTGAATCTGAAGAGGGCTCTGGCTAGCATCAGGCCCGTGTCTGGAACTGCAGTAGGCTGGGGAACCTCTTTTGGATTTAAAGCTTTTATATATACATATATATGTGCATTATGTGTATAAAATGTGAATAAAACCTTCGTATTATTTTAGAACATATACACCATATTAGGCTGGATTGTCCATGGGGGACATATGTGTCTGTGTGTGTGTGTGTGTGTGTGTGTGTGTGTGTAGAGAGAGAGAAGTTTTGTTTGAAAATAATATAAAGGTTTTATTAATATTTTATGCACCTACTTTTGACCTTTTATATAAATGGGTACATTCGCAGAAAAATAAACTTGCTGATACTGACCACAGAAACCATTCAGCAGTGGATTTCTGACAAGGTGTCAGACTGGGTAGACATGCTTCCCAGACCGTGTATTGCAGAGAGAGGCGAGACTAACTGAAGAAGTTAGGGATGATGCTTCCGGAGCCCTGAGCTTCAGAAGAAAGGATAGAGAAGTGGTGTGAAGACCAATGAGCAGAAGAAGCTGAACTAAATGGCGCGTCAGAAGACCTAAGGAACAGGTGAATTGTCAGCTGGCAAGACACCACATGGCTACTTTGAACTCATGCCAGTCACGTTCTGACAGAGATAGCAACCTGGTAATCCACTTTGCCCACAGCATGAGTGCACAAATCAGCGGGTGGGGACCAGAAAAATGCATGTTTCCGCTTGTTTCCCAAACCCTTCTGAGGACCACAAACCAGGCCAGCCAATACCACCAGTGCCTGAGAGTCGGTGGTAAGGTGCTGTTCAGTTTGACCTATGAAGGCCTGGTAGAGGTGGGACAAATAAAGGGTCCAGATTCGAAAGCCAAAAATGTTCAAAAGTCATGGCAGGCCTTCTTACTTCTACCGAAGTTCAGTCAGGATCTAGAGGTCTGGCGTTCCAGGTGAGGTAATATGTCTTAGAACTCCTTGGTAGCCCCATTAACTACAAGGACAACAATGGGTGTGGATGGGTTTTCGCCCTGTATTAAGGTGGGTTCTTAAAGATGCCATCAAGGAAACAAAGTAAGAAAAAGAGCAATGAAAAGTTAAAGACATTCTTAGAAACTCGTTTAAAATGAAGAATTTTAAAAGGCTAAGAGTTTTGTTGTAAATTTTTCTCTGTCTAGAGCCTCAAATTAAGAATGGAGTGTGATAATTGAATAAGGTCAAGAAGAAAGTGACTTAATTTGCAGTTATGAAAGCAGTAGGGACAGGCATCTTGTCAGTGAGTGTGTTAATCACGACGATAATCTAGTAGCGATGCTTGGCTGTAAAATTGCTTTCTTTCCAAGTCTTTAATATGTATAACATATAGAAGCCTAGGGAAGCATTAATTTGACTCTATTTATAATCTGAGGTGGCAGGTGGGGGTAAAACATAATATATTAATTTACTACTCTTTGATGGTTCTTTTACATACGTTAAAATATTTCATTGTTAAAACATCTCCATGAAGGAGGTATTAATATGCTTTTACTTGTAATTACAAAATTGAGACTAAAGAAACAAGTGAATTGTTCAAAGCCTAACAGTTATTAAGGTTATGGACAAAGATTTAAATTTAGTTACTTCTGATTCTGAAGTTGGTGTAGCTGCCTCTATGTACGTGTCTCCTACTGTTATGTTCATTTATGAATCATTACTTCTAAATAAATAAAAACAGCATAGCATAGCTCTGCTTTATATTGTCCAGATTCAAAACTTTACATAGAAATCACAACTATAGTTCATTAATCTATTCCTTAGTTCTTAATTCTTTTGTTTCTGCCACAAAAGTGTAAAAGTGAGGTAGTAACTACAAGGGGACTGGGACATAACTTTGATAGCCTTAAGTTTCAATTGTATTTTTTCAATAGTAAGATAATGGGAATCAGGGGGAGTTTAGCATTGGTGAAGATTACAGAATCAGGCACTTATTATTCTTGTAATTCAGATATATCTGGCTTATCTGATTACTCTAGTTTTCTTTTATGCCCTGTACAGAATGAGGCAAGCCAAGACCTCAGTGACTCTCTTGTAAAACAAAAAAGTGTATTTTCCATATTGGGTTCTTGTAAGCAACTGATATCATCTGCAGTAATATACAACTTATGAATTTGAGTTTGAAATTGTTTTCTGGAGAAAATATTGTACCAGAAGTATGGAGTTTTACTATTTTTTTACAGTTTTATTTACATCAGCACTCTGTGATGGGTTTATACATTTTATAAAGTCACTAGGCTGTGAGGTTCTATTTGGTATATATAATTTCAATTGTTATTAAAATTATTTCCTGAGTTTCCTAGATAAATATGTCCCCTTCTGTGACTAATCCTATACATAAACTTCATATTTCCAGATTCCTATAATTTCCTTTGAACAAATATTAGGATGTAACATATTTTATTTCTTTTGAGTCATCTACCAACTGTAAAAGTCTACCAATTGTAACAATCTTTCTTATATATTTTCTTGAATTTATATTTCTCAATCAAGCAAATCAACGTGTATGTTAATTGTTTACCAAATACAGCAGAAAATGGATATTTCATGTTTGGCAGTTGCTGATTATTTGACTAAGAGAACCCTTTGCCACAGAAAATGAAATCAAGAGGAGGAACCCTGCCTGGTATGCCCAATAATCCAATCTCTGGACACACGTCTTTACGAGAAAGTATATTTATTTCAAACTGCTAAGCAAGGAGTTGGGAGAGGGCAGTTCCTGAGATCTTTGTGAATAACTGGGTGTGTTGGACCAGAGAAACAAATCCAGAGACACTCACATGTGTGTATGACAGAGCTTTATATCAAAGGGTAATTGTACACCGAGAAAACATCCTAGCCATTCCAGATCAAGTCCATAAATCGAATATTAGCTCATATGTCTGATACTCGTCCATAAACTTCTCTTCAGACTCACATTGCTACTTGCAGTGATGCCGAGTGCAGGCAGGTCCCAGGCCAGTGGGTGACGACTCTTGTGGATGCGGTGCCAGTGTGTCTCTGCAGGTCTCCATTGGATGGCTCACTCAGATTTCAGCTTAACTGCACATGGCTTGTTCACAGGAAGATGAGGGCAGAGAGGAAGAGAGGGCGTTCCCAGAATCCTCATGAGAAGGTCACTTCATTTGGTTGTGACCTTCTCATGAGGATTCTATCAAGGTGACATGAAATTATGTAACTACCATACTGGGCTTTGGCACTCTTGTGGGCTGGTCAAAATGGGAAGCTGTACGTGGTCAGACATCCTTTTTCTAGAAATCTCTGTGTTATGCATTGAGGTGACAGGGAGGATTGAGACCTTGGGGTGTCATGGTTATGCATTGGCTGCTAAACCACAAGCTCTGAGGTTACCTGCTAGAAAAAGGGTTACCTGCTGTCTGTTCCCATCGAGAGTTATAATCGCAGATACTCATAAGGGGAGTTCTCTGCCCTGTCCTATCAGGTCACTCTGAGTTGCCATTGACTCCATGGCAGGTGAGTTTGAGGATTTCTTTCTTTTTGGGGGGGGGAACATGTGTGTTCTGGTGTTGGCTAAGAATCTTGAAAGTACCATAGACCGCCAAAGAAGAAACAGACCTGTTTTGCATGAAATACAGCCAGAATGCTCCTTAGAGGCAAGGATGGATAGACTTCATCTCACATACTTGGATATGTTTGTGAGAGAGAAGTCCTCTGAGAAAGGCATAAGTCTTGATATAAAGACAGTGAAACAGACTGACACATGGCTGCAGCCAGGGCTCAAACAATTGTGGGGATGGCACAGGACCAGGTGGTGTTTCTGTGGTCCGTATGTTTGCTATGAATCAGAAGTGTCCGGGTGGTCCCTACGAACAACAACAGGGACCATGTGTAGCAGTGGCACACCTTGTGTCCCCCAAATACCAGTCTAACTCTATTGGTGGCGGATTTTATACTGGATGTATACGTTAAGGTCATTTATAAGACATGGCCAGATGAGACTGTAGAGGTGGATAAGTTCCAAGTCTGTGGGTGAGATGTCAGTGTGGTACCGTATATACTCATGTATAAACTGAGTGTTCCAGAACATTTTAAATGCGGTTTTAATGGTAAAATTAGGTGCCTTGGCTGATATTTGGGTCGGCTTATACTCGAGTATATACGGTAGGTACATTATCTGCTGTCAGTTTGGGACTTGAGAGGATTAAGAGTGAAGGGGTGGGACTAGTTTGTCAATCAGGTCATAGCCAATGAGGCCTCTGTGGGCATGGCCTTTTCCTAAGGATTCTGGGAACCCCTGTATTTCTTCCCTGGAGGCAGGAGACACACTTTCTCTCTGCTCACTCCTTTGGAGACTCTCTCTTGGCTCACTCCCTGAGAGACTCTCTGCTGTCAAGGCTGACTTCCTGTGAGACATCCCTGAGGAGAAGCCACATGGACCTACTCTGATGCAGCCCTGGTGCAGGAGAACCCATGTGGAGACCCCTGCCAGCGCTGAGATGCTCACACCACCCCTGGATCCAAAGACTTTCTACCCACTGGCCTGTGATCATCCTGCATTTGGCATCATTGCATGTGTTTTGTGAGTTAGAAGAAGGCTTTATAGCTTGGTTTTGGACATATGGGCTAATATCGAACTTATGGACTTTTTCCGGACAGGGCTGGGATATTTTCTCAATGTTCAATTCCTCTTGTATATAAACCTCTTTCTTATATGCATTTGAGTTTCTATGGCTTTGTCTCTCTAGTCTACCCAGACTAACACAGTCAGGTTGTAGTCTTCTGCTGATTCACACATCTGAAAGCCTACGATCAGCAGGTCAAAGAGCAGACTTTGGTCTGCAGGTGTGGACGAATCCAAGATGGAAAGGTGGATGACTGGGTACTGATTTCTCCCATAATTGTTAGGCATTACAGAAAAGCTCTGGCTCAAAACCAAAGAACTGTTTATTAATGAGCCAAAATCAGGACCCAGATCCAACAAGAACTAAGCAAACTCTCCCACGTGTCTACTTACGTTGGGTACAGGCCAGAGACTTGACATCTCTTCAGAGAGGATTTCTATTTTACTGTCAAAACACACATTCATGACCTGGCAGAGCTGATATAAAACCTTAACTGTCACACTGTGCCTAATGGTGGTTATTGAAAATCTTGAAAGCGATTTCTACAAGTTGAGATTTCTTCATACTAAGTCCCCTTCTACTACAATTCTGAAGGCCTGATCTTGATTCAACTTTAATAAGTGGTGCTTGTGATATATTTCCTGAATAACTAAAATATACCAGAATTTTCTGGATGCATTCCAAGGGGTTTAATTCTTTACTTGTTTGATTACCCATTCTTTAAGCAGCACACATTTAATCAAAGCTAGGTCAAAACCAGAAAACAAGAATTATTTCCAAATATAGAACCTGATCAGGACTCAAGCCACGCCTGTCTGGGGTGAAAGAGATAATGGATATCCTTCTTGGGCTCCAACTCAAAAATGGGTTCCAAGGAGATGTCTATAGTCTAGTCAAGGATAAATCTCCAATGTATCACATGGTGGGATTCAAGTAAACTAACAATTAGTGCACTGCCCTAATGACTTTTAATTATACAAAATCTATTTAATGAAAGATAGTTCATTATTTCATACAGTTAATACTTACATAAGAACAATAAAAGAGGCACACAGAGCTAGGTTGTTATAAAATTTTGAAAGTATTATTGAAAAATATTAAATAGTACCTGACAAATAATTAAATTGTAATTTAAGATATTTTCATATTGCTTCTTTAATAGCGTCCTCATTTGCAATATTCTTCACTTTTATACAACCATCATCAGCTGTGTGATTTATCCTTAACCGTCTTTTCACTGTAGAGATAGGATTCCATTCCGTTAATGGTGGCCAATTAGACAATAGTCGTTTTAATTGATATACTATAAACAGGCAACTTCTGTTTTCTAAACATTATGTTCATCTTCGAAAAGCTACCTGTTTCTGCTGAGCTCACAGCAATTATTGTGACAATATATTTTGCTCTGTGAACCCTTTCAGGAATTGCATAATTCCCTCACAATGTCTCATGGGAATTAGAGGTGTAACATAATGCTGAAATGAAGGACCACGTGTCGCCCTCTGGTTGGTTTGTTTCTCTTTATGCTACATGTTTGCTGAAGTAAGAAACACAAGGGAATAAAAAATGCAGCATTTTATCAAAAGCATAATGAGTTTTATACAATGAATAAACAAATGTTACAAGCATAGTTCTGTCTATTTTTTATAAGTATGGATGGAATGAGCAGAAGGAGAAAATAAATGTGTGATTTCCGCATCGAGTGACAGATTACAAGTTTTTCTCTTCGAGAGACCCCTGATCGCACATGCCATTTAAAAACCAGTTCCACAACTCAACGGCAGCAACAAATGGGGACCGGTCCTCCTGGAGTGGTGTGGACTGGCTGAATGAACTACATCCCTGGCATCACAGTCACGTCTGTTGCAGCACCATGAATCCCTATGAGATTTTAAATGGGTGACTCTTAAGACAAAATGACTTACCCAAATGTGGTAGTTATATCATCTGGTGTCAGTTTGAGACTTGAGAGGATTAAGAGTGAAGGGGTGGAGTCTAGTCTGTCCGTCAATTGGATCATAGCCAATGAGGCCTCTGTGTGGGCATGACCTTCCCCTGAGAATTCTAGGAACTCCTGTGTTTCCTTCTTGGAGGCGGGAGACTTTCTCTCGCTACTCACTCCCTTGGAGATACTCTACTGAGAAGATGCATGGTGATACACCCTGGGAATTGAAGAAGCCAAATGGACCTACCCTGATGCTGCCTTGGGAAATGGAGGAGCTACGTGGAGACCCCGCCAGCGCTGAGATGCTTGCAATGCTACTGGATTCAAAGACTTTCTATCCACTGGCCTGTGATCATCATGCATCCGACATCATTGCATGTGTTTTGTGAGTTTGAAAAGGATTTTATAGATTGGTATTGGGCAATATGGACTAATATCAGACTTATGGACTTGGACTGAACTGAGTTGGGATACTTTCTCAATGTCTAATTACCCTTTATATAAAACTCACTCTTATACACATACGAGTTTCTATGGATTTGTTTTTCTAGTCAACCCAGACTGACACACCAAAAGTCATCTTTATTCAGGCTAGTTTTGGATTCTCAAAACATGTTGTGTTTCAGACTGTAGACTGCCTCATTTTCAGATGGAAAACTCACCTGTTTCTCCTGAACAGAGGGATGACTTACTTTTCACACTATGATTTGGTATGCATGCATTGATCTTGTCCCATGTTCAGAAAAATGGCATCTTGCATGATCAGTAGGGAAGTTTTCATAGGGGATATATCTTTTTTTTTGGCTTTTATTTTATTTTATTTTATTTTTCTTCTTTTACATTTTATTAGGGACTCCAACAACTCTTACCACAATCCATACATATACATACATCAATTGTACAAAGCACACCCATACACTCCCTGTCCCAATCACTCTCAAGGCATTTGCTCTTCACCCAAGCCCCTTGCATCAGGTCCTCCTTTTTTCCCCCCCTCCCTCCCTTTTCCCCCCTCCCTCATATGCCCTTGGTAATCCATACCTCGTTATTTTGTCATATCTTGCCCTATTCGGGGTCTCCCTTCCCCCCCTCTCTGCTGTCCCTCTCCCAGGGAAGAGGTCACATGTGGCTCCTTGTAATCAGTTCCCCCTTTCCAACCCACTCACCCTCCACTCTCCCAGCATCGTCCCTCACGCCCTTGGTCCTGGAGGTATCATCCACCCTGGATTCCCTGTATCTCCAACCCTCATATGTACCAGTGTACAGCCTCTGTCCTATCCAGCCCTGCAAGGTAGAATTCGGATCATGGTAGTTGGGGGGAGGAAGCATCCAGGATCTGGGGGAAAGCTGTGTTCTTCATCGATACTACCTCACACCCTAATTAACCCATCTCCTCTCCTAAGCCCCTCTATGAGGGGATCTCCATTGGCTGACACTTGGGCCTTGGGTCTCCACTCTGCACTTCCCCCTTCATTTAATATAATATATATATACACATACATATATACATATACACATAAATACACATACATACACACACTTATATCTTTTTTTTTTTTTTGCATGATGCCTTATATCTGGTCCCTTGGGCACCTCGTGATCGCACTGGCCGGTGTGCTTCTTCCATGTGGGCTTATTTGTTTCTGAGCGAGATGGCCGCTTGTTCACCTTCAAGCCTTTAAGACCCCAGACACTATCTCTTTTGATAGCCGGGCACCATCAGCTTTCTTCACCACATTTGCTTATGCACCCATTTGTGTTCAGCGATCCTATCATGGAGGTGTGCAGTCAATGATATGATTTTTTGTTCTTTGATGCCTGGTAACTGATCCCTTTGGGACCACTCGATCACACAGGCTGGTGTGTTCTTCCATGTGGACTTTGTTGCTTCTGAGCTAGATGGCCGCTTGTTTATCTTCAAGCCTTTAAGACCCCAGTCACTATCTCTTTTGATAGCCGGGCACCATCAGCTTTCTTCACCACATTTACTTGTTCACCCATGTTGGCTCCAGCTGTTGTGTCGGGAGAGTGAGCATCATAGAGTTCCAATTTAATAAAAGAAGGTATTCATGCATAGAGGGAGTGTTTGAGTAGAGGCCCAAGGTCCTTCCGCCACCTTAATACTTGACCTATAAATATAGACACAAAGATCTATTTCCCCAACCTCCTATATATATTTGCATGTACATGTCTTTGTCTAGACCTCCATAAATGCCCTTTGACTCCTAGCTCTTTCCTCCATCTCCCTTGACCTTCCTCCTGCCCTACTACCATGCTTCATTGCCACCTGGGCTAGAGTATACCTCTTCTCTAAGCAACCTTACCCTTGATCATTTCCCACCAGGCCTGCCACTCCCCCTTCTCTACCCTTTGGGGTCCCATGTTTTTCCCTTGTCCCTGGGTTTGTTAACACCACTTCCTTACCCCCCCCTACCCCCCACCCCAAGTCCCCCCGGAACTGTCGGTCCCGTTGTTTTTCATCCAGATAGTTCATCCAGCCTGTCCTATTCAGACAGACCTGTGGAGTCACTAACATGCACGAAAACTAGACAGAGGAACACAAAGCAACAGTATATAACCAGACAACAAAACAACCAAAACAAACCACTGAAAAAGAACAGAACAAAACAGTTCACAAGAGAAAAGCTTGTAGTTAGTTCAGGGATCTTTGCTGGCCCTTAGGAGCGTTTTCCAGTCCAGTCTGTTGGGGCACCACGCCCTGGCCCCAAAGTCCACTTTCAGCATTCCCTGGGGACCTTGCCACTCCATTCCCTTGCTGTTCCGCTGCACTCCCCCAGTGCATTGCCTCGGTGTGGTGGGATCAGGTCAGGTGCAATTCCCACAATGTGTCTCCGGTGCTGTCCCCTGTATTGCCCTTAGTCACTGAGGGGCATCATGTCTCATAGTAGGGCCAGCCATGTTGTTCTCTCTGTGGACTGGCTGCTCTACTCAGGAACATCATCATCACGGCCTGGTGGGCCAGGCTGTGCTCCACTCTCTCCTCCTGCCCCTTCATCTGCTCCCGTGTGCTCTGATCAAATATGTCCATCTCCCATAGCTGCAGGGTCAATGTCGTCCTTTGGAACAAGTTCTTTTCGGGGGAGGGGCAGGAATCCACTTAATTTATGGTGCTGGGGCCTGCCTCCCAGACCTCTCCACCGGTTCCGTCCTCCACGCCGGGATAATGCATTCACACCTTGCGACACTGGGTTGAAGTCTGGTCCCACTTTCCCTGGGGAGATATAAACAATACCCTCCCCTTGGGTGGATTAATGCCCCATTTCTGTCATGCTGATTGTACTTACCTCAGGGGACTCATGTTGTACCTGTCCCTTTGGGACTGGCTTACCTCGCTTAGCATAATTCCTTCCAGCTCTTCCCATGAAATAACGTGTTTCATGTGCTCATCGGTGCTTTTCAGTGCTGCATAATACTCCATTGTGTGTATGTGCCAAAGTTTGCTAATCCACTCGTCTATCGATGGAAACTTAGGCTGTTTCCAAGTCTTTGCTATTGTGAATTGTGCCGCAATAAACATTGGAGCGCATATGACTGGTCGTGTTTTATTTGCTGCTTCAACCGGGTATATGCCCAGTAGAGGGATGGCTGGGTCGTAAGGTAGATCAATTTCCATTTTCTTTAGGTATCGCCAGATTGCTTTCCACAGTGTCTGTACAAATCTGCACGACCACCAGCAGTGGAGGAGGGTTCCTATTTCACCACAGCCCCTCCAACACTTGTTGCTCTCTGATTTACTGATCTGGGCTAGCCTCAGGGGTGTTAGGTGGTATCTCATGGTTGTTTTGATTTGCATTTCTCTTATGGCAAGGGACTTCGAGCACTTTCTCATATATTTATTGGCCATATTGATCTCCTCTCTAGTGAAAGTTCTTCTCATTTCTTTTGCCCACTTCCTTAGGGGGTTAACTGTTTTCCTCTTTTTGCAGGTCATGATGGTGTTGTAGATTTTAGTAATGAGCCCTTTGTCTGACGTGTCATTACTAAAAATCTTCTCCCAGTCTGTGGGTTGCCTTGTCACCCTCTTGGCAAAGTCTTTCGAGGTGCACAGGTGTTTTATTCTTATTAGATCCCATTTGTCGATTTCCAGATCACCTGTGTGTGTCCCCTTCCCTGTTGCAGTGAGCCTATGTGCTCCCTGGGCCAGTGCTCTGAGATTAGTCCCGATTCCTTCCTTAATGGTCCTGATGGTTTGGGGTTTGACTTCTAGATCTGTGATCCACCTTGAGTGTATTCTTGTGCATGGGGTGAGGTAGACGTCTTGTTTCAACTTTCTACATGTGGATATCCATTGTTTCCAGCACCACTTATTAAAGAGGGCATCTGCTTCCCACTTGACGTTTTTGGGACCCTTGTCGAAGATCAGTTGTCTATATGCTGATGATTTTACTCCTGGGCTTTCTATTCTTTTCCACTGGTCTGAGTGTCTATCATTGTGCCAGTACCATGCTGTTTTGACCACTGTTGCTGTGTAGTAGGCATTAAAATCAGGCAGGGCGAGTCCTCCAATTGTGTCCTTCTTCTTGAGGAGTTCTCTGCTAATTCTGGGTTTCTTCCCTCTCCATATGAAGTTGGTGGTCAGTTTTTCCAATTCTTTGAAGAAGGTTGATGGTAGTTGGATTGGTATAGCATTGAACTTGTAGAGTGCTTTAGGAAGAACTGTCATCTTTACTATGTTCAGCCTACCTAACCATGAGCAGGGGAGCTTCATCCATTTGTGAAGGTCACTTTTGGTTTCCTGTAATAGGGTTTTATAATTATGCTTATATAGGTCTTTAGTATTTTTTGTTAAGTATATTCCTAGGTATTTCAGTTTGTTCTTGGCTACTGTGAAGGGTACTTCCCTCTTAATCGCCTCTTCCATGGCCCTGTCCGATGTGTATAGAAACCCTACCGACTTCTGTTTATTGATCTTGTATCCTGCTACCCTTCCGTATTCCTCTATTGCTGTAAGTATTCCAACTGTGGAGTTTTGGGGGTCTTCAATGTATAGGATCATGTCATCTGCAAATAACGATAGTTTCACCTCCTCCTCTCCCAACTGGATCCCTTTGATGTCCTTCCGCTGTCTTATGTTGTTAGCCAGAACCTCCAAAACGATATTGAATAGAAGAGGGGACAGGGGGCATCCTTGTCTTGTACCCTTTTTCAGTGGTATTGTTCTTGTCTTTTCTCCATTGACTATGATGTTGGCTGTTGGTCTTTCATAGATAGCTTGTATGAGCTTGAGGAACTTACCTTCCAATCCTATCTTCATGAGTGTTTTGATTAGGAATGGATGCTGGATGTTGTCAAATGCTTTTTCTGCATCTATGGATATTATCATATGGTTTTTATCCTTTTTCTTCTCGATGTGGTGTATGATATTGATGGATTTTCGGGTGTTAAACCATCCCTGCATCGCTGGGATTAATCCTACTTGGTCGTGGTGAATGATATGTTTGATGTTCCTTTGTATTCTATTGGCCAATATTTTGTTAAGGATTTTTGCATCTATGTTCATTAGAGATATTGGTCTATAATTCTCTACACTTGTGGGGTCTTTTCCCTGTTTGGGTATCAAAGTAATGCTGGCTTCGTAAAATGAGTTTGGGAGCTTGCCGTTCTTTTCTATGTTCTGGAATACTTTGTGGAGGATCGGTGTCAGCTCTTCCCTGAATGTTTGGTAAAATTCTGCTGTGTAGCCATCTGGCCCTGGGGCCTTTTTCCTTGGTAGGTTTTTGATGACACTCTCTATTTCTTCCTTCGCTATGGGTTTGTTGAGGTTCTTGATCTCTGTCTCAGATAATCTAGGGATAGATTGTTTTTCTAAATATTTATCCATGTCTTCCAGGTTTCTGAATTCATTAGAATACAAACCTTCATAGTACTTTGTGATTATCCTTTTTATCTCATTGGGGTCTGTTGTTATTACCCCCGATTCATCTCTTATCCTGGCTATTGATGCTTGTTCCTTTCTATCTTTGGTAAGCTTTGCCAGGGGAGTGTCAATTTTATTAATTCGTTCATAAAACCAGCTTCTAGTTGCGTTAATCCTTTGCATTGTTCTTTTGTCTTCCCACTGGTTTAACTCCGCCCTGATTTTTATTATTTCTTTTCTCTTGCTATTGGAGGGGTAGTTCTGTTGACTCTGTTCTAGTTGTTGGAGGTTTTGTGTTAACATATCTGTCATACGCCTTTCTTCTTTTTTCATGTATGCATTCAGTGATATCAAGCTACCTCTGATAACTGCCTTTGCAGTGTCCCATAAGTTTTGATATGTTGTATGCTCGTTCTCATTAGTTTCTAGAAATTTCCTGATATCCTCTCTGATCTGGACCTTAACCCATTCATGTCGCAGGAGATCGTTGTTTATTCTCCAATTGGTGACCCTTGCTTTTCTGGGTGCCCTCCTATTAATCTCCAGCTTTATGGCATGGTGGTCTGAGAAAGACGTCTGGATAATATCTATGTGTTTGAATTTACTTAGGCTGGCCTTGTGCCCCAGCATGTGATCTATTCTTGAGAAAGATCGCTGTGGGTTGGAGAAGAATGTGAAACCTTTTGCTTTTGGATGAAAGGCTCTATAGATGTCTATCAGGCCCTGTTGCCTAATTACATTGTTTAGCTCTCTGGCCTCTTTGCTGAGCTTCTTTCCCTGTGACCTGTCTTTCTCTGATAGTGGAGTGTTGAAGTCCCCCACTATTATTGTTGTTTCCGTGATTTCTTCTGTCATTTTTTTAATAGTTTGTTTGACGAAATTTGCCGCACCATTATTAGGTGCGTAAATATTCAGTATGCTTATTGCTTCCTGGTTTACTGAGCCTTTGAGCATTATGTAATGTCCCTCTTTGTCTCTTTTTATGTTTTGGATCTTGAGATCCATTTTGTCGGAGATTAAGATAGCCACTCCTGCCTTCCTGGAGTTACCATTTGCTTGGTAAACTTTCTTCCAGCCCTTTATTCTCAGCATATGCTTGTCTGCTTCCTTAAGGTGTGTCTCTTGCAGGCAGCAGATTGATGGGTTATGTTTTCTAATCCAATCCTCCAGCCTCTTTCTTTTAACATATGAATTGAGCCCATTTGTATTCAAAGTGATTATTACAATCTCTGGCTTCATGGTTGCCATATTCTGTTTTGTGTTTTGGGTCTTTGCCTATCTTCCTTCATATCAGTGTACTGCGTTTGAGTGGAGGGTTTCTATCCTGTCCTCTTTTCCATCTGAGACAGTGTTGTCCTGGTACGTGTTGCTGGCATGTTGGCTTCTAGATGGAGTTGGGCTATATGGTGGTCTCCTGGAGGTTCTAGTTGGAGCTTGATCTTCTGGCCATAGTGAGTCAGCCAGTATGTTCTGCAGGGTCGGGTGACTTGCAGTATATTTTTTGAGTTCTTCCTTGTCCTGGAAGACCCTTATCTTACCCTCTATCTTAATGGATAACTTGGCAGGGTATAGGATTCTGGGGGAGGCATTTTTATCTTTCAGAATTTGGAAGATGCTGCTCCATTCTCTCCTCCTCTTCATGGTTTCAGCTGATAAGTCTGAGCATATCCTTACCTGCGCTCCTTTGTATGTGACTGTCTTCCTTTCTCTTGATGCTCGTAGAATTTTCTCTTTTTCTTCTAAGTTGGATAATTTTACAATTATATGCCTTGGCATGTTCTTCTTGGTGTTTAGCTTAGCCGGCGTCCTCTCTGCTTCCTGTATGAGAGTCGGATTCTCCTTTGTTAGGTTGGGGAAATTTTCTTCCAGGAATTCCTTTGCTATCTTGGCGGTCGATTTGTGTGTTATGTTGTGTTCCGGTAGACCGATTATTCGAATATTATTCCTCTTCATAGCATCTGTCATTGATCTCAGGCTGTCTTCTGTTTCTTTAATTTTCCTATCTGATTGTTTTTCTCGCTTGCTTCGTTTGGTTTGAGCGTCCTCGAGTTCACTGATACGGTTCTCAGCCTCCTCAAGCCTAGATATAGCTTCTGTGACCTTTTGTGTGGCCTCTGCTACCTCCTCTGTTAGTTTCTGCAGTTCCTTTTGGTGGATAGTATTCATCCCCTCTATTGTGGACTTCATCCCCTCTATTGTGCATTTCATCCCTTCTATCGTTGCATCCTTATTTTGGTTTGCTTCTCTTAGCTCCTGTATTACTGCAAGCAGAGTTCTGAAGATTTCCTTTTGTGGCTGATCTATATCTGTTTCTTCTATGAGTGACGTTAGGTCTGTTAAAGTGCCTCGTTTTTCTGATTTTTTTGTTGGGAGTGATGTGGTCTGTTGATTTTTCCTTGATCCTTGCTTCTGGGAGACAGGAGTAACCTTATTGTGTGGAGGCTCAGGCCACTGTGCCGTCTCCTGGGGTGGCTGGGGCGGGCTGCGGCAGGCTTAGGGCTGGCACTGGGGACCCAACAGGGCCCCAGGTGGTGAGAGCTGGCTGGAGCTCACTGAGGGCTCCTCAGGGACTGCAAAGTCGAGACCCAGGCTCCACTGCAGGAGTGTTTGATCTGCCCGGGCTGTGAGCGGGCAGAGGCCCCTTGGATAGCTGCGCAGGCAGCTGCGGGACACTGCAGGGAACAATGGTGTTCGCTCTCCGCCCTTTTGGCGCGAAACCGCGGGGGGTAATGGCGCCGGCAAAGGAGGCTTGGCGCGAAACCGCAGGGGGCAATGGCGCCCTTCTTCTGCTCAGGCTCAGAGTCGCGGCTGCCGGGGTCCCCTCAGCACCCTGGGGAGGGCACCTACTCTTGTGCCTTGCGCAGGGGGGGGGGGCCCTTGGTGGGCAGACTCAGCAGCGCGGGGCGCGGCGCTCCGTGGAAGCTCAGGGTCCGGGACAGGCGCGGGTTGGGCTATGGCTCCTGTTGGCGGGAAGTGCTCAGCGCAGGGTCCCCGCCAGGAGTGGAGCTGGCGCTAGGCTGCCAGGGGCGGGCGGGGGCGGGCCGGGGTGGGAGGCCGGCGCACGGAGGGCAGGTGGAGAGGTCCGCGGTAGCGGTGCGGGTGGATGGTCCCCCGTGGGGGTCGCCAGACAACCCGCGGGTCCGCTCCCCTGAGCTTGGATGAATGGAGGGAGGGACGTGGGCCCGAGGGCAGATCGCTGCCCTGCGGGGAGAGGGGAACTGCGGGAGAGGAAAGCTTCTCTCCCAGTGGAGATCCGCGAGTGGGGAGTGGGGAGTGGGCCGCTGGAGTAGGCAGGGCAGGCAAGTGGCTCTGGGCTGGCGTCGGGTTTGGGGATGGAGCCTAAGCCGGTCGCCAGTGAGCTCACGGCAGCTTAGTGGCCAGAGATGTCCCACTAGTCCGGTCCTCTTTCACCTAGACCCCTGCTCCGGACAAATACGTGGGGTAGGACTGGGGTGCTGTCCCAGGGGGATATTTCACTCACCAGACTCTTACTATTCAGCTACCTGGTCGCCAATCCCGCTTTGTTTGGAGGAGCTCTCAGAGTATGCGGGTGTCCCTGTCGGCCATCTTCCCGAGGCTGGGGGATATATCTTAAAGTCATCGTTAAAACATAGCTCGTTCCAACTGTACAGGCTTGCTGGGCAAGGAATGGATAGAGCCAATTTGAGCTGGTCCTAATAGCCACTGTTTCACCAAACAACTTGGATAAAGTGAGTTTAAACCTATCTGAGCTGGCTTCACTGTCAAGTTGATTGCAACTGATAGCGACCTTACAGGACAGAGTAAAACTGTCCCCTAGGGTGTCCTATGCTGTAAACCTTTAGGGAAACATGATACCACCTTTTCCACCTGTGGAATAGCTGGTAGATAGGAACTTCCAACCTTTCTTTTGGTTAGCAGTCATGTGCACCAGTTCTCAGTGGCTAAATGTTAGAAGTAGATGCAAGAAGCTTGAAGGATTTTTTTTCCCTAAGTCCCTAGGTATTTTTAAAATGTTACTTTAGAACTTATGCTATAGTTAAAATTTCTAGTTTATCTTCATAATTCCTACTTTATTAACTCTTGTTCTAAAAAGGCAACTATCATGGAGAGAGTATTGCTCACTTTCTTTAGGGCATAAAGATATAAATCAAAAATGATTCTCAAGAGAAAATGTTAATTCTCACACTTATTAAGGCATGGCTTAACGTTTATATCACTTGAGTATTTTGTATTAGATTTTAGTGGCAAAATATGACAAATATTTTCATGAATAAATTAAAAATATATATTTACTAGCGAATGCTTGCTTATATAGAATATTTACATAATAAGGTAAATGCATATTTAACATGTTTAAAAGCTTTCAATTGCATGCAGAATTTATAAGTAGATCCAATATGTTCTGTGGTTTAATGACAACATATGGTAAGTACAATGTCATTGAGGTTGTCATTTCTTAGCAGTTTTCCTGCCACATAATTCACGTGTCACACAGTTTAATAATTCAATCATATTAAAGAATAGTGGTGTAATCACCACCACAATCAATTCAGAACATTTTCTTCTTTCTTGTATTCATCGTTGTTAGGCCCCACATTCCCACTGACCCTCCCGCCATGACCCTACATAATTATTAATGTAGTTACTCTCTCTATAGATTTACCTGTCCTGGGTTTTATATACAGAAAATCATACAAAATAAAAATAAAAGACAAACAATAACAAATGCAAACAACCATGACAAAAGAGGGAAAAATTTTGATCCAAAAAAGCAGAAACTATTAAAAACTGAAACAACCTTAAAATGGGTCAAAAGGGAGATCAAATGATAAAGTGTTACGTTTAACCTAACTACATCTACAATAATTGACTTTAGGTTCTATGTGTCTGATAATAAGGCTATGGTCAGCGGGTTTTCATAGAAGGCTTAATCCTTGCAAATGGATTTTGGCATCCAATGTCATCCATAATCTTCTGCAACTGGGTAGTCAGAATTTAAGCTCTTATATCTCCCTGCCTCTGGATTTCAATATTATTATTTGTAACCCTTGGATCACACAGCCTGGTGTACACCTTCCATGTGGATTTAGTTTGTCTTTCACTTAGATTTTTTGTTTTAAAACAAGCCTTTAAGACCTCAGATGCTGTTCTTTCTGATAGCTGGGCACCATTTGCTTTCTTCCTCACACTTTTCTGTAGCACCCACATCTTCAGTGATTCCTTCTTGAGGGTGGTATCCAGTAAGGCAATGTCATAAAAATGGATTGTTCTTAGATTAGGGCTAGAATTAAGAGAGAACCGCAAGTACATTCATATAACTATGGTTTATATGTATATATATCTGGTTCATTGTAGAGATATCATTTTATAATTGAGAACAATTATAAATCATCCACATGGGGCATAAAGCAATTCTATTGAAAGTGTCATTAATTTAGCCAATGATATAGAATATAAAGCACTGTTGAGAAAGGAAATTTTACATGTACAGGCCTGCCTTTCATACCGCAATACATGAATTGTTGACTTGTACCGATTAAAAGCATGAGTTACGGGACACAACCAATAACTGTTGGATAAAGGGCAAAGTTTTCAATAACACCCATTTGCAAGAGCAGAACCCAGCCTGCCAGACTAATACATCATAAAAAAACAAAGAAAGTACAACAATAGTAAATACATGGTGATTCCAGACTGCCTTCCTGGAGCACCTTCAAAACAAGCAAGGGATCCTAACTAAAGTCCAGTGAGCAGCAATTCCAAATTCTTGAGCTAGTGGTTTGCTTCTTACACTAAGGCAGTCCAGCCTTCAACCTAGGGAGGATGTCAGGTTCTTCAATGTACTACAGGTTATTTTAAGTGAAAGCTCAGTTCGCTTAGTGGATTTCCCCATTGAGTCCTTCTGGTGTGGCCCATCAAGGATGCTGTGAGCCTGGAAAGAACAGACTCTAGAGTCCTACTTGTCTATAACATTCAACTTGGGTCTCCAAGGTTTGGAGAAAAACTAGATGGAAAGTGTCCCATTGGTTATATAATACTGGGTAAATTCTCCCCTTGGGGTTCTATATAATCATTGTTACGCATTTTTCACAATGTCAGGTGGTCCCACCCAGTCTTTGCACCAACAGAATTGTAATCACCTTCTCTGAGACAGACTTGTCCACCTCCAACATGCCTTGACTTGAATGCCAGTAATCATTCTTTTAAAAGAATTGGTGATTTGGCATAACCTCAGAATAATGTATGACAGCAACTGATTGGCATTCTCCTTCTCCCTCTACTTTGAGAAACTGACCCCCGCTGAGGCAAAATCTCCCGTGATCAAGTGATTTTTTTAAGATGTACAAATAAAGGCGGTGTACAAATAAAGATGTACAAATAAAGGGAGATTAAGATGGACAAATAAAGGGGACTTCGTGGTCAATAGGCAGGTTCCTTACTTGTTGCTTAGGAGACAGGATTAGAAGATCATACGACCTAAGACCAAAAGCCTGCCTTGGTCTTGGTGTTTATTCTTACAGTAGGGAACTCATAAGTCATTTGACATTTTGCAATTCATTGATTTCATTCAGCATAAAGGTTTCTATGTCCTTTCTTGTCACGGGGTGTTTCATTGATTTTTTTTTGTTTGTATTTTTAAGGAATACAGAGGATGCCATTGTGTGTATGTATCAGAGTTTCTTTATTCTACCGATGGGCATTTGGGATATTCCCACTTCCTTGGAAATGTAAACGGTGTTGCTATGGACCTGGGAGAGCATACATCTGTGTTGTCTTTTACCTCTTTGGAGTATATTCCCAGTAGAGGTATGGCGGTCTTCTGGTATTTCTCTTCCTAGTTGCTTTAGGTACCACTTATAATACTTTTCACAATGGTTATTTATACGTATTTGCAAGCCCACAAGAAGCAAAAAAAAGTTTCAATCCCTCTCAACCCTCCCCAGCATTTGCTGTAAAGTTTTTTTTTTTTTTTTTGAAATTGGGCTTTCATTGTGGGTGTAAGGTGGTATTATTGTTCTGATTTGCATCATCTGGATGACTAGTGATTGTGACCATGCTCCCATGTGTCACCTTTGTGAATTGTCAATTCATGTATTTCACCTCCTTTAAATTGGATTATTTTCTTTCTTCAAGTGATGCAGAATTTTATAGATTTTAGAAATTATTCCCTTGTCTGTTTTGTCATCGCTAAAGATTTTTTTTCCCATTCCGTTGGCTCTAATTTCACTCTTTGATGAAGTCATTTGATGTGCATTTTTCCCCAATAGGTCCCAATCATCACATCTGTTTTCCGTTCTGTGTGCTGCATCTTTTATATTTAGTAGTATATGTATTCCTGCAATAGGGACCTTAAATTCATCCCAATTTTCTCACTGACAAGTCAGCCCTATAGCTCTGGGGTTAGTGTTTAGGTCTCTAATTCATCCTGAGTTCGTTTTGTGCATGGTTGAGGCATAACCCCCTTTCATTTTTATTCTGTATCATTTTCTATGTGTTTCCTTTATCCTTTAGCTCTGTTTTTTCCCAAGTAAAGTGGATTTTTTAACGTTCCAAAGAGACTAGTGAATTGATTTCTCCATCCTTTAAGGGGAAATCAGACTGACAATGAACAACTTTCTTTGGCGACATATAAAGCACCTTATAAACATTGCCTCATTAATCCTTATACCAATAATGGGGAAATATTAATGTCCCAGTATTTCAAGTGAGACAAAAATCAAGAGATCTTGTTTCAAATCACGTGCTAACTCAGCGATCAAGTCTATCATAGAATTTTGTCTTTTGTTTCTGTTGCCAACGAGCATTGCTGTCACCTGGGCATTCTGATATCAAAGTAAGAGAGAGGTCTTCGCAACAGTCACTGATTATTAAGAAGTTATCAAGGAAACACAAGGACAGTAATGCTAACTTTTGGCTTCCATGGAGTCAAAGGGACAAGACTTAACCTTGGCAAAGGAGCCCCCACAAGTAAAGAGGAAGGAACTGTAGGAGCAGATCACAGTGGCATCCAAGAGTTAATCAAACATGAGATCTTTGGGTACATTACAATAAAAATTATACAAGAAAAATACTTAGAATTATTTTGATGGAGACTTTAGGCATGAGATAAATCTGGAGAAGTGGAAAATACTCAAATATTTGACAAGATAATCATAAAGGATTGTAATGAAGTAGAGAATCTATCAGTGTTTGAAGAAATTAATGTGTCTGTTTGGAAAGCTCCCTGCTGAATTTGTTTGCAAATAGATGAATTGGATATATACATATGCTGAAAAGAGATGGGGATGACCGATGATGACAGTAGAAATACTCGATGGCGTTCGTTTCACCTTAGTAGAGCTACAACCTGGCTAATATCTCATTGCACACAGTAAATTGGTTACTATTGCTACTTATATTTTAGAGATGAGACAGCTGAGCCACAGGGAAGTTAAGCAACTTAATTAATTATGTGTTAATCATGTTAGTCAAGTTAATCATATGTAGAAAGATAGTATGAACTTATGAGAACTATTTCTGAAAGATAAAGTTCAGAAGCTGTCCAGATTTTTAATAAATAAAAGAAGTACTAATAATCAAAAAGGCAAATCATGTGGAGAAAGAAGAGAAAGAGAATGGCCAAATCTTTTTGGGAAGATGGAAGAAAAAAAAGGAAGTTCTTAACCTGAGCTAAGGGAATCAGATAGATAACTGATATAAAACTAAATCCAACCTATTGTTATCTAATTTGGACTAGCCACCCTATGTCAATTTGTACAGGAATGGGCAGCTGGTTGGTTTGATCAGCTGAGCTTATCTACTTCACAGTGTCACCAGTGATCCTTAACTGTTATAAAGGACCTGGCCAATAGTGGCTCCTTAATATTTCTGTCTAACCAAACTCATCGCCATTGAGTGGATTCCAACTTAGAGACACCCCAGAAGACAAGTTGGAATTGCCCTTGTGAGTCTCCCTGATTGCCACTCTTTATGAGAGCCCTATCTTTCTCCCAGTGGAGCAGCTGGTAAGGTTTTGAACTGATGACCTTATAGATCACAACCTGAATTGTAAACACAATGCCACCAGGGGTGCTAATATTTATGTATATTTCTTTCTAAACAATTAACTCACTGCTATTGATTGATTCCAACTCATTGCAACCCTACTGGACAGAGTGGAACTACTCCTGTGGGCTTCTGTGGCTGTAAATATTTAAGAGTATGGAAAGCCTCATCTTTCTTGGGTGCAGCAGCTGGTGGGTTTGAACTGCTGTCCTTGTGGTTAGCATCCCACTGTCTAAGCCACAATGCCAGCATCCCAGTGAATTGAAGAGGATGTCACCAGCTAACATAGAAATGCTTACAAAAATAGGTAAAATTCTACAGTGTCTAAAAGACTGCCACTTTTGAATGTACTTAATTGTCCATTAGGGCCCCTGGTGGCATGGTGCTTACAATTTGGGCTGCCATCGAGCAGGCCATCAGTTCCTAGCCACCAGCTGCCCACTGGAGAAAGACAGGGCTCTCATAAAGAGTGACAACCAAGGAGACTCACAGAACGAGGGGACAAAGCTAGCTCGGGGGAAATCTTGAAAGGGAATGGTCACAGTCTCTGGAATGTCCAACCTGTTGCCATAAGCAAGTCTGATAGATTTAGGACCTTTTTAGCCAGAGCTAGGATCGCAGTCCATGCTAGGACAAAGTACATTATAGTATCAATTTTCTTTCATTCAGTGGGCTATTTATTGTCATAGATGAGGGCACTCGAATGCCTTCTTGGGCAGAGTTCAGCCCTAGAAAATGGGTCCTGAAAAGAGTTCCGCAGATTGGTTGGGTACCAGAGATTAGGGCATAGAGCCAATCAGGGACTAGCCAGGACAAAATGTATATAGCGGATTTATAGCTCAATTTCACATATACTGAGATAGATTACACATTTAAGTTATCAGATGAGGAGATCTCACTATTTAGGAGGGGAGGAAATCTCTAAAATCTCAGGCTAGGCTCTCAAACCCAATCTATGGGCTAGCCATGGCTCTGAGCCTGTGTGCTATATTAACTGGTATTCTGGGTTCTAGTACTCATTGCATGGAAGAGCTATATAGAACTCACAGATTCAAGGATTTTTTTTAAAGGACGTGACCATGCAATGTGATAAAGCAAGTGAGAAATGTCCAAGACACAAAGTCTTCCATCAGGACATGTTACAAAGTTTGTTCTGGGCTGCTGCCTCAACCCAAAAACGTTCAGCTCAAGTTCTGTGGGTCAGCCAACCCAGTCCCTGAATTAAGTATCCAGAGGCAGTCTACTCCTGTAAGCCTCAGCACAAAGGGACTCAGCTCTACTTTATTATGTCAGCAAGCCCAGCTCCCCCAAATAACAGAGACCTCCCCCCCCACTCTACAATCCAGTCTCCTGCCCTAACCTTTGTATGCTCCATGGGCTAGGAAGTCCACCGCTCACTCGTGCTGTGGCTTCTGGCTTTGCTGCTGCTGCTGCTACTGCTACTGCTCTGCTCTGATGGTACAGCTGCCTGCTGAATCCAGAAGGTTCGCTCCACAGGGGTCCAGGGGCCAGAGGACACTGCTCTCTTGCTTCTTGCTAGTGGTGAGGTTCTCCCCTTCTCTGTCTCAGAGGGCTCATTTTATGTGCAGCAAAAAAGCATTTCAGTGCATCTGTTCACAATTACATGTGAATCCTATCGGTATCTTCCCCCGTCTTCTTTCTAGACTCATGCAGGAAAAAGTGGGAGTTAGAAACTTCGACTGAAAAAGTCACATTGAACAATTCACTGCCCCTTCATACGTAGGTAGTACACCTTCCTTAGTACGTGCGTTGATTTGGATATTATTGCAGTCTCTACACCGAGTAGGGAATAGATGATGTAGTCTAGTTATATGATGCTGAAGAAAGCACTCAACAACCAACCATTGTATTATGCTCCTGGGTTTTGTGGGGACGGTTGTTATCTCCTTAATGCTAGTTGAGGCTGGTTGAGAAACCCGAGAGCTGGAAGTGATTCCTGGATGGTTGGAAAGTCGTTTAGAGGCCTGTGTACACACAGATCCAGGATTACAGCGTTCACTATCAATTACCACTCATTGCGAAGACCAAGGTCCTCAAAACGACCACCAGGTAAAATCATGATCAGTGAAGAAGAGATTGCAATCGTCAAGGATTTTGTTTTGCTTGGAACCACAATCAGTGCTTGTGGAAACATCAGTCAAGAGATTAAAAAATGTGTCTGATCAGGTAACTCTCTTTAGAGTGTTGAAAAGCAAGGATGTTTCTTTAGGGACCAAGGTCCAGCAGCCTCAAGCTGTGGCATTTTCCTTTGCTCCATATTACGTGACAGTTGGGTATGAAATAAGGGAGACTGAAGAAGTCATTTGAATTGCGGTGCTGGGGAAGAATATTCAAAGCACCACAGAGCACTGAAAGGAATACAGATCTGTCTCGGAAGAAGCAAGGCCAGAGTATTCCTTAGAGGCAAGGATACTGGATTTAAGACTCTTACATACCGTGGACATGTCAGAGGACACCAGTCTGTGGGAAACAAAGATTTTTCCCAAGTTGTCTTCCCCAAATATATGCAAACCCAAGACTTTGCTTGCTACATATGGTAAATGACAGTACACTAGGAGGTCAGTGAAAGTAGGTCAGGGGTTATTCTCCTTAAGGGTATCTAGAGCACCCAGACTGTATAATCTGCCCCCTCTCTAAGTAGGGCCCACTCCCTTCTGATATTATTCTCGAAGGAGGGCTCGATGGCAATCCCAGGACCACTCAATGATGACTAAGGTTAGGCTACTATATTGAGTCTAGGGTAAGGTGACCAGATTTTAACATTAGTAAAGCAGGACACCATTGATGGGGGGGAGGAGGGGGGTTCTTGATTAAAAATTTAGTTTATATGGAGCAACAAAAATTTTCATAGAATGCAAAAATAGTATTGTAATATATTTTTTAAATTTCAATGTAAGTACAATTTACAAATGTAATACATTAAAATTATGTATAGTATTATTTTATTCTTTTGCATATTTCTCATTTGAGTGAATTATTTTTAGTAGATTGCTGTCGTTGTTTAAAAGGTCATGAAATTTTTCACAAGAATTTGTTAAATTATATTTAACACATAAAATAACTTTCAATGTCTCAACACTTAATTGTGATTTTTCTGATGTTTTACACTTTATTTACCGTAGAAAAATGCGTTCAGTCGCAGCATTAGTTCCTGGTAAGGACAGCGCGCATTCCACAATTTTTAGTGCATTATTGTATGGCACATGGTTTGTTTCAAAATGATGAAACATTTCTAACCATTTGTTCTCTATTGTGACTTTTGCTGATGCCCAAGATTTAACCTTTTCCTTATCAATATTGTTTAAAATAATGATACCTCATTAAAAAGATCATTTTAGGAAATATTACTTTTTGGAAATTTTTTAGTAATATGATCGATTGAGTTTTTGCAAATCATTCCAATTAAGTTCTTGTTTTAATGTAACCCAATAAAAATGTTCAATATCATTATAATGTACCATCCACTCTTCTAAATAATCTATGTAGTTACTATAGAACTTTTTAATGTGATTCATGATTTCTGCATGATTTATTGTACCTTGTTCTTCTAGCTGGCTTATACTATTATGGATAGTTAATGGAAGAAAATTATTTTCTAATTGCTCATGACACTGAAATTTTAAATTATTAACTTCATTTGCTACTTCGATTACCAAAATTTTGTCACCTTCAATAAGTTTTATTGCATTTTGAAAAAGAGCTGCTTGATTGTGTACAAACTCTAGCCAAATTTTTGAAGATTCTTTTTCAAAAAACTCTTTTAAAATTCTAGGACATTTATTCTGTGATAGAAAGTAGGATTTCGAAGGATCGTATATTTTCAAAATTCTTTTGATGGCTGGCCAAAGAGCTAACCAGCGCGTTTTACTGTACCCAAGTATTTTCTAATATTAGACTTCCGTAGTTTCACAAAATTCTTTAAGCATTTCAACGTGCACAGTGTATATATAGAAATAAAAATATATTTTAATAACAATATTTCCCACATCTTCGGGCAACAAATCAGCCGCTGTTTGAAAAGTATTATGTATTATGTGCACTGCACAACCAACACCAAAAAAGTTTGATCAAGGTTTTTGTTTAATTTATTAAAAATATTATTTGTACCTCTTCTTGCTTTTCCTCCAAAATTTGCATCCGTGTTGTCTGCACAATATGCAATCATTTTATGTTTAAAATTTTTCCCAAAATATTAATAATGGAATTGAAAATTATTTCAGAAGTTTTGCCTGCCACAGAAATGAAATCTAAAATTCTAATTTTTATTCCAGTTTCTGAATAAAAAAAATCTAATAATGGTTAGAAATAACTTTAAATCGTTATGATTCGATGCATCAGAATATATGGATATAAAATTAATTTTTTTCTAGATTTTTGTTTAATTCTGAAAATGCATTTGGAGAAAGCACATTACACACAATTGCTTCAGATTTTGTTCTAGCATAGGCAAACTTTTGTTGATTAACACTTTGACAACTTGTGATGTACAGTCCATAGATCTGAAGGAATAATTGTGATTAATAGCATGAAAAGACATAAGTCCTTCTGCTAATGCTAATTTCTTTTCTTTGTCTCCACAAGTTGTTTTTGAAAAAAAATTCCTGTATTTTGGAGGAAGATGCAGCAGTATTTAAATATCTTTTATCTTTCTGTTCTCCAAGTGCTTTGAAATATCATTCTTTCCACCTGCAAAACAGAAAATTCACCATTACATTTCTCACACTCTACCATGTAATCGCTTTTGGTATTTCTAATAAAAGGAAACTTACTTCTTAGATCATTGTTGAATTTGCATCCTCTTTTCTTACACATTCTGTTAAAAATCTAAAAAAATAATTTAAAATTATATTAAAATTATTATATACATATTGCTTAAAAACACAGCAAGTAGGTACATAATTATATGAACATATTTTATAGTTAGTTTATGAATTAATTTGATTGTTTAAAGTAACTATATTTTAAAAATTATTTTAAATTTAATCCTATATATTCTTATTTTACCATAGGAGTGAGTTCAATTCCAGATGTAAAAGATGGCTAGGGGCTATAGTCTGGTGGGGCCCACCGGTTAATTACATAGAAATGTAAACCAGAATGCCAAATATTTGTATGGCCCAGAGGTGATACTTATGTATGTCTACATGTATTCCTTAATAATACTGACATAGATTTGTTGTTTTACACTCTCTAATATAGAGTATTTTTTACCTTGTTCATAGCTATGATTCATTATTTTTCATTCTTAAGCAACTACTTAAAATACTCCAGAGCTACTGCTGTTCAATCTCTTATATTAAATTTTTATCTCTAGAAATAGTTCCTTTTTCAGTTGGAATTTTAAGGTTCTTAGAAATAAAGATTAGAGTGTGGAAACATTGCCAATTTAAAAGTGCATCTTAAAATGGGAAGAGTTTCAAAATTGGTTAAGAAGCAGCTCGTATCCTGAAATGGAAAGGGCTATCATATATTACAACATCTACAAGTGAATTTGGCATTCCCTATACAATTCTCCAGGTCTAAGAAATAGAGGACTCTATTTCTATAATGTGTTTGATTTCTTGACCTTTCAAGTAAAGTTAAATTTACTTAGAGTGGTCATCAATGTTCTTTAGACTCTATTCCTAATCTTATTTCCAAACTTATTTTTATGAATATCTTTGAAGCTAACCTTTGCTATAGTGGAATTACACCATGTACATTTCTATAACCATAATCCTCACTTCCTTATTTCTGTACATAGACTTGAGCTGCCCCTTCCATTTGGGACATAGTCCTCTCTCAAGGTCAAAAATCTCACTCAACTCTTAAGGTAGGTGGTGTTTCTGTACCAAGGGAGATAAACAACTCTTTTTTGACAGCTACTAAACAATTTATAATCAAAGCAGTCTGGATACCACGTTTTGCAAAATACTGGTTTATGAACTTTTTCAGGCAAAGTAATAGACACCCCAAAGAGATCCCTATCCTAATCTTCAGGACTAGTGAATATGTTACACTAAATAACAGAGAAGAATTATTTTGAAAATGAAATGTTTGCTGTTGACCTGGATATAAAAAGATTACCATAGATTATCTGTTTTAAAAGATTAAGGAAAAATTCATCTCTGAAAGTTCCAGAGGGACACTGTAAAGATTTGAGAGTCAGAGAAGGACATGTGATGATGGGGCAAGTTACCAATAGACAAGATAAACACGACGTGTGTGTGTGTGTGTGTGTGTGTATGTGTGTGTGTGTATCTAGGGAATAAATGTCATACCTTGGCGACAGCGGGAAGGAAGGGGTTATAGAAAGGGGGAACCAATCTCGGGGATCTACATGTAACCTCCTTTCTGCAGGATGGGCAACAGGATAGTGGGTGAGGGGAGTGTAGGATAGGATAGAGTAATAATTTATAAGTTATTAAGGGTTTGTGAGGGAGGTGGGAGTGGGAAGGGAGGGGGAGGGAAAAAGGAAAATGAGGAGCTGATTCCAGGAACCCAAGTGGAAGGTGAATTTTGAGAACGATGAGGGCAACAAATGTATAAATGTGCTTTACTCAATTGATGTATGTATGGATTGTGATAAGAGTTGTATGAGCTCCAATAAAATGATTTATAAAAAAGAAACACACACACACACAACCACATAAAAGATTCTGCGTTGATGACTGGCTGGCATCTGTCTCTCTCCCAGTCCACAGGACCATCTTACAGAATTAATGTGTCTTCAAATGTCCAATTCCTGACAGGGACTGGGTACCCAGTGAAGACGGTAAGCTTGGGTTTATTTGCTCACTGAAGAACTCACAGCCTGTGCTGATAGAAGCAGAAATCCGAGTGATTTGATGTGAGAAGACATAGTCCACTGGCTTGGAGTTGGAGGAAAAGGGCTATTCACCAAGAAAGGCAGGAGGCCACCCTCATTCGCTGCCACCAAAGTGGTTCCACTTGTCACCACCCTGTAGGACGACGGGGTCAACCTGCCCCGCGTGTTTGCAAGATTGTAACTCTCTGCAGGAGTAGAAAGCCTCATCTCTCTCCTGTGGACCTGCTGCCCACCAAGCCACCCGGTGGTCTCTAGAAGCTGAAAAAGGAAGGGCTTTCCCACAAAATTTATACTGAAAGCCAACCTCATTACTCCTTAGTCTCCAGACTGAAGGAAAAGGAATCTGTGAGGCTTTTAACTACGAAATTTGTAACAATTTGTTACACTCTTCATAGAAAGCTAATATATGCACTGAACAAGTACAATCGCCCTTATAAAAGTTCTTTATCTTCCCTTATTAAATTCCAGCTCCCAGTATTAATTTGTTTATACTTCTCTAATAACCACGAATCATTTGTTATAGTTTGTATTGCATTAATACTAAATTTTTGTAGCGAGGAGGCATTTTGTTCTTAGTTTTTATACCTGCTCCAATAGCCAGCAATAGCAATAGCTAATAGCCATTCAATAAATACGTAGTGAAAGAGTGTTAAATTCTTATTTAAAGACTAATTCTTTTGTAGAGCATAATTTCCTTTGTCAGAGTGTGAAGTCATTCTTTCCAAATAGTAGCTACTTTAAAACTAAAGTAAAATAGAAACAAAAAATGAAGAAAGGAAAACTTCCCTTAAAACTTAACTGAAAAGGCCTTTTATAGTAACTTTTAAAGCAACTATAAAATCTTTATTCCTATAAGAGAACTGAAGACAATATTAGCCTTGTGTTTTACATTAAATTTGATCATGGGTTGTGGATACTTGACAAAATAAAGGGCAATCGCATATGCATTTTGCTACTGCTATTGTGGTTAAAGAGAGCTTTCTGGCATAGTGGGTCTTGCATTGGCTTGGTAATCAAAAGGTCAGCATTTCAAATCCACCGGCCTGTGTGAACGAGAAAGATCAGGTTTTCTACTCCCCTAAAGATTTTGAGCCTCGGAACCCCCCTGGAGCAGGTCCCCTCTATTGTATGGAGCTGCTTTGAGTCGGAATGAACTAGATGGCAGTGTGTTTAGAGCTGTTAAAACATTTTTGTCTAGACCAAGAGTGCTTTTCAAGTGTGGCCCCAAAGGGTTTCTGCCCTGTTAGCCAGCCAAACTCTTTCTCTTTCTGTTTGAAAAGCTACTATGGGCCAGCTTTGTTTTTCTGTTTGAGTTCTTCAGTTAATATATTCTTGATCAAATATGCTTAAAATATATAATGCTGTGGATTGAATTGTGTCCACCTAAAATGTGTATTAAAATCCTGATCTCTGAACCATAAGTATGACCTATTTGGAAATAGGCTTTATTTATCAAAGAGATCATACGAGAGTCATGCTGGACCTAAATCTAATCAATTTTGAGTTATATCAGAGCAGAATAAAAATAGAAAGACACACACACGTACACATATGGAAGAGGAGAAGAAGATATCCGGCTGAGCTAGGTGCATTTAAAAGTCTCGGAATCCAATGTTTGCTGGAAGCAATTAGAAACTCATATAGATCGGGAACGAACTTGTGTTAGAGTCATACCTGGAATTCAGCTGCCAGTGTCCTAAACTGTGGAAACTGAAAGTCTAGTCTTTGCAGCTACCTGACTTATGATATTCAAGGTACCACTATTGTAACTAAGACAGTTAATGCCAATAATTTTGTTTTATAGTTGTCAAATATTCTGTGGTACATTTAGATATTTTAAAGTTCTTATTTATAGCAGAATTTGAAAGATTTGTGAACCAGATTGCCTGTATGTGTGTTGGCTCCATTTAGTTTAAAATCACACTTTAAGTTATCAAATCAGTTGAGTTTCTGTAATTTATGTTCACTTTAGATTCCTCATAGTGACAACTGATGGATAGCCCTTGAGTGATTTTTTATTACAAGACAAGATTGAATATGACTTGAAAATCAGTATTTTTATCAAGTCTGCACAATACCTTTTTTAAATTTGAAAATTTTGTTTAATTTTTCTATTTCTAATACCAGTTGACAGTAATTATCTTAAGGTACTTAAAGAATAAGCCATGATACTGTATCATATGATTGATGAGATCATTTAATGGACTAATTATTATTATTATTGTCATTTTTTCCCTTTACTATGGCTCTGTGACAACCATACTCATTGATGTGACTAATAACATCAACAATAAATATATATTTCCATTATATAATAGAGGCGCTGTAAAGGAGAAACAAGATACTAAGTGTTCATGCCAATAAGCATTTGTGACAGTCACTATCAATTGAGCTAGTGGTTAGGATGAAAGCTATTGTTTCTAAGGAATCTTGCTAATAGGGTGAAGTAAAAGCAATTACACAGCAGTCACATGTAGTGTGCATCTTTCCTGAATAATTAAGGATACACTTGTTTTTATAGGTACAGGTAAAGTGCTATGGGTGATAACTAAATTTATTTTAGTTTGGTAAAAGAAACAGCCAGATTGGCAATATATATTCTCGCTGTTTAATACATTTTTTAACAGGCAAAATGGTAAAATATCTTCAGAAGAATGAGTACTGTTTTGAGTTTTACTGCTCTATAATTTTATAAACTGTAAACTTTAAAATCTGTGAAAGAGATTGAAGAGGAAAGTTTCAATATTTCTAGGGAAAAATACACCCATTTTAGTAGTTGTGTTAGGCAGGGTTCAATAAAGAAGCAGAACCAGTGACATAGATATATGATAGGTAGATAGATAGAAAGAAATATAGAAAGAAAAATTTATATCAAGGAAATGACTCACACAGTGTAGAAGTGGAAAATCCAGTTGACTCAAGTTCGTAGACCCAATGCTAAGCTAGAGACTTTTGATTACTCATATCGTTGCAAGTGATGATGATGAACCAGGAAGTAGGAAGATGAAGTAATCACAGTCTGTTGGATGTCAGCAGGTCAGGCTTGTGCTTGCAGAGGCAAGTAAATCCAAAGTTGGTAGATCAGATAAGAGATCAAATGGCACATCACTCATAGCTCCTGGGATCATCAGGCAATATGGCAGACCCTTGCCTAAAGTCCAAAGAACCCAAGAGCAACAGATAAAATGCAAGATGTAGGCTCAGCAGAAAAAATGAATGTGCTTAGCATAGCTTCTATTTATATATCAAGTAGACTATACCCCTGAGGAAACAACATTTGGTCCTGTAACCCAAGTCAGGGGTTGCAATCTACTCTCATCTCATAGCTACTTTGCTGCTCACTGCAGATCTCATAATAGAGTTGATTACATTATGTTAGGTAACATGGAAAAGCCTTACTGCCAAATCATGGTGCAGCCAAGTCGACACAAAACCTAACAGTAGTCATAGTCCTTGAAGATTTTCCTTGAAGATTTTCAGGACACAAGAAAACAGATGCACTACAATGTTCCAAACACTATTATAAATAATCTACATATATCATCACAATTTATTCTCACAATAATTTTTTAGGGCAGTGGGCTTTTCTTGTTACTGGATGTAATCAAGTTGGCTCTGATTTGTAAAGACCCTGTGTACTGTAAGCCCTGTGGACCAATGGGTTTTATGTCCATGAACTCTAGAAATCAGTGATCAATCACATAAAGCAAAAGAAATAAAAAGGAGGAGCAGAAAAATAAAAACAAATAAATGATCAAAACAATCCCTCAAAAGCTAAGAGGGAGTTTAAAGTTCTATGCTTATTAGTAGTAGTATTTATGCTATATTATATAAGTAAGCTAGTGATGATTTGAAGAATACAGGAAGATGTGCATGGGTTATATGTAAGCACTATGCCATTTTATATCAGGAACTTGAACAGCCACAGCTTTTTGCATCTGCAGGTATACTGTAACCAATCCATGGAGGGGGAGGACACTGAATGAGGACTGGACAACAGAAGGACACATTTCTGGGTCCTGCACTATTCCTACATCACTGCTATGTTTGACCCCATTGTTTCTGCCATTGTGACAGTCCATCTTGCTGAGGGACTACCTCTGTTTTGCTGCATCTCTACTTTACCACGCATGATACCCTTCTCCAGGGACTGGTCTCTCTTGAAAACATGTCTAGGACGAGTCAACCAGGGTGCCCTATAGCACTGAGGAAACACACAACATTCCTCTAGTGCTTTAATGCTTCCTCCCTTCCCACTGTCATGACCCCAACTCTACCTACTAATCTGGCTAGACCAGAGTGTGTTCACTGGTATAGATAAGTGTTTTCAAGACATGGAATCCAGGACAGATAAATCTCACAGAGACATTAATGGGAGTATCAATACCATGAGGCTAGGGGGAAGGTTGGGGGAGAATGGGGAGAAAGGGGAATAATCACAACAATCAACATATAACACCCCCCGGGGGTGGGGATAAACAACAGAAACATGGGTAGTAGATGGTGTAAGATATGAAAAGATTAATAATTTATAATTTATGAAAGGGTTCACCGGGGTTGAAGGTTGGGGGAGGAAGAGAAAGAAAACTAGCTGATACCAAGAGCTCAAGTAGAAAGAAAATGTTTTGAAAATGTTGATGGCAACATATGTACAAAATGCTTGATACAATTGATGTATGGTTTGCTATAAGAGCTGTAAGAGAACCCAATAGAGTGATAAAAAAAGAAGAGTAACCTTGAAAAAAACAAAGTACATGAGACAAAGTCTAGCCATCCTTGACTCAAAGGAGCATTCTGGCTGTACTTCTTCCAAGACAGATTTATTGGTTCTTTTGGCAGTCGATGATTCTTTCAGTCTTCTTTGGTGGGGTTGGTAGTGGATCCAGGTAAAATAAAATCTATTACAATTTCCCTATTTTCTTGTGATGGTTTGTGTGCCCATCAATATTTTGCCCACATTATTTTCAATATTGCCCCTTGAGGCTTGAGTATTTTTTTCTGCTTCAGAAAATCTGAATGAATGTTTCTTTACCCTTGATTTCTATATACAGCTCTTTAACATTTTGCTATAATACTCTGCTTTTTCTTTTGTATTTTCTCTTTGGAATCTCTGTTTAGCTCATGTCCTCCAGTTAGTTTAGCGAGTCTATAGCCAGGAGCAAGTATGGAGGCATTTTCTTAACTTCCATTTGTTCTTTTCTTTCTTTGCTCGTTAGTGATTATTTCCTTCCTTTCTGTAGTATGTCCTCAATGTTTATTTGGTCATCAGTCAAGATTACTCATCATATCAGAGTTATTTTGTGTCTGGACATGAAATTCAGGTAGGATATATTAAGGGCTCTGTTTGGTTATCTAGATTTATTTTGATTTTCATTAGCTTCAACTAGAACTTGCATGTGAACTATGTGTGGTCTCTGTTGTAGTAGGCCTTTGGCTTTGTTTGGACGGATGTATTAAGATTTTCTATGGTCTCTTGTGACAGATAGAACTGATTTTATTTTGTGTATTCCATGTGTATCTGGTGTGGTCCATATGTATGGTCATCACTCATGTATTTGAAAAGAAGTTTCCAATGTTTTATGTCATTCATTTTGAAAAAATCCTATCATGCAATTTCTGGCCTTGTTCCTACCACTAACATGATGTTTGCTACTTACTGATCTTTTTATTTCCACTTTTTCATTCCAGCCATCAATGATTATTAATGCATCTTGATTGCATGTTTGATTAATTTCAGACGGCAGAACTTGATAAAAACTTCCAACTGCTTCACCTTTAACATTAGTGGTCGGCGCATTCATTTGAGTAGTGGTATCTTACCTCATTGCCTGCAGGTGTATGAGCATTGTCCTGTGACTACCATGGCTGTACTTCAAACAGATCTTGACGTGTTCAGTTTGACCATGATTGTGGTACAATTCTGCTTCAATTTTGCATCCCAGGCACAGTAGACCATGAGACTGTATGATTGAAAATACTCATTATCAGTTCATTTAAGCTTAGACTATTGATCGTTAAGAATGCTCTTTTATCTTTTGACAAGTTCTAGTTTTCCCGGATTCATACATTCTATTTCCCACCTTCCAATTGCTCATGGATTTTAGAAGAGATTTTTTTTGTTATTTTGAGTTGTGCCACATCAGGGAATGGCCCCAAGGCTGTCCTCCATCCTATTGTTTGTTATGTGTGGCTGAGCTGTGAGGAAGCATCTCTTCCCCAGTTACATGGTGAATGCTTTTCAACCTGAGAAATGTATCTTCTGACAAAACATCAGACAATGCTGTACTGCTTATTATATGTTTCAATTGGTCACATTTTCAGAGTAGACCATTATATCTTACTTCCTCGTCTGTCTCAGTCTAGAAGCTCTATTGAAACCTTCCACTATGTATGATCCAATTGGCAGTAGAAATAAAAGTGGCATAGCTGTCAGAATCCCAACAACAATGATATTTTGGGACTCCAAAGTGACCAAAGGAACATATTTTAAAGACGTTTTAGGAAAATAAAATATTGCATGAGCTAGCCAGACAAGCTGGATTATATGATTGGAAGATTGAAAATGAGGAGGAATTGAAGCACTTGCTGATAAAAATTAAGGACTGTAGCCTTCATTACGGATTGCAATTCAATGTAAGGCAGACCAAAATCCTCACAGCTGGATGAATTGTTAACATCATGGTAAATGGGGGAAAGGTCAAAGTTGCCGAGGATTGATTTGACTTTGATCCATAATCAGTTCTCATGGCAGCAGCAATCAAGAAATCAAAAGATGTGTTACACAAGGCAAATCTGCTACACAGACCTCTTTAGAATATTGAACAACAAGGATGTTACTTTGAGGACTGACCCAAGCCATGATTGTCCATTGCCTCATATGCATGTGAGAGTTGGACAATGAATAAGGAAGCCCATAGAAGAGCAGATGCATTTGAAATATGGTACTTAAGAATACTGCTGAAAGTGTCATGGACTCCAAGCCAGTCAAACAGATCAGTCTTGGAAGAAGTAAGGCCAGAGTGCTCCTGAGAGGCAAAGATGGCAAGTCAAGTCTTGCAAACTGTGGCCATGTTGTCAGAAGAGGTACATCCCTGGAGAAGAACATCTTTTTTAGTAAAGTAGAGGGGTGGCTAGAAAGAGGAAGACCTTTAAGAAGATGGCGTGACGCAGTGGCGGAGTCAATGCGCTCAGGCAGAGGAACAATGGTGAGGATGACGCAGGACCTTGCAGTGCCTCATTCTGTTGCTCTGGGTTGGAGCTGACTTGATGTCACCTAATGGCAACATTAGCAAGTTAAAGGCTAAACAATCTATCAGTAATTTATTTTCCAATAGCATTATTCACCTGTTCATTCTTTGTGGCTGTAAAAAGCTTTCTTGAATAATCGTTTTCTGCACTGGAAAATCTTTCGCCATATACCCTCAGCCTTGATTTTGCTCTTTCAGTCTTTTTTATTCCTCAAACTGCAGAATATTGAAAGAGAGTACAATTCAATCCTCGTGGATACTGTGGTACTAATATTTTCTGCCATGGTGACACACCTGTGAAAAGATATGGGTAATGTCTAACCTGTCAATCAAGTCATAGACTAATGATTTCTCTTTGACAATGTGTCCTATTTATGAGACCCTGTGGATACCACATCCCTCTCTCTTGCCCATCTCCTTCCTGCTTCTGAGGCTGGTGGCCCATGTAAATGTTAATGTAACACTATTAGGATACAGGTTCTGTATCATTCATTTCATCTATTTAAAGTGTATGATAAAATGTATTTTAGTATATCGAAAAGTTATGCAGATGTTGTCATGGTAAAGTTTATCATATTTTCAGCCAATGCAGAAGTCATTTTCCATTTTGCCCAAGCATTTTCTCCTCACCTCAGGCAACTACCTATCTGTTCCTTAATTTTTTATGAGATTTTCCCATTTTAGATATTTCATATAGACATACATTTTTGGTGTCTGACTTCTTTCATTTAACATAAAGTTTATGATTCCCCCATGTGTAGCAAGAATGAGTACTTGATTATTTTTTATTGCTAAATAATATTCTGCACTGTGCACATAGCATATTTTATCTGTCCATACCTTTGGGGATAGGTATTTTGGCTATTTCCACTCTTTTTGGTGCTATCAACGATGCTGCCTCAACACTTCTGCACACATTTTGTGTGGAAATCCATTTCTTTCTCTTGGTCTATAGCTGGAGGTCGACTTTCTGGGAAACATGATCGCTCTATCTTGAACGTTTTTTGAAGAACTCCGAGGATGTTTCTAAATTGGTTTCAACATTTTCCGTTCTCCTCAGCAGTGTATGTATGAGAGCCAAATGTCTTCCCATCTTTGCCAACACTGATTACCTACCCTTTCTATTATAGAGCTTCTGTTTAGTGGGAAAGGGTCCTGCTAACCTCAGGGTCAGTTGTTTGAAACCACCAGCTGCTTTATGAGGGAAAGATGAGACTTTCTACTTCCGTAAAGATTTACAATCCGAGGGACCCACAGGGAAGTTTCACCCTATCCTTTAGGGTCACCATGAGTTGGAATCTCCTAGATGGCAGTGGAGGAGTTGTGAAATGGAATGTGATTTACATATATCCCTGATGACTCATGATTTGGAGAATATTTTCATGTAATTATTAACCTTTTTGTATGCTCATTTAAGAAGTACCTATTCAAATACGGTTTGTTTTAAAATTAGGTTATTTTTCATTTTTACCAAGAACTTGTAATTGTTTTGGCATACTCTAGTTACAAATTCCTTATCAGATACAGGATTTGCAAATATGTTCTTCTGTCCTGTGGGTTATATTTTCATTTATTTGGTGGCACCCTTTAAAAATAACATTTTTTTAAAGTTTGATCAGGCCTAATTTTATCTATATTTTTATTTTGTTGTTTTTGCTTTTATTACTATAGTGATAAAGCTTTGCCTAATTCAAGTACACTATTAGGATTTACTCCTTTTTTATTTTCCAAGAGATTTATACTTTTAGCTCCTACATATAATTCATTTTGAATTTTTGGTACAGACAGTCTACAAATTGTCATAAACATACAGAAAAATTTAATCCAGGGCTTTAAACTTGCTTTGTCATTGCTGTAGGAGTTAAACAGGAAAAGATCAGACTTTTTATAGCATGCATGACTAGTCAAGGTGACCAGAACAGGAAACATTACAGGTGGAAGCCCTGGAGTGGGAGACTTGGAAGAGGTATAGGGAGGCCTTCTAGAAGAGAACCACACATAGGAAGCATCACTGTCTATTGAGATCTTTGAGTAGGGCACTGCCTTGTTTGAAGCTCTGCTTCAGTGTCATGTCAATACCATCACTTTGAAATCATTGGACCAACCTCTAAGCACAGTACATTCATTACCACAATCACCTTCAGTTGCTATGAATGCAGCTTTTAAAATATTGAAAATGCTTCTAGCTTTTCCTTGCTCTAAGGTTGAATAAGAACTATATACACCTGTTTCAACTGACCTACAAATTCTAAAAGAAGCAATATTAATGGGGTTGCCTGTATACCACGAGAAAGTGATCCAACTTCATTCTTTTGCACGTGAATATTCAGTTTTTTAAGGATTGATTTTTTTATTATTCTGTTTCCCCATTGGATTTTGCACTCTTGTTGGAAAATCAAAAAAAATATAAAGTAAATGTGATTTTTAATTTATCCATATATATATTTGACTATCCTTTTGAGTATGCCACAGATGTGCTAATTAGTGAAACTTGGAACTACATCTCAGTTATCTACTGCTGTCATAATAAAAAATATAAGTGTGTAGCTTTAAAGAGTAGCAATTTATTTTCTCACTATTCCAGAGGTGAAAAATCTAAATTAAGTTTCTGGTTGATGACTTCTGTAGGCCTCCCTTCTGACTTCTGGTAACTGCCAGCATTCTCTGGTTTTCCTGTGTGCTTCCAATGCATCTGTGCTTCATTCCTTTCTATTTGTGCTCCTGGCTATTCTGTTTGTTATGTAAAACATGACTCCAATGTGATTAGGCTTAGGATCCATGCTATTCTGATATAATCTCACTGACGTAATAAAAGAAAACCTCCTTTTGATGATAGACAATTAGCTGGTGATCAGATTGAATGATGGAATTTTGCAAAACCATCAATTTCTTCATTTCCAGCAACTTAAATGGTTATTATTCATGTAGGCCTCGCCAGATGGAATACACAGGTATCAAATTAACTACATCTGTGGGAAGAGATAATGGATTAAGCTTAATATGAACAGCCAAGATGAGAACAAGTGCTAACTGTATTTATATGTTAGCTCACATTGGCATTGAAAAAACAATGAAAACAAGTCCATGACAGCCAAAATTCAACTGTGAGTATATCCCACCTGAATTTAGGGACCATCTCTAATACAGAATTGACTCATTGAACACTAATGACCTGGTAAACTGTGGGATGGCATCAACAACATCAAACATGAAGAAAGCAAATTTCATTAAAAAGACAGGATAAAGAGAAAAGATCAAAGTGGATGTCAGAAGGGGCTCTGGGACTGGCTCCTGATAGAAGAGTCTCACTCTCAAACTCACTACCATCGAGTCAATGCTGACTCATAGCAATCCCTGTGGATTTCTGAGACTGTAACTATTTATGGGAGTAGAAAGCCCAGTCTTTTTCCTTTGGATCTGCTGGTTACTTTGAACTCTCAACCATGTAGATTACAGCCCATTGCGTAATCACTACACCACCAATGCTCCATTGATAAGAGAATACAAAGTATTATAATTAAATGAGCAAAGACAAGAAATTAGAAAACAAAATGGAAAAATATGCTTAGCATATCTCTATGAAATGGAAAAAACTCACGTCTTGAGTTTTAATATTAAATATTCTATGGGGGGAAAAAACATCAAAAGAATGAGGAAGGCTCAAGTACTCCCTCAATGCAAGAATGCTTTGTTCTATGAAACAGGCATTTCATGATGCTCACCTTCCCAACGTGACCACTAAAGACAAAGTGGTGCATAAGCAAATGTGAAGAAAGCTGATGGAGCCCAGCTATCAAAAAATATAGCATTTGGGGTCTTAAAGACTTGAAGGTAAACAAATGGCCATCTAGCTGAGAAGCAACAAAGCCCACATGGAAGAAACATACCAGTCTGTGTAATCACAAGGTGTCAAAGGGAACAGTTATCAGGCATGCATCAAAGAACAAAAAAATCAAATCATTGTGAATGTGGGGAGTGCAGTTTGGGGACCCAAGACCCATCTGTAGGCAACTGGACATCCCCTTATAGAAGGGTTGCAGGGAGGGGGCAAGCCAGTCAGGGTGCAGTGTAGCAAGGATGAAACATACAACTTTCCTTTAGTTCCTAAGTGCTTCCTTCCCCCCCTACCCTCCACTATCATGATCCCTATTCTACCTTACAAACCTGGCTAGACCAGAGGATGTACACTGGTACTGATAGGAACTGGAAACACAGGGAATCCAGGACAATGATCCCTTCAGGACCAGTAGTGAGAGTGGCTATACGGGGACGGTGGAGGGAGGGTGGGGTAGAAAGGGGGAACCAATTACAAGGATCTATATATAACCTCCTCCCTGGGGGACAGATAACAGAAAAGTGGGTGAAGGGAGACATTGGACAGTGTAAGATAAGACAAAATAATAATAATTTATAAATTATCAAGGGTTCATGAGGGAGTGGGGAGCAGGGAGGGAGGGGAAAATGAGGAGCTGAAACCAAGGACTCAAGCAGAAACCAGATATTTTGAGAATGATGCTGGCAACAAATGTACAAATGTACTTGACACAATGGATGTATGTGTGTATTGTGATAAAAGCTGTAGGATTCCCCCAATAAAATGGTTTTATAAAAAATGTGGAAGGAATACACATTTAATGTATCAAGAAGAACTGGTCAATATTAAACCATTTCAATGATACTGAAGGAAACAGTCCAAGTTCTACTGAAGGCATTAGCCAAAAACAAAGATCCAGGAATTGATGGAATATTGAAACAAATGTCTCAACAAACTAAAGAAGCACTGGAATCAATCTCTGGCCTATGCCAAGAAATCTGAAAAACAGTGTCTTAGACAAGTTATGGGAAGAGATCTGTATTTGTGTCCATTCCAAAGAAAGGTTATTTAACAGAATGCACAAATCAGTGAACAATATCATTAACAGTTGTAGAAAAGCATTGTGAGGGAGCTACCAGAAATTCAAGTCCATTCAAAAGAGGACCTGGACTTAGGGATATCATTGCTAACAGCAGATGGATTTGATTGAATGAAGAGATCAGCAAAAATTTTAACTTATATTTTATTGACTATACAATAGTGCATCATAACAAACTGGATGGATTGTAACAATCTATGGATAATATTTCCAAGAATAGAAATTCCATAGCACTTCAACACGCTTCTGTATAATCTGCAAATTGACCAAGAGACAATTGTTTGAATAGAACAAGGATATATTATGTGTTTTAATATCAGGAAAAGTATGCGCGAGGGTTATATACTATGAGAATTTCTGTTTGCTGTTAAGTTGGCTGGGGCAGGATCCTCCCATGATGTGATAACATAATGTAATAACCTTCCTGATGGAGTCTTACGTGAACAGCCAAGCAGTTGTGGGAAGAATAAAGTAAACTCTTTCCCCATTAATTAAGCTTAAGATCTGACCCATGAGCTTGAACTGCACAGGACCTACCTGCTTCTATAACTGTATGAGCCACCTTCTTGATATAAATTTCTTTTTTTATATACACAAAAATAAGCATCATTGGTTTTGCTTCTCTGATTTATATCCCATCACTGTACCTATTCAACCAAGAAGCTGGATGATATGAAAAAGAATGAGACACCTAGATCGGAGGAACACTTATTAACAACCTTTGAGATGTAGATGACAAAACCTTGCTTGCTGAACTAAAAGAGGACTTGAAGTACTTGCTGATAAGGCTCAAGGACTGGATCCTTCAGTACAGAATTTAATTCTATGTAAATAATACCCAAATCCTCACAATGGCAGCAATAGACAATACTATGATAAAGGAGGAAAGATTGAAGCTGTCAAACATTTCCTATTGCTTGGATCTACAATCAATATCCATGAAAGCAGCACTCAGGAGATCCAATTGTGTATTGCATTGGGAAACTCTGCTGCCCAAGAGCTCTTTAAAGTGTCGAGAAGCTAGGATGTCACCTGGTGGAGTAAGGTGTACCTTCCTCAAGCCGTGGTTTTTTCGGTTGCCTCATGTGCATGTGAAATAAGAAAGGCTGAAGAAGAATTGATATATTTCAATTATGGTGGTGGTGAAGAATATTAAAGTACTATTGTCTTTCTGAAGAGCGAATAACTCTGTCTTAAATCAGAATGCTCCTTGCAATCAATGCTAAGACTCTGTCTCACATCCCGTGCACATGCTATCAGGAGAGACCAGTCCCTGGAGAAGGATGTAGTGCTGGTTACAGAGGAGGAGCAGTGGGAGAAAGGAAAACCCGGGAAATGGATAGACACGGTGGCTGAAGGAATCCACTCAGATGTAGCAGCAAGTGTGAGGTTGGGGAGGACCGGATCATCGAATGCACTGTTGTATGTGGGTCATTAGAAGTTGGACAACCTCACTGCACATAACAAGCTAACGACATCATCTCCTCCCAAGGAAAGCCTGCCTATCTACTTTTGAAAAATCATTGAGGGTAAACTCTTCGACACACAATCATATATGTACTCACTAAAATGACAATGAGTCAGCACTAATTTATGGTAATTAGTTAGGTTAGGTTTGTATATAATTATTTTTATGGTTTTTTTTTTTTTTTTTGCTCGGGGTTCCATAGAACTGCTCAAGCTGCCATATCAGAAATGGAATTTCTGAACTAGATTTTCAGTCCTTAATGAAAGTTTATCAATGATTCTGAATCTGATAATAGCCTGGTGTGGTAATAATTTCTTTCAGAAGAATTTACACTAGACTAGTCCAAATGAGGTGGAAATCATTGGTGTGCCTAATAGCCAACTCTTCTGAGATGCTGATTTACTCCATTTTCCTCCGCCTCCTCCTTTGAATAATTCCTTAATGTCCCTGGGGCCTCCCATTTGCTGCAATGCCCACAGAGCCTTTTAGATCTTTGAGCACGTGTCTCATGTGGTTGGTGGGTGGCATTTAGTCCAAATCTGAAGGTCAGGCAGCAGTGAGCCACAGGCAGGGTCCAGAGCCAGAAACCAAAGATGTCCAAAACTCACCACAGGTTTCTTGCTTCTACCAAAGCTCAGCCAGCAAATAAAGGTCTGATTTTGCAGGTGAGGCTATGTGTGTTATAACTGTATGATGGAACCAGTATCCCTATAACGCCGAGTGTGACATTTTCGTAACCTTTAATTAAATGTATATAGATAGATAGATAGATAGATAGATAGATAGATAGATAGATAGATAGATAGATAACTATGAAAATAAAGAATAAAAACAAAATTTTTTCCTGAAATTAAAAATTCTTGTGTTTTATGGTTAAATATCCAAGGAAAACAAAGGATGTTTTTAAAATCACACTCTCCATCAAGGTAGAGTAGGGCTCAAGGAAACCAAGGGCATGGCTTGATTCACCCCTTCAACAAAAAGCCAAGTCTAACTCCCACTATAGTACTGCCCCCTGGTAGAGAGAAGACCTCCAACAAGGGACCATGACCACAGGCATATAAAGTCCAGAAGTGGGAATCGTGGCTAGAAGTTACCATCTTAATTGACTACAACTCACCCTGTTTGGTGGGGACTTGGACTCAGTAACCTTATAGGTTATTTATTTCCATACTAAGGAAACCATGGGGAGAACTAGCACCCAGGCAAACAACACAACAACAACAGCAAAAGGAAGCAATATTGAACCCTACCTACCTAATTACTCTTAATCTCAGCACACCTTCACACTTTTGGGGGTACTTGCTTTCAGTTTGATGAGCTTACATGTTGCTCTTTAATTAGACAGGAATCCCTCATGAGTAGTGGAAACATGAACATTAATCTCCATGCTATGTAAAGGACTAGTATATATTTAAATATGCTTACAGGAATGCCAAGGAAACAAAAGATGTGGATTCATACCCTGTACTAAAGTCGAGTCTTTTTTTAAAGATAATTTTATTGGGGGCTCTTATAGTTCTTATAACAATCCGTACATCGATTGTATCAAGCATATTTGTACATCATTCTTTTCTAAACATTTTCTATATGAGCCCTTGGTATGAGTTCTGCTTCGCACCCCCCACCCTTGTGACCGCTTGATAAATTATAGATTATAAGTATTTTTATACCTTACAATGACCAATATTTCCCTTCCCCACTGTTTCTGTTGTTCCTCCCGCTCTGGGGGTGGAGGGGGTGATTTTATGTCAATCATTGTGATCCATATTAATCCCACCCTTTTAGGCATGAACTGGGACCTGGAGACTTAGGGATGAAAGAGTTAGATTCTTTTTTGGCAGTAGCTGGTCATTTCCAGATGAGAATGTCTACCATTGTTATTGCTTGGCATTTTAAGACACGATGTATTTTTCAGATGAAAACACCTAAATTTTTAGCTATTGTCAGCAAACTTTAAAAAATAAATAAAACTTAACAAATGCTTGAGGTTTAGCACAGCATGCTTGTCTTTTTGTCTGCCCAGGAGATAAGTTGAAGATGTAATTTAATAATATGTCTTCCTCAAAGGAGGGAAATCATCTTTCAGTGGGCAACAAGTGGATAGCTTGCATGAACTCAGGAAGCCTCTATAAACCGGGGTGGGAAGATAGGCTCCCTATTGGGCCACTAAGCACAAGGTCAACCGTAGAACCCACTGCTGCTAGGGGCAACCAGGAGCCTTTCTGCTCGGGTCAAGATCTGTGACCTCAGAACCCCCAGGGGCAAGTCTACTCTGTTGTTAGGGTTGCTCTGGATTGGAATTGACTTCAGGGTAGTGAGGTTTGAGGTTGTTTTGGAAACTGGGGTGGAAAGCTGTACAGAACTGAAGGATTGTCTTACGTTTTTCTAAATTAGGTTGTTACAGGCTTGATTTGAATACTAAAAATGAACTTTATGATACAAGTAATTCTATTGTGCTTTCTTGGACAATCATTTATAATACACTAAATTCAATATTGTGGATAAAATATCTGAATAAAAATATACTCAATGTTGAGCTTCTTTTCTTGGTCAAAATCTCCCCCATTCTACTGTTGCATTGTATATGTTTTGAATGAATTGACTAGTAGGCATTTTTTCATAGTTCTTTTGGGATGTAATATAAGAATTTATTATTATCAGTTGTTATGAGAAAAACATATAATTCTGAACTAATGACCTGAGAGCTAAAGAATAAATAGCTACATTATAAAAAACAAGTTCCCAAGGACATAATTATGTTATTACTTGCAAACAGAGAGTTTCTGGTTCATTAAGTTAGAAAGGGGAAAAAAGTATAAATGATAAAGGTGAAAATTTTATTTTTTCATTGTTCATGTCTTTTTCCCCCTTGACCAATAAAAAATAAGCAGGAGGTTTTTTACACTAAATGAAAATGTAAATGGTGAAGCTTTCTTAAAGCCAGCTTCATGTGTCTGTTCCCATAGTTTGATTATGTGGAATTTGACCTTTATTTAAAGAGCATCTCTGTTGAATGATAATTGATGGTGCTTTGAGTGAGAGTTTATGACAGTACTTCTACTTATTAAAAATATTTTCCTTAAGGTGAAGATGTTTCTTTTTAACTTTTGTCCTAGCTTAACCTTTGGAAAGATCGTGTGAGCTCAGTTGCATTTATAGATTTAATTAGCATATTGTAGGCTTTTCCTGGTCATTAATAAAGATTTGGGGGATGACTAGATTTAGTCCTAATCCTGATAACTCACCAGTTTATTTCACTTGGGAAGTCATTTATTCATCCTTTTTATCTTGCTGGGTTTGAGCTTTATTTAATTATAGTAATTCAAACCCATTAAAATTTTAAAATTTTCTTTATATAAAGGTAGTCTCCTAATTACTAATTTACCGGCATTACTTGTGACCCTATTAGAAAACAACAGTGCTTTGTTTTACTTATTCAAGCACGTACCCCCTGTTGGGTTTTGTAGTCTTATGAGGTTAAACCCAATGGTAAGATAATGACTGACTAAAAGTAATAATATAAAAAAAAAAAAAGATTCCAAGGCAATCAGCCCATTCTGCTGCCTATAATTTAGAACACATGAACCTTCTGTAAGGTTGAGGTATCGATGAGCATAGTAATTTATCTAATTCTTTTGCTGTGTGACTTCTCTAAGCATATCTTATTTGATACTACACAGGCAAGAAGGGAATTTATAGTGTAGTTAACCTATCCATATGCTTCCTGTGCAGTATCAAATTAACTCTCTATTAATATCTGCTTGACTCTACCCTGAAACACACACTCCATTATCTATTTTCAAATATTTCTGAATTAAGCTTGTATACAACCTTATCTGGTTAATTCCTTAAGCAACTTGACATTGGAAGGAAGAAAGGTAGTAGAGGGAATAAAAGTCAGATTGTGCACAATTCCTCTCTACAGCCCTTAATAGCTGTAGACTTCCTAGCTGTATCCTTGCGGAAGTTGCTTAGGCTCTTTGTTCCTCTCTAAAATGGGAATTAAAATAAGAGTTGCTGTTATTTCCCATTGAGTCAAGGTATAACAGAATGATACGTAAACATGAACGATTGAAGCAGTTCCGGGTTTTATGCCATCTTCTTGATCATTGATATATCTGAGCTCATTGATTAGCAATTGTGTCAATTCTTTCTGTGTTGGTTTCCCTTGTTTCAGTGACCCTCTGTTTACCACACATGACTTCCTTTGGCCTAGTCTTTTGATATTGTTATGTCGGCAGTGAGCAAGCTATGTGCTATGTGGCCATTAGTCATTAGAGAGCTGAGAATCAAAATAATGAGATCTATCTCCCACAAGCAATTATAGCAAAGTTCAAAACGAAAAGCAACAAGTACTGGTCAGAGTACGGGGAGATTGGAGCTCCTCACAGCCTGGTGGTGAGACTATACAATGGTGCGAGCACTGTGGAAAAGGTCTGAATTTTCCTTCAAAAGAAGTAGAAATATCAGATGATCTAGCAATCTTGCCACTAGATTTACATACCGGAGACATGAATTGATATATGCATGCTAATACTCACTGTGTTATTCACAGTAGCAAAGATGGAAACAACCTAAGTGCCCCTTAATGGATGAATGGATAAACAATTGTGATACGTACACACAACTCTAAGATTGATGAATCCATGAAACACCTCATAACACACATCAACCTGGAGGACATCATTCACCAAAGGACAAATATTGTATAAGACCACTATTATAAAATTTCAGGAAAAAGTTTCTACACAGAAAGAAACGTTCTTTAATAATTACCAGGGATGGAAAAAGGAAGGAGGGAAATCACTAGAAAGTAGACATGTATTAACTTTGGTTAAGTAATAGGTGATAAATTTTGTATTGTTATACTTTGCAATTCTCAACAGAACTGGGTTTGTTTTCTATAATTAGAGTTATTATGAGAGTTAAACAAGTTAATATGAGTCAGTCACTCACTTAAAATACGGTCTAATGGAAAATAAGCACTCCATAATTATTATTGTGCCTTGTAGACTTATTCTTATGTCACATCAAAGTAGACGCTTCCCTGTTCATTTGTCACCCATTTCTCCATTGTGTCTCTCGTGGTAATTCAACTTTATTCATCATGGACAGTTTCAGGCTGTTGAAAGAGGTCTGTAATTCTACCCCTATTCTCCTACCCTCCGGACTCTCCAGGTTTAATCCAGTCATACGACTTGTCATGTAAGTGTTTCACATTATAGATTGTTGGAAAGAACTCCTTAGAAATCAGAATCCATCAAGCTTTCAACTATGATTGTCACTTTTAGGTCATTATGTGGTTTCAAAATTTGTATGGACTAATGGGATGTTGGACATCTCCACAGCTTAAATCCTAATGGATCCTTACATGCGTACTTCACAGCCTACCTCTTCTGGTTGCTTTTGGCCTTGCCACCCCTGCCTTGGATGGTACTGTATTCACTTTTCACATACATGTTTTTGAGAGTAAGCTGATATCTGACATGACTTGACTTTTTTTGTAACATTTTTTTTCCCTTTTAGAGGGGCCAGAAATACATTTACCTCTCTACAGTCATGTTAATACTGCCAACTAAGCTGTATGGAGCATCCATTATATGCTATCACATGTATCGACTTAATCTTCATAACCACTCTACAACATACATATAATGTACATATATATAAAGATAATTTTAATATATATATACTATACATATACAACATAGCTACTAAATATGGGAACTAAGACATAGAGAGAGAAAGTAGCAGCAATAAGAGGTGGATTCAGTTTCCGTTCTGGGCGGCCTGACTCTAGGATCCAGAGATGCAGCTTTGTCTATTTACTTGGCACAGCTACTGGGTGCCGTTGTACCATTAGGAGGCGGTCTCATGCAGGGTTAAGTATTTCTGAGATTGTTGCTTCATGTTTGTAAGTGGGAGCAAGCAGGACATGTTACTGGCACTCCGATGTTATGCCTTCACGGCGTCTGTAAAGCACAGAAGTGTACATATGACACAGATTTAATCAAGGAACTAATAGAAATTATTTAAACCAGTAAATTATATACACTTAGTGATTGTGAAGGGGTGAGGATATTCATGGCTGTTACTAATCTCTGAAATGAGAAAAATTCAAAATGAATAAAGAAGCATCAAAATGCTATGTTATTGTTAGATATTTATACTTTACAAGAGGGCTCTGAACTTAGTAAAAAAAAATAAATGATGGCCAAATTGTATCTATTGAACAAGGGCTGTGTTATGCTGGGCTTCTTTCTCCTTGACTTTCGCGGCTATTTTGTTTAGTTTCTCAATTGGTACTGCTCCTTTCCCCAAATAACTGGCTTTACTTCTATGTAACTGAAGTTACGGCATGTCGTCATTTTGGTGGAAAGAGATAATTTGTTGTTTGGATGAAGGAGGAATAAAGCCGCTTGATAATAGCTTTTCAGATTACCTGGGAAAGGCAGTCCTCAGAA